>NC_028454.1:24600419-24828153 GCF_000263155.2 Setaria italica
GTTGATTAAGGATAACGGCTGGTATTCAGCGTCCTGTTCCTCATCCACATCCGAGTGATGTTTCATACGCTCAGCAAGCGCATATTGAGAGATATGTGCTGTTTATAGAGACTCATCTACATGCTTTTGCCGCTCCAAGCTAATCTTAGATGATTTCGCCGCGTCTCGATTATAGAATTTCCAGTCCTAGCAGCGCGCCCATCAACCCTCCTTCAACTAAATTGTTTAATCCGAAGAATAACATGTAAGAAGCTTAGGATCATGAGGCACCGAAATGTTACACGGGTCGGTCAGGTGGGGGATTTTTCTTTTTCTTTTAATTTTTTAACACCTCTAGTACCGGATTGTCAGTACCGGTTGGGCAACTGATACTAGAGGGGTTCCCAACCGGTAGTAGATCCACTTTTTCTAGTAGTGAATTTTGAAACTCCAAGGGATGTAACGCCAAATTAAAGTGAGGGTTTCCTATTGTCGTGCCGTTAGTTCATGAATTCTTCATGGACAAACAGATTCTTCACAGCAGTGCATGTCGATAGCATAGGGCAATGCGAGGCATGGGATGCTGTCATTCTGATGATTCATTCATTGCATTCTAGCTCTGACATGGCTACTACGAGACTTACTGTACCATGAAATTGTTCAAATGTTGACAATTTATCATGTTTCCTTTTTAATTTAAAGTCTATGATCTTTGCTGTGTGAGCGTGTAACCGTGAAATTGAGCAAGAGTGGGTTTAAACGGATGCTGTAAACGCTAAACATTTTGTCCTATGCAATGCAATGAGATCCCTAGAATTTAAAACGACTTACTGTTACCTGAAATCTGTCTGAAGAGAGAAACTGCTGTAGTTATTTGTGGCGTGGTATTGGATGGTGAGGAAGAAGGAACACCGAACACGAAGCATTAATTTTCATGCCCTACGTAATTTTCCAGGCTCGGGATATGGCGTTTGATTTGTGACAAATCTTGCACTTTCATAGCATCTCCATCAGACCATCTGTCTCTCCATATGCCTTTTCATCTCTATCTATGCCACTTACCACTCACAAAAGACCCACCTATCATGGCAAAATGAGGTAAAATGGACGATGAAGGGGAGGGGAGAGACCGCATGTTCCCAGCATCCATTGAATATTGCTGCTCTCCGAAACCCTTCCAATTATGACCCCACGGTTCCACCAATCAAATTGATTGATTGACGATCAATCACAGTTAATCCGGAACAATCTGATCACCAATCAAGTCGAGTCCCTTCCTATTACATTGAAACACTTTCAATTACAAGCTCATTATCCCACCAATCAATTGACGATCGATCGCGGTCAATCCGGAATAATTAGATCATCATCATGTCAAGTCCCATCCAATTATATGAAAATCCTTCTAATTATGAGTTCAATAACCTTATCAATCAAATTGATTGATTGATTGAAGCATGGATACTTTCCTTTCTGGTCTCTATCTCATGTATATAAGGTGCTTGTCGACCACCCAAGCTAAATTCATCCCACAACCCACTACTCAAAAGAGCACAGACATTTGCATTTATTTGTTGCTACATGCTGGTTTCGTATCTCTTAAGGTTGCTACGGCACAACCTCATGGGTCATAGGTTGACGTAGTAGTAGAGGTTGGTTTTGTTGCTTCGACGTATCGTAGTTTACTTAATCTACGTGGAATAAGGGAATTATATTTGTGTGACGTTTGGTCAGTTATTTTCCATTCACTAATAATAAAATTGATTTTTTTATTCTAGCGTTTCTCTTCCTCTATCTATTATAATAACCTAGCATTTACCCATCTCATGATTCACAATTTAAACGTTATTTTTTGGATATCTTTGATATGTAAATAATAATAGCTTTATGTGTTTATCATATGTGTATTTGACATCATAAATTATAAATAATAATAGGTTTCAATCAATTTATTTTTTCTAAACCCGTACCTGTGCCACAGGTATCTCCACTAATTTCAATAGAAAAGGGACAGGACTATACTCCAGCGGATTCTCCAAAATTGCCAGCCTCATTTTCATCTCGTGGACAAGCTCGCTCTCGGTCCTTTCATGCAAGTGCAACACAAATGCGTGAACGGCCCGACAAATAGCCCCATGGCCAAAAGAAAGGGAATTTTTTTATTTCTATATTTTTTTGATTTTGCAGAAATATATAGTCGGATGGAAAAATTGCAAATCTAGGCTATTGCCGCCGGCCTAGGTGACGGAAGGGCCTTACCGCCACCTCAGCCGGTGGTAAGACCCTCCCGCCAACCGTCAGCAGCCGTCGTAACTGCGGCGCGCGAGTCGAGGCGTCACCGCCGCCCCAGGCGGCGGTAAGGCCCTAAGCCGGCGGTAAGGCCCTTCTGCCGCCTGGGCCAGCGACAGTCGCCCCCTTTATAACCCGCTCGCGCCCCTCCCCTCCCCCCGCACCAGTGCGCACCAGCAGCGAGCCAGAGAAGGAAGAGGGAAGAGAAAGAGGAAAGGAGGGAAGGAAAAAAAAGAAAGAGAGGAGAGGAGGAGGAGGGAAGAAAAAAAAAAGAAAGGAGGAGGAGGGGGAAGAGGGAAGGAATTTCTTCCGTCTTTCTTAGGTAATTTTTTTTTTCAATCTCGATTTAGTTTAGTTTAGATCTAGATTTAAAAATATTAGTGGATCTGAGATTTAGAAATATTAGTAGATCTAGATTTAGAAGTAATAGTGGATCTAGATCTAGACTTAGAAACTTTTAGCTATTTTTAGATAGGAAAAGGTAGCTTAGTTAGTATAACTGATTTAGCTTATACAGTAAAATAGATCAACATTATTAGATTTATTTGTTATGGTAAATGGCTAGAATAAATGTAGTTAGTAAATTCTGATTTTTTGTTAGGTATTCGAATATAGTTTTTCGGTAACAATATTAGATTTGTTTGTTCTGGTAAATCACCGTGATAAATGTAGTTACTAAATTATGATTTTTTGGTTAGGTATTATAATATAATTTTTCGGTAACATTATTAGATTTATTTGTTGTGGTGCATGGCTATGATAAAGTTAGTTAGTAAGCTTGGTTTAGTGTTACATAGTTGTTTGTTTATTCAATTGAGGTCGTTATTGTAGTTAACTTATGTATAGTGGTGAGAATAATTTGGACTGCCCGTTTCATGTATGTTGCCAGGCATGTCGGATAGTGTCAATATTCAAGTGTACTATGGGCCGGGGGAGGTTAGATATGGTCCAGAAGGGGTAGATTTGAGTGGATTCCCTTATTTCACCAAGTGTGTTCCAAGAGCAAGAGAGAGAACTTTGGGGGGCATATGCAAGTGGCTCTGTAGTAACTTAGGTGTTGATAGAGATCAAGCGGATGTGTATGTGAGGGTTGCAGTGCAAAGATCGCCGGACATAAACTTTTGGGAGTTAGTTCCCCTTGAAGGAACTTTGAGATATCGGGCTTACATAGATGGTTTTACGAGAAGAGGTTTACCAATCATATGGTATGTCCAATTTTTCATGAAGGGTGGACCTAGCACTCATATTGAAGAACAAGTCAGAGGTGATGAAGTTGAAGCAGAAGAAGATGTGCAGAGTCCTGCGGGTGGAAACGAAGAATTTAATTACGAAGAACAAGAACGTGAAGATGCAGAACATGATGTAGTATCTCGGGAACCAAATGGAGAGGCTAATGAGGGCGAAGAAATTCCTGAGTTAGTAGAGCAGATGGAGATGGAAGGAGGGGAGGCCAATGGTGTCGTGGAGGAGGACTCGTCGGATGAGGAAGATGATTATCCTGTACCGCAAAATTGGTCAAATTACGACCATTCCGCCCTACAGGTCAATGTTGGGGAAAATATTCCTTGGAGTACAGGAAGAATGAGGTATGCGTGGGGCCTGTGTACCAAAGTGGGGATGAAGTGAAGGTGGCTATTAAGAGATGGTTCACTTTGTGTTTGCAGTGTCAGTTCAGGGTGGAAAAGAGTAGCCTGAAGGTGTATCGTGTCCAGTGTGTGCGAAATGATTGTCCATTCAGGGTGCATGCATACAAGGGCAAATGGAAGGATTACTGGGAGGTGACTAAAGTGGTTGAGCACCAATGCTTGCTGGCTAAATTGGAAGGAACACACTGCAACCTCACTGCTGAATTTGTTGCTCAATACATGTACCCTCAGATAGTGGAGAATCCAAGCTTTGAGCCCAAGTCCATTATCTGTGCCATAGAGGAGAAGTTTAAGTACAAGATCAGCTACAACAAAGCTTACCGTGCTAAGCAAAAGCCGCTTGAGATGAAGTGGGGTACGTTCGAAGCATCCTACGACAACCTCCCTGCCTTGTTGCATACCATTTGCCAGAGAAATCCTGGAAGCTTCTACGACTTGAAATCATATCCAGTTCTTCAGTTTCCAGGCAAACAGGTCCTACAACGGTCATTCCTCGCGTTGGGTCCTTGCATTCAGGCTTTTCGGCTTTGTCAATCAGTCATTTGCATTGATGGCACATTTCTGACTGGAAGATACAAAGGGACAATGTTGACAGCTATTGGAACCGATGGCAACAATCAGGTGTTGCCGCTTGCGATCACTTTTGTGGAGAAGGAGTCTGGAGATAGCTGGTACTGGTTCCTCGAGAGGGTAAATAACATGATTGTGTTGGACATCGAGGGGGTTGTCTCATTCATGATTGGCACAAAGGCATTATACAAGCAATCGACGACCTACAGAATGGAAGTCAAGAGCGTTTCAGGGTGCCGATATGGCTGGACTTGAGTAGGTGGTGCATGAGGCATATGGGTGCAAACTTTCACAGCCAATTCAAGAACAAGACCCTTACGAAATTGTTCAAGCGCCTGTGCAGCCAGAACCAGGAGAGGAAGTTCAACCTGATGTGGAAGAAACTTGAGGACGTCACAAAGAAGCAATGCGAGGAACTAGTGAAGAGGGAGGTCAATAGTGAGGCCGACCAACCTGTGTCTCTGGAGGACGTCGGGCTCGACGGGCCAAACGTCAGGCAAAGACGGGGAAGATCCATCAAGTCCTTCTCACAGTGGATTGAGAATGAACCGAAGGAAAAGTGGACATTACTCTTTGATGAAGGAGGTGCACGGTGGGGTATAATGACGAGAAACGTCAGGAGAATGACTTCTTATTTTTTATCATTTGTAGGATTATGATGTGTACAATTATCTTTATGTGCGAGGAATGCTCTATCTAGATAAGAAGTTAAATGCTTTTCATTGTTCGTGTGCGTTCACTATACAAGTCTAAACATTTCCCAATTAAGAATTAAAAGCACACAATTAAAATAATCGATCACTACGAATGAAAATCGTGCGGCAAATAACGGAGTACATGGCCTAAGCACAACACAATGAAAGGTCCAACAGCACACAACATTATTCATGAATAAACCATGGACACACAACGAAAGGTCCAACCGCACACAACGGAGTACTAGCCAATAACAGAGCCTACTGAGTACAACGAGGCCACTTTCCCTTCCTGAGGGCATCGGGGTTCTCCTCCATCGCTGCTTTCGCTCGGCGTGCACGCTCAAGCTTCCTCTCCCTCTCCTCCCTCTCCGCAGCAAGACGCCTCATTTCCTCCTCTTCCTTGTGCTCCTTCTCTGCAGCCTCCTTTGTGAGCCTCTTCTCCATCCTCTCCTTGTTCTCTGCCGTCCAACGCAACATGTACTACATCTCCTCCTTTTCCTCAGGCTTGATCTCAGTGTCAATCCACTGCACAAAATCACAGAGCGGTGGAGGGGTCTGCAACAAATGTAATTATTACAAAATAAAAAAATCATGCAAAATATCATATGACACAAAATAATTATTGCACAACATCAATTCCTCACCATCTTGTTAAGCGGCGTGATGAAGTGTAGGCTCAAACGCAAAATTGGAGCACATCCAATACCTCTGCCTATACGTGTCCTCTTCATCGGACTTGGCTACCTTGCAAGGATCGCCGCAAAAGCACATGGGCACTGGAACACCACTAGGCAGAGGCAAAGGGTCGAAGGCATTTCCGGTCAACCAAACACCACTCCACCTTTACCATTTTCGTTGTAAGAACCGGAAGAACTAAGATTAAATCATACGACTACCAGTTAACATAATAACGTGCACTGAGATTACCTTGCTTTTCCACACCTTGGTATCCTACGGTTGTATAATAAAAATATTAAAATTTCATGAAACTATAATAGTAAATACTTCTAGATCTAAATACTAAACTATGAACTGAAAACCAAATCTACTATACTAACTAAACTACATTTTTAACATCTAAAAGCACACAACATATCTGTAGATCTAAATACTAAACTACGAACTAAATACCAAATCTACTGTACAAACTAAGCTAGATTTTTAGCATCTAAAAGCACAAGATATTTTTAGATTTACTATACTACGATATTGAAAAACTTACCTGATGACTAGGAGGTTTCTTCCCCTTCTTTCCTCTCTTTCTTTCTTCCTTCCCTTCCTTCTCTCCCTCTCTTGTTCTCCTCTCAAAAACAACAGGAGAGGTAGGTGGCCTGAGGCCTGGCTGCGGGGGGTTTTTGTAGGGGGAACCCCCGCCGGCCCAGGTGGCGGCAAGGGTCCTTACCGCCAGCCCAGGTGGCGGCAAGGATCCTTACCGCCAGCCCAGGCGGCGGTAGGGAGTTATCGCCGGCTGGGCCGGCGGTAATGACATACATGGGCCGACGGGGTCGGCGCTTTACCGCCGGCTAAGGTGGCGGTAAGGCCCTTCCGCCGCCTGGGCCGGCGGCAATAGCCTAGATTTGCAATTTTTCCATCCCACTATATATTTCTGCAAAATCGAAAAAAAATAAAAAATAAAAAAAATTCGCCGACGATGATGAAGCTTGGCCCACATGCGATATAATATGGCCCATACGCGCCAGAGAGCACACACTGGAAATGCATGCACTTTACCACATCTAACCTTGGGGCAAGTTTAACAAGTTGGCAAGTATTTGGTTGGACAACTAATCTTTAGCAAGATTCTTTAGGTTCCATATGTCATATGGCAAGATTCTTTGGGTTCCATATGTCATAGAGACAAAAAGTGTGGCAACATTCCCTTTGCCGTGGCTTCAAATTTATTTTCCATACTTTTTTTGACTTGCCACACTTGCCAAAGGTTAGGTGTGGCAAATGGTAGCTAGCAATCACCCACACGTGGAAAATTGGAAGACTGCAGAATTGACTGAGAAGCACGAGTGATTGTTGACTGAGAAGCACTAGTGATTGTTGGGCAATGTCTAAGATAACAACCAAATGATTTTTGTTTGAGCTCATCCAACCCCACATGCATTTATTTATTTCGTAGTTGAAAATTTTGATCGTCAAGCATGTCGGCATCAAGCCATCAAAATAGTTAAAGAAGAAGACTTATTTAAAGAGCAGGTCGAAGAGTTGCATGTTTGGATAGATATTCTTGTTCCTCGTTGAGGGATCCAGTATCAGAATCCTGATTCCACTGACAGAATATGAAAGATACACACAAAAAATAGACAAAATAAACAATCATTAACCCTTCCTTCCACTGCTAAAGAAATCACAATCTTCCTTGACCCAACTCCTCGAAAACACCATGAACCCTAACCAGCCAAACCACCTTCTAATAGTGTAGTCGTAAATGAAACCAAAGGAGAAAAAAAGAAAAAGGAAAAGGAAAAGGAAAGAAAAGAACACGAAGCCTAACTTTCTCTGGAGAGAAAATGTAGGATATAATTTGACCGACAGATTTGAGGACACAGAGGTGGAAATGCAATAATTTGATTAATTTCTAGAGCTACAGATCGAATTCGGAAAACCCACTAACATGCAGATCAAAGGCCAGTTCAGCGAGAATTGCGGGAAATCCAAAACAAGAGACAGGTGCGATGGGCCGAAAATTAAGAAATGAATGACACGCAGCACAAAATACGGCCCACATGTACCAAACAAACAGAACAAAGAAAAGTGATTGCACGAATCTACAGGAATCTTGAAGGAAAACAAACAAAAAGTCAAACCGATGATACATAAAAATTCCGTATTTTTAAGATAAATAAGCTCAGACTTAGGACATGTTTATATAGACTTTCTCTTTTTTTAAAGCTAGCTTTGGTGGGTTGCTAGTTGAAACTGAAAAAGGGTTATTTGGTCTGAATTCAAATTTGAAGGAATAATACATGTCAAATATGTGATGTATATACCCCTCGGAACAATATCCTACGGAAGCTAAAAATTCCCCTCCGCACCTGCCTTTTTTGCTTAACTTCTAGAAGCCCATTGCTTGTTTCACCTTTTGGCTTTTGACATGCACAAGAAGCTAACAAAAACTGAAATAAACAGGACCTGTTACGGTGCTTCTTAAATGGGTACCTTTGCAAGTTACTATTTGTGTGTGTGAGAGAGAGGGGGCTAAAATTAGAGAGATAGTTGTTCGGGCCAGCCCATACAAGACGTCCAGCTTGGTTGGCCCAATAACTTCTGAGAGAGCCCACCGCATCACATGCAATAAAAAAAAAATAGCACACATCTCACTGTCAGCAGCCCAGCCTTGACTTGCCCTACGGTACATTGAACAAACACCAGTGCAAGCGTGCAACAGCAACACATCATGTCATCATGACCCTTGAACGAACTATCTTCCTTAACCCTGGTTATCAACGCAGTCTAAAGCACCCAAACAAACCAAAGTCCCAAATAAACCCAATGGAATCCGTAGCGGACACCTAACCTGAGATTCCAACGCCCTCTGCCTCCCTCGGCCCTTCTCGCTTTCCCTGGCTGCTTTTTTCTTTGCCTGCCTTTCGCTTTCTCCTCCACCACCAGACCACCACCACCGCACACCTTTCGCTTAGTTTTCCCCCACCCACTTAACCCCTAAGCAAGCCAAGCTCGCCAAGGCTCCTCCTCCCCCCGCGCGGCTATAAATTGGAGGCCCCTTCCAAGCCCCAATTCCCTTTTCCCCTTCTCTCCACTCGCCTCTCTAGGTTTCCTTGCAGCTGCATGCTGTCCCGCTGCAGCTGTTGACCTCTGCCGCCCTCACCAACCCACTACCCTGCTGCATCTTTGAACACCCCGGCCCTTTGCTTGCACCAGACACCTGCACCTTTAGTTCCCTGTGCCTGGGAGATTCCGTTCCGAACCTTCTCGTCGGAGTGGCTGTAGCAAAGTGTCTCTGTGCAGCCAAAACTCTGTCGGAATTTTCGGCCGGAAACCTTTCTGATCAGGGCAAGACTCTGCCGGATTGTTTTTCACACAGGAGACCTAGCTAGTTAGCTGTTCAGTCTGTCACTCTGCCGAAAATTTTCACCAGAAACCTTGCTGGTTAGGCCGTCACTCTGCCGAAATTTCTTGCCCAAAAACCTTGTTCTCCAGGCCGACACTCTGCCAAAATTTTCACCTGGGGTTAGTTTCTTGGTTTCTCAGAGCGCGATTCTGTCCTAATTCCGATCTGAACACCTTGCTTGTTCAAGGCAAAACTCTGCTGGATTTTTCTTTCGCGACAAGCTCTTTCTTCATCTGCTTTTCTGACTTGTGCCGTTGCTCGTGCCACGAACCTTTTAATGTTGCTGCTCTCCTGCTCCCATCCCCCGTGTTTATGATAACATCCACCGTCCTCGTCCAGTCCTTATCCGTCGTCTTCCTCTACTGGTTCTATGTCTTCTCATAATTAACCGACTGTACGTAGTAATTTTCTTGGAGATTCACGTTCTGATTTCTGCCAAGAACTGCCAGTAAAATCGAGCAAGAAAGTGATTTATATTAACCAGGTAATTGAATCGGTAAGACGTAAGAAGGAACATGGCCTCTCCTGCTAGCGTGGTGTCCGCTGCGACCATGTCGCCGCCGACCGGGTCCGAGGCGCCCGGCTGCGACCCGCAGCTGGCCGCGGTGACCGCGGAGAGGAAGCGCAAGCGCAAGGAGTCCAACCGGCTCTCGGCGCAGCGGTCGCGGGCGCGCAAGCAGCGGCAGCTCGACGAACTGACGGACCAGGTGGCCGCGCTGCGCGCCCGGAACGGCGCCATGGCCGCGGCCGCCTACGACATCGAGCGCCGGTGCGCCGCCGTGCAGGCCGAGAACACGCTGCTGCAGGCCATGAACCTCGAGCTCGGCGAGCGCCTCCAGTCCCTGACCGAGCTCATCCAGTGGATGGAGGGCGCCATGTACCACCAGCCGCAGCCGCAGCCGCAGCTGCTCGACGCCAACATGTACAACTACTACTAGTACCACCTCTGCTATCTGCTGGTCGTGTCTTGAGGTCGTTGCAACTTGCCAGTGATGTTAGCTGTAACTAGCTCTCGGGTTGTGTCCATGATCTATGTACCTAGCTGTGTGTGTATGTTTGCTTTGCCTCGCCCTGTCGTGTTGTTATTGGGTGGGCATTGCCGCAAGGGCAAAGTAGGGTTTTGTGGTGGTGTGTGGGGGTGCGTCACTTTATAGTGTGACAAGGACGGCAAAGAGCCAAGAATGTGGTTAATTGGATGCCCTTGTGGAACAAGCAACTGCCTTATATATATATATCATGTGATTTTGTCAATTCATTCACACTTGCAGCTATATACTTTTCTCTTTGATGGTGAGAAAAGAACTAATTCGACGAAAGAGATTGATGGACACAAATTGAATGATTGAGCATCGAGTTCAAAAGGATTTGCACCAAGATTTTTAATAATTCTAGTCTATATGTCTGACAGGTGGCTTCTAGAATCTCACATCTGTGTGGTCTGCTAGTACGGCGACCACCTACATATTGACCATATATTCGTAATACTAGACAATTTGCATATGAATTATGTTGCGTTAACGCCGAAAGATTTGATGATCAGACTTTCAAGATTTTTTCTTCTATAATAAATGAGACTCAAAGTACAAAGAGTGAGTCTACAAAAATCATAGAAACTACAGCTGCAAAAAGTAGACCCGGTACTGATGGCTAGCGTCTTGCAAGATTTTTCTTCATACTAGCTAAGCTAGTCTGTGGTCTGCTTGAGCCATGACATTTGCCCAAATTTCTTCTTGTATGATGAGCGAGTTTCACTAAAGGTGCAGAGATATGGCCACGATAAATACTGCCTATGGCTTGTGGGTACCACAAAATAATCCTGACCCACATGTCAAGTCTGATATTACTTCATGGACTGATTAATGCCACGAAAGAATCTAAGACCAGAGAAAAGCATGCAGCTGCAAGGAAGTGGTCTGCACGAGTGAAGAACTACCAGCAGCTTAAAGCTGTGGCTGTCTGGGGGATTCCTTTCTAAGCTTGGTGGGGCAGCGATGAGATCTTTGGAAAGCGGCGAATCATTTGCAAACGGGGAGCGAGGAATTAGCTAGGATGGACGTGATCAATGACGCTTTAGTTAAAGGGACAAAACAAAGGGTCCTCAAACAAAAGCCTTGCTGCCGTCCTTCCATGCTTAGCTTTTAAGAATTCCACAAAAGGTGAATGGAGTGGCTGTGGCTGGTGTCCGGTTTATGTGAGCTACTCAACTTCTTGTATGAAAATCTTTAGGCCTCTAGCAATCATGTGTGCTGGTGCATTCATCTTTTTTATATTTACATAGCAACAGAGATATGATAGTGAACGTAGATATCAGAATTGAGTTTGTTTGAATGGTTTTGCATTGACATTGTCATCTTATTTGACAATATACGTGTGACTAGGGACAAGCACACAAGTTACTTTTTCGGTTTCTTTAAAGAAAAGTGAACTTGTTTTGGTTTTAGTGGTGGATTCATCTTCTCGGTACTAATATGCACCAAGATATTAAAGTGAAACAAAAAAGTAAGATTGAATTTGTTTTGTACCTGAACTCTTATTTGGCGACAAGTGTGCGACTTGGGACCAGCATTCAAGTTAATTTTCATTCCTTAAAAAATGAACCTGTTTTGGTCTTAGTTTTGGGCTTGGAGACTTATTTGGCGACAAGTGTACGAGTACGGACAAGCATAGAGACTACAATAGCGCTTGATTTTTGGGTGCTTACAAATTGATGGGTGCCAACTCAACCGAATACTCCAAACTTTGCTGGCTTTAAATCAATTATGAGCCTCAAATAATCTTCACGCAACATTGCTCTATGACGTCATTTTTAAATGTGATCCCAACATGGAGGGCCCAAGCTTTATTTGGACTCAATTTTCTGGCCTAGAGACAAAGTTCCAGCAGTCGTATATAATTAACGTTTACCTTTATTTTAAGCAGCTTGCTTATCTCCAATCAGGTAGCTGCTAGAATCAGCATGGATCACGCGCATATGGATGTCTTGCGCAGATGTGTTAGATTCACATTGAAAATCTGAAAGAACCCCGAAAGATTCCCAGCATATCCTGAAAACAAATACTAATCAATTGGACATAGTGCTGGCAACATGGACCTATCACACAGCACATGAAAACAACATCCACCACTCTGTTTTTAATACCATTCACCTTGCTAGCAACCGGTTTGATCTGGATGTTTACATCGCTGAAGACTTAGCAGTTGCAGCTCAAACAACCCAGGGCAGCATAATAATTTTCTAGGCATGCAAAGTTAGACCCGACTTGCGAAACAAAGCACTGGAAATTTTCTAGATGTGATAGAACAAGTTCCTGTTTGGCAGAGTTCTAGTACAGAAATTTTTTGGATCACTTGGAGCTAGGTGTGGTTCCAAAACATCATGGAACTAAAACTGAAGGTACATCAAATTAATGCATGGAGAATCATTTTATTCATAGTTTAGACTAAATACATATATTTAAATAACTATATTTTAGTTTTCAAACTACATCTCCAACCTTGATATCTCGGAACTGGAGTTAACCTTGCTGGTAAGTTCCATGGAAACTTATGTGTGGCAATGGATCGTAGAAAGAGTAAATTCAGTGGTACTTTCATTTTTTTCTAAATTGTTCTAACTAGCTTTGTGTGGAGCTAGCCAAGAAATTCCAAGGCACAAGACAATACAAAGTAAAGTAATTTATAGAACAAGCATGGCTCTGTGACCAAAAGCGGGTGTGCATGTTCAAAACAAATGCAACGGCATTACCTTGAAAAATATACTGCACATCACAATAAGCTCCAAATATATCGTTTGGTATTCTCGGCATAAGTATATCCCTCAGTGACAGGTGCCTGACCTAACATTTCAAAACTATATCATGCAGTGAAATAGTAACTAGCACAATATAGTGCAACAATCAGTTAACATAAAAGGAAAATCCATACACGTCAACAAGGCATTTAGCTTACTATCCGTTGGTGTTTTATACCCGGCAACCTACCAAGGGGTATACCTCGACCCGGCAACCTACCGAGAGGTATCCCGAGGTAGTAGATTGGTTGGTGGGGGATCACCGGACCTAAAACTCGAAGGTAAAAGCGAGGACACAAGACACAGATTTATACAGGTTCGGGCCACCAGAGTAGCGTAATACCATACGTCATGTTTGTGGTATTGTATATTGCGTCCTACGCTTGAGTGTTGTTTGGTATTAAGGATTTGATCCTCTATTGTGGTTCTATGAGATCTTCACCTCTATTGGTCTGCTGATCTAGGTACCCCTGCCGTCCTTTATATACTAAGGGGGCAGGATTACTAGTTGGTTACAAGGTAGGAGTCCTAAAAGGATTACATGGTATGAGTCCTAGTAGGATTATAGGGGAAGTCCACCTTCTTCCTTCCTTGCGGGTACTGGGGATCTATCCCCGACAAGCCCCCGAGCGCTTCATAGTTGAATGCAGCAGTCTTCGAGTACTTTTCAGATCCTCGCCGAGTAGTTTGATGCTTGTCGAGTACTTTGTCTGGCTGAATCTTCAAAGTTCTTCAAAGCTGCCATGAGGCTATGGTGTGCTCAATCCCTTGATCATCTTAATTTTGTAATCTTCATTTTTTGAATGTGATATGGAGGGCGGCAAAAGTCGCACTCCATATGAAGTAGCCCCCGAGCCTTAGGTTGAATCGAAGAATCAGGCTAAGGGTCAATAAAATCTTGAATCTTCTTCTTTCATCTTAAAAAAATCAACTGTCGGGTATAGCTTATTGGCCTCCGAACCTTGGAATGATTAAATAATCAACCTGAGGGTCTTTAGTCTTCACGCAAGTCATCATTCGAGTAGTTCTGCAGCATCCAGCCCCCGAGCTTATGCGCCAGGTGAGCTGTAGGAGCCACATCAGGTAGTTATTTATCGCTTAGCCCTCGAGCTTAGAAGTTAGCTGAGTTATTGGAGATATTACGAGTAGTAATTGGAGCTTAGCCCCTGAGCCTGGGAGCTAGCAGAACCATTATAGGTACGCTAAGCATCCTGGAGAGTCGTCGCTGAAGCTTGACCTGCAAAAAGAGATGCATATATTATGTAGAATATTTGGAATATTGAAACTACTGAAATGTATTCAGTGATGAATGTAATGTAAATGTTGTGTGTGTGTCATGTTTTTGTTTAAGCTATATTTTTCCGAGTAGTTAGCCTGTTACGTTTAGCCTCTTAGTCCCTATTTAGCCATTGCCATTGCGTGTGAGATTTTTATCTCGTATACGCATACTGGCACTGCTGCTACAGAGATCTTTATCTTGCGTCCTAGCGTTTAGGCATGACAAAAGATCTGAGGCTTTCACGAATTGAGGTGTGTTCTTCTCGAGTAGATTAACAACTGCTAAGAGAAGACTTTTAAAATAAGTAGTTGGCATTACGACAAAAAGACTGCACGATTGCTCGTGAAGTAATCATTGAGACTTTTCTACCTTTTTAGCGAGGAGAGCGCGTGTTGCCGCGTATAGGATTTGTGTCTCCTTCAGGTGTAGCCGTTGCGAGCCTCCAACACTCAGTGCACCAAACCTGTGGCCATAGCCTCCAAAATTTGATGTACCAAGCCTGTTGGCGGAGCTTCCGGAACTCAGTGCACAAAACCCGTGGCTATAGCCTCCGTAATTCGGTGTACCAAACCCATGACTGTTGGTTAACATGTCCCAAGAATAATTGGCAAAGTGTAGCTCTGGAGGGTAATTTTCGTCAAGAGGCGTACACATATAAGTAGTCGGTGTGTTGCCCTGCATGCAAAAAATAAGCCGAAAAAGTTATATAAAATAATTAAAAAAGTAACTTAGCTTGATTCGTGGATGATAGTCGATGAAGTCGTGTCGATTGTTGATGAAGCTAACTAGTCGGAGTCAATTCCGACTAGTTGTTGATCATGTGGAATCCGCCCTCAACTAGTTTTCTGTGTTGGGATACGAGGTAGGCTACACTAGCGCAAATCAAAATTTCTACCGCGTATAACCAGGAAGAACTGCCGTATAAGGATCACGGGATTACCACTCGACGCACTACTGGTGCGGAAGATGTAGATATGCGTCGGTGCAGAGAAGACTATCACGTAGTCGTACGTAGTCGATCACGTCCAGCAGCTCCTCAGCAGCTCGTCCACGCGCAGCAAGATCGCCTCCGGTACCGCGGCTCGTCGTCGGCTCGTCGTGGCTCGTCGGCGGCTCGTCGATGGCTCGTCCAAGTGCTGCAGGCGCAACACCTCCAAGGTATCCACACGTGCAGGGAGGAAGCGTCGCAAGCCGGATTGCTAGATCCGCGAGTTGCAACAGGCGAGGGTGTGGGAGGCGCGGCAGGTGTGTTTCGCCAAAAAGGTGTCAACCCTAGGGCGCCCCCACCCCTCTATTTATAGAGGTTCCTGATGGGCCTCTGGATCCGAGGCCCATTAGTACTCCTAAACCTAATCCAACTCGGATCAGATCCGAATTGGGCTTCCAGCCCCTTAAGTGTGTGACCCTATGGGTTCGGATACGTATAGACATGGCCCGAGTACTCCTACTCGGCCCAATAGTCGGTAGCGGCCTCTAGCAAGACGTGCCAACTCCTATACGCATACGAAGATCATATCAGACGAACCATCACAACATAATATACATGCTATTCCCTTTGCCTCACGATATTTGGTCTAGCTTCAAGCCGACCGCTCTTTCTCGATCCTGTGATTCGGAATCCCTTTGTAGGTTAACTCTTAACCGTACGTAGCATGGCCATGCATTTTCGGATCCGATCACTCGAGGGGCCCAGAGATATCACTCTCAATCAGAGAGGGGCAAATCCCATCTTGATTGACCATGTCTCATAGCATGCTTCTTGACAAACCCGAAAGCTACCTTTATAACTACCCTGTTACGGCGTAGCGTTTGATAGCCCCTAAGTAGGTCGATCCACATCTAGAATACATGCGACAATCTCAGGTCTAAGGACAAAGCGTATATGTTGTTTAAAGAGAGAACTACTTCTCGTGTTGGGTCAGTCCTAACACATGTCTCCACATGTGTCCACATTATTAGTTCAACATCTCCATGTCCATGACTTGTGAAACATAGTCATCCACTAATACATGTGCTAGTCTAATATTCATGTGTGTCCTCACATGAACTCTGACTAGGTACAACTTTAGAATAACCATACAAGTAAAGAGTTTCACATACAATTCACATAATTGCAAATCAATTCAAGTAGCCTTTAATGGATATTCAATGAACACAACATACAAATCATGGATACAAATGGAATATCATCATCTCTATGATTGCCTCTAGGGCATACCTCCAACATTCTGGTCGAGACGAGTAGTCGAAGTAGGCCGTCCTCGACTAGTTTTCTATTCGAGACGAGTAGTCGAATAGTCGTTGGTGACTTGATACGGACGGACGTTGGGGTAGCAGTGCTCGCATACATCTTCTATGTACGTTAGGCTATGATTTTGAAGTCTGGTGGTAGCCTTCCATGTGCGTGTTGCACAAATCCCTCAAAATTGCTTTTCACGGAGAGTAGCAGGAGCTGATTATTTGCCTCAACCACGTGTGACTGTAACAAATCTTTGTCATCTTGGGAATTATGGCGTGGGTCCCTCGGTCTGCCTAACCTCCTAACTCGAATCGGATTTGCCTCTACCTTGATCGACAAGCCGCATGCAGGAGCCTACAGTGGAAACCGACTCGGTCTTCAATTGGAACGCGAAGTGCATCGATTCTGTCTTGGCGTAGATTTGTCTACTCGGAACTCCGACTCAACGACTTGCTTCTTGTTGAGTAGATTGATCTTGATGATGAGGTCCTTCAAGCTCGCTCGATGATCTTGACGATCACCCTTACCTGGCGTGCCTAATGTTAGAACAACCTACCGAGGGGTATCCCGAGGTAATAAATTGATTGGTGGGGGATAGTCAGATCTGGAACTTGAAGGTAAAAGCGAGGACACAAGGTACATATTTATATAGGTTCGGGCCGCCAGAGTAGCGTAATACCGTACGTCCTGTTTTGGGTGTTGTATATTACGCCCTGCGCTTGGGTGTTGTTTGGTATTGAGGATTTGGTCCTCTGTTGTGGTTCTATGAGATCTTCACCTCTGTTGGTTTGCCGATCTAGGTACCCCTACCCTCCTTTATATACTTTCGGGAGCGGGATTACTAGTCAGTTACAAGGGATTACATGGTATGAGTCCTAGTAGGATTACACGGGAATTCTAGTAGAAGTCCGCCTTCTTCCTTCCTTGCAGGTACTGAAGATCTATCCCCGACACTATCATAACTAGTTCGTTCTCCCATGCTCCCATAAAGTGCCAATAACTCAACAAACCACCGTTTCACTTTATCCACTATTCTATTAAACCTTTGTAACAAACTTACTACACTCAAGCAACAGTTAGACACGAATTGCATCGAATCCTATATAGCTACCATGAGAAAGCATATATGGATTACATATGTTATGCATGGAAAAAATAAAATGGATGATTTACGAAGTGTTAATTTTCATGGATCATAAACTTGTGTTCCACTGTCCTTGTTTAAAATATATTTACCATACAGTAGTTAGTACAACTTAAGTGGCTCTATCTTCCATCTTTAGGGCGACCATAATATTGCTCAAAAGTAATCCATAGCGAATAAAAAGTTCTACAAGCAGTCCAAATACTGTGGTTGCCCTAAGCTTAAGGTGGACTTTATGGTTCCATCCCACAATGTTTGTGGCCACTCGCCAGCAATAAAGCTTTATTTATTGCTTAAGGTCACTTTTTCATGCACATTGTGGGTGCCCTTAGGAGCGGTGGTTTTGGAACAGGGGATAAGGTTAAATTACTCAATGATCAACCCATGATGCAAGCATCTGTGGTAACTTACAAGATTTGGTTCCTAATTAGGTAAAATGTGGCAAACAGATAAAATGACTATACCTTTTGGTATGACGTTTGATAGAGATTTTGCTATGATTGGGCAACTCATCAGGCACACCTTTTATTATGATTGTAAAGAAATTAAAGTCGTTCATAATACCTAAAACCTGATGTCAAAGTCCATTACTTATGTTCAGCTGCTATGTAGGTGCGCTTTTATTGATGTTCATCTTATTTTTCTTAGAAAAATAACTAAATCTTGTTGGTGCATATTACGTACCAACAGAAGGAGTAATAAGAAGAGTAATTGACAATATTGCAACCCAATATGAACAAAGGTTGATAGTATTTGTATGAAACCTAATGTTCAAATTTTGTTTTCACTGAAACCCAAGGTAAGACACAGTTGCTTTATTTGTCAAGGCCAAGGTTCAAACCATGAACTAGGTGTAGTGGGATATTTTTATAATATACACTATTTGCATTCGGCATCTCAATGCTTGTAAATTTAGTTTTCAAGCCAGAGGTTGATCGATATCCCTATAAACAGTGCACCATTATTCTACACTTCAACAAAAAACAGGAATGATAGGAGAAACAGTAGCACATGATAAAGTTCAGCACATACAAATTTGCCCTAAAAAGTTCAGCATATACAATGGTGATCGACGAAGTTTCCTTTGGCATCAAGATAAAATTGTCCCAAGCATAGGGAATATGCTGGGTTTCAGTGGTTATTGTCGATCACATTCTTTTTAGGCCTTAAGCTGATGATGTACCCAACGATCTTTACCATGATAGGACAGCCAAGAGGTGCGCAGTTAGTTTTTGCTAGTGGATTATGATCGGTATTACATGGCAAAACGAAACCGATCTTACTGCAAGAAAATGATGAGATCAGAGTCCATTACACCCACTAAGTGGTGTGCCTCCTATTATGTTCCACTAATTATTAATCTTATATATAGCAGAGCAAAAGCATAGTGAATGTGTTCCCATGTTTAAATAAGGAGACCACCTTTTCTGTTTATCAGTTTTCTCAAAAACATTTCTTTGAAACGTGTACAAAAGCAACAGAAGCTTCTACCCAATCATTTTAGAGAGGGTACAACTGTAACCTGTACGACCCACACACAGGCTAATATAGATACTTCTCCGATCATAAATATCAGTCCATTTGGACATCAACATGCATGATCTCCAATTTGATACTTTGACTAATAATACCTATAGATGTCTTATATTCCAGGACATAGAGAGTACTTATTTGTTGATGTGGTTGTCTCTTAAAAACATAATTAAATTTGAAACGACAATTATGATTGCTATAATGAGGGTTTCATTTTTATTACATAGGCTGCCATGCCAATAGTTTTTAGGTCAGGTCTAACCCAAGACACTAACCATAGTTTCCATAAGCTCCACGTCAACAAGAAACTAGTACTAAACACTACTCTTTCAATACAAACACCACTATTCCATACTTGAATTTAATACTACTCATATCTTATATATCTTGGATGGTGTGTAGAAACTAGGTCTCATGCAAGACCTGATTTCCTTCTCTTTCTTCATTTAATTACTTGCCACATCATCCTTTATCCTAGGTGGCAGCTCATTTAATTATATGGACATCATCCTAGTTATTGGGTTGGAACTGGCCTTATGAGGTGGCAATTAAAGAAATAACGGGCTTGCTAGCGCCCGGACGTCCGATGAGAAACTTCCCATCGGACGCTGCAATGACCATTCGCAACATGAAAATATGGTGACTGCAACTTCGGACACTAACATTTGAAAAAATAGAGAATATGGATAAAAATAGCTCGTTGATCCATAGAGAAAATCCACGGTGCAATAATTTTCAGCAAACCCTCCGTGACCAATGGCTTAAAATGGGTCCTAGATCATACGAATTCGAGTTTGGATCTCCTAAATCATAAAAATTGCATTGCAACATCCAAAAATACATGTTGCAACAAACAAAAATATCTGATGCAACATCAAAGAAAGATAATCCAAAAAATAACGTGTAGATGCACAATCTTTAAATCACATTTTGCAACACCGAATTCACCTATTGCAACATCACAAATCGCATAATGTAATATCATAAACACAACGCAACATTGGAAAATCCAACCTCTCCAGAATAGACCGCGAGATCGATCTCTTCATAGCCCTACCACGAATATCAAATTATTAGCCGCTCAAATCGACAGTAGGCTGGCCGGATCCACCTCTTCATCGCCCTACCATCTGGATCGGGCTCTTCATCGCACTACCATCCGGATCAGGCTCTTCATTGCCCTATCTCCGAGATCGAGCTCCTTGTCACCTCAGGACATTACTGGGGATCACCTCAGGACATTACTGGGGATCGGCTCCTCGCTGCCGGAAGTGGCATCCTCTACTGGAACCATGAACTCCTCGACTTAGTTGGGATCGAGGTCTCGTTGAGCTGTGAAACAAGGGGAGGCGGCGGAGTATGCAACGGGAGCAGCAGTCAGCACAGGGTGACTCACGGAAAGAGGAAGAGATGGGCGGTTTTCACTTGGATGATAATGGCCCACGTGTTTTGTTTTTTCATGAGGAAGGTGGCTTTATGTCAAAGCGGTGGGCAGTATCCTAGCAAGCGGCGTTGCCCTACGTTTGGTGGTGTTATAGGAATATAGGATGCTCGGCTAGGAGCATTACCGAAAAAATAATGAAAAGAGAGAAGGCAGACATTTCATTGTGAACTACATTATATTGGGACCTATTTCTAACATGAAATCCCCATTAGCTCCTCGCTATCCACACGGACACGTAGCCTAACATTGGAAAAATAGTGCCAATTAATTCCTAGAATAAATCTAGGATAATAAGAGTAGAGGACTATACTATATTTAGATGTATAATAATATTTATGAATAAAAAATTTAAAACGACCTAAAATTTGGAACAGAGAGGGTAATTAATTATCTCTCTACTTTCTGTTCTGTATGTCCTTCAGCTTGAAGCGGCTAGCTAGCGGCAAATTCGAATCCTGCAGGGCGAGTTAAAACAAGACAGCTCTGTAGTTTTGGGTGCAAAAGTTAATAAAGACAAAATTTGTGCTTGCGCAGTAAAGGTAGACAGCAACATCCAGGCGGCCTCTAGAAGGCGGCGGGTTGGAATGGTCGTGGTCTGGTGGGCAACAACTAAACGGCAGCTCGGAACAAAATCTAGTCTGGATTTCCTTTCGCATACAATCGTCGCTCTAAAATCTAACTATAGGCGCTGCTGCTTTATTCTACGATGCGCTGCCACATCCTTTGATTCCGCTGCGCTGCACTGGTCAGGATTTTACTTTTAGAAGCAGGAACTTTGTTATGAATTACATGTAATGAAATATCCAAATTCGAAGGATTAGAATACCTAACATAGTGATCGGGCAAAACATTGAAGGTGCTTTTGGCAAGGTTGCATGTTCCTCCCCCGTTATTGTTCCTAATGTCATGCTTAATAAATCGGACATTTTTTTCAAGAACTTACCTGACCAAGTGTTTCATCAAGAAGAAGCAAGAGTTTGTACAAAGGACCCTATGACCTCTTACTTACAACACAAACATCCATTACAAAGAAAAAAAAGAAAAAAACGACTTAGCACTAAAGAAACAATAAAAGTAGCCATGGGAACTAAAGAAAAACGACAATCCACCATCCTGCTTGCGCTCCAACATCTTCCTTCTACGATGATGTCACTTAGTACCATTGATACCGGCGATGCCTTTCCATTGAAAACTTTGTTGTTCCATTCCAACCAAATCTTCCAAATTGTAAGCATAATCAAGGAATCAAATCATTTAAGGATTGCTTTATATAACCACTTACGACCTTGTAGTCACCGCTCCAAGAGCTCATCACATATGTTAGGTGTGAGGGCCTGGTTTCCAGAGGTATGTAGCAGCTTAAACCAACATTTCCTGCTAAAATCACAATCTAGCAATAGGTGATCGATCGTTTCTACTTCTTATGCACATAGTGCACAATTACCGTAGTTTGGCTGATCATGTCGGAACAAAGGGTATGATGTCCAACAGCGTTTATAAACTGCCAACCAAAAGAAGAATATGCATTTTAGAGGTGCTCGGGCTTTCCAAATTGTTTTCCCACCCGATAGATAGGTACGACCGTGGAAGAATGCTTTATATGTACATTTTGCCGAGTAAGCTCTATCCGTCGACCATTTCCACATGGAACAGTCAGGGGCTTCTGGGTTTAGGTGTACCTCCTGAAGATGGTCCCACAAGTGGGGGTATTGGACAATGACTTGTAACGTGAGAGCGCCTTTTAAATCTCTAACCCATTTACGACCCATCATGGCATCCTTCATGGTTCTGGATTTACAACACCGCTTGGTAGAGATCCAGGGCTACGTCCTTAATTGAGCATCCATTGATCCATCTGTCCGACTAGAATAAGGTGGATTGTCCATCACCTACGTCGATCAATATGGAGGCCTCGAACAAAGCAACCACCTCTTTGTCATGAGCTACAAGAAGGTCTATCCACGTCCTATTAGGGTCGGATCGACTAAGCTAGGACCACCTTAGGCGAAGAGTCCATCCCGTGACCCTAAGGTCAATGATGCCTATCCCTCCCATTTTAGTAGGGCTACAAACTATAGGCCAAGTGACAAAGCAATGACCCCGAAAACTACCGCCGACCCCTTCCACAAGAAACCTCGGCATATATAATTTATCAATTACTTTGATTGCCCAGCTAGGTAGAGTGAGCGACATCGAGAAGTACGTCATAATCGACGTAAGATTTACCTTGTGTTAGAGTCATGCGACCTCCAGAGTTAACCAAACATGCTTGCCGAATTGGTAATTTGTCAGCGACTTTGTCCACAAAAGGTTGTATGTGTGCTTTCCGCAGCCTATGTATCGAGAGCGGTATCCCTAGGTATTGAACTGGGAACTCCGCCACTTTACATGGGAACATGAGCAGTGCTAGCTGCAAGTGTGACTCGTCACATTGAATGGGCGTAAGATGGCACTTTGACATATTCGTCGCCAATCCGGAGACCCCTCAAAGCACTCTAGAATGCTCGAATCAGCCTGAGATCTTTGTTCCACAGGAGATAGAAACACGACCAAGTCATCGGCATATAGGGATGCCCTATGTTTAATGGCAATATGACCAATAAACCGGACATAAAACCTTTGCTGCCTCTCCTGATCTATACGTCAATACTCAGCTAACAAGCACGGTTGAATAATCCATTGTTGCTATTCGGTAGTGAGATAGGACAGAAGTGTTTACGCGCTCCCTACAACATACAACCCATTCATCAACACTTGAGTCTTTCTGACGATCCTGTTGGATTCCCAGAGTCGGCTATCCAGTGTATACGTATATCCGGTCCAATCCACATCGATGTTCGTCGTTCAGCAATTTTTCCAGCCCAGTTGAGTGCTCACTTACACCAAAGCCATTTGACAGGACACTGTTTATATATGGCTTGCGCTTCGGCGCGTTGAGCAGCTGCGACCACACACGGGCCCGGAATTATAGATGACTATACATTTTTCAGTTTATAGTTTTGCGAATGATCTTGGCATACCACCAAGTCGATAAACAGTGGCCTTGCTCAAATGGTGAGCTCATGAATTTCAGAAGGCCGTTGGAGGGGGTGTCCAGCTTGGAGAACAGGAGATAGAGTTAAACTCACCGCAACAAAAAGAAAAGAATATAAGAAAAGGCGATCGCACTCAAAGCAACACCGGCACTAAAAAACGACCAACCCAATACAAGCAAACCATGCAAACACGAAGGTCTTGCACTAATCAAGGCAGGATTGTACTAGCCTGGTCCTAATCAATTACTCCCATCCTGTTTATTAGCAATGTGACCACGAGCCGGAGCGAGGATATTGATCACGCAGGCAGCATCACTGTCAACACTGTTCCTACTCTAACCAAGTGTTGTGGAGATGCTCTCTTGGGTGACCTGCCTTCTACGATGCAGGACCGGCTGGCCGGTGCAAATTCTTGAGAGTGCAAAGCTCCTGCGGACAAACGGAAGCCTGCCACCACGCCCATGCTTATCGCCTTCGGATCGGATTTCTAGGAGAACGCGTGGTACGTTGCTTTCCTTCGCTGGTCAGCCCGTGGCTGCAACCGAAAATCTTGACCCAGAACCAAGTGAATAGCCATGGAATGCGGGCACATATATACGATCACGTGGTCCATCAAATTGCAACACGGATTATTCGTTAGTTTTTGCGAAAAAAAAATCTACCTTCTTTGGGGGTCAAGTTTCTCCGGCCGGGTGCTGCTAGAAGATGGGTGGATGTCGATCCTCAAATCCAGCAACGCGCACGAGATGAGGCAACGTGATTACGTCTGCTTAATTCAATTCCAGATCGTTTACAAATACACGTCTGATTCACATTGTAAAGCTTATGGATTTAGAAAAATACAACTGCAGTAAAACAGTAAACGCAGTCATTCTTAGAGCATCTTTAGCACATTTAGGAGATTTTGGAGATGAAAGAGAGCTCCAACAGACTACAATCTTTTCCCCAACCAAAATCTTTTTGGCAATTGCAAAAACCTCAGCTCCTTTCCCCTTGATGTAGGGGAGAAGCAGCCTCTCCACCCCCTCTCTCCTATCAACAGTTGGTTTTGGCACACGATACACGTCCACTCTGCCCGCGTGCCATTGCTCGGTCATGACGCTGCCGTGTTGAGGAATGTCTGCCATCCTTGGACACCCAAGCCTGCCCGGAGAGAGAGAGAGAGAGGGAGGGAGAGAGAGATGGCTACCCTCGGTGAGGGGGCACGTCGGTAGACGTTAGCATAGGGAGGAGGAGCGAGCGAACGCCACCACCGGAGGGGCATGGCTTGCGCGGGGGCTAGAGAAGGGTGTGGCATGGATGCCGCTGTCTGGCCCTGCACGGGGGAGGATAGAGGGGGTGCACAACCAATGCGTGGGAAAGGGGCATGGCCGGCGAGTTCCGTTGGGCAAGCGCCGCCGTTGGGAGGGAGCGCGACTGCGGTGGTAAAGGAGAAGGGTACCGCCGTCAGGCCATGTGCAGGGGAGGAAAAGGGGAGCGCATGGCTGGGGCGGGAGAGAGGGGCGCATGGCTAGGAAAAAACAACAAAAAAATTCTGCTTGTGGACCCCACATGCTAGGATGTATTGGAGATTGGTTTTTGGTAGTCTACTACGGCGGTGATCACTAAAAACGCAAAATCAACTATTGGAGAGGGAGAGAAACTATTTTGGTAATGGGACATGAGCAATCTACTGGAGATGCTTGCGGGGACCACCCTTCGGGCGTTCCCACTTAATGCATCTCAGTGCCATTCCCTGGATCAATAACTAGCACTAGCATTAATTGGAATGATTATCAAAGTAGAAGAATAGAAATAGAGGGAATTAATGTGGTGCTAACTCACCTTTTAAGAAACAAACAAGCAGCAAACATAGATGGTACACAGAGCTTCTAGTAGATCTTGCAAAACAAGAAAAGTTGAGTATATTTGCTAGAAGTACTTAGCAAGTATCTTAACGTTGTACGTTAATGATATGCAATGGAGTCCACGGAGAATGCTAGGATTTATTTGCGGAAAGGCTATTTTATGCAAAGTGTTACACTGTTTGGAATGTTTCTAAAAAAATAAGTTTTAAGAATATTTGTTGTTTTGGCCCTGGAGAGGGAATCAGACCTCCCTTACCAGTTCCCAAGTTTTACTTGCAGCGATCGTCGGGGTCCTGCTTAAGGCATCTACTTTCCTGCATTCTACTTCTTTTAGAAATGGTGAAACTAATCAGGGAGAGCTTTGGGCATGTGGGTTCTTTACCGAGAACCTCGGCTATTTGAATAGATTGTTTAACTCTGTAAAGCTTTTACACTTTATCCATACGATCAGATAGCCATACCAAGACCTTTGGTGCTACCCTACGAGACTTGTACCCACCGGCGTCTGTTTCTAGACAACATCCTCTTGTTCCATCCAGGGACAACATTGGGATCTAAGCAAGAGTCATTCCTCATCGGCTCTCGAACATTATCCCGGGTAAGATGCATCATATCATGATATTCTATTTCAACAGGTCCTCCAGACCTTAACCAATGACTCATACCGACCAGATCTAGGACTAAGTGAAGGTCCTTCTCAGGTCTATCTGTTGCCCACCATGACCCCTTGGAATGATTTACTAGATTATTTGGCGGGGTGTGAATCAAGTCCTCACATAATGGGTACTCTTGAAGGCTGTAACATTTTGGCTCGTATGGTTACATATATACTGGAAAGACTTACTCAGTGAACCGGTCCTTAGGTGACCAAGGTAAGCCTTTGGATAGGAGCTTCCCACAAGGCTATCCACCTTACCTTATATCCTTCATAGTTTGTTGCTAGTCATTTTTATCACATCCTCTTTGTAGAAAACTCACACTTTTGTACATTTCGCTAGCAATAGTTTGGATGCGCAAATATGGTCCTAAGCCATCTAATTCTAGTGAGTGTTGAGTATTAAGTCTATTTCTATGTTTTCTGGTGGGGAATAGAAGGCTTATTTTATGGGTATGCCTTATCCTTATATTTTAAAATAGTTACAAATCATGCAACTTCATATTATTGGCATTATGAAATATGGGATAAAAAGTAGGATCAAGGGGTTGGTGTTAAGACTTGCCTTGCTTGTTGGATGATAATCCAAATCTTTAAGTGAGTGTCTAGCTCCGAGTTAAAGCATTGTATTCTCGGAGAGGGCTTATGGCACTAATAATGAAACAATCACACAATCAATCACCAAGTAATAACAATTCAAAATCTACTAAGGGAGAGTTTTGGAATGGTTGGTGATAGGGTGGAACGTTTCTAAGGGGTGTAAGTGAAGTGGCTTCGTGTTCTATGTGGTTTTGCTTATATTTGATGGGGTTTTTCTTAAGCTTCACGTGATTTCTATATGTGGATACATGGGTTAAGGGAGGATTCGAGGATAGTTTCTATAATTGGGGGTCTAGGCATATTCTAAGAACTTCTAAGGTTTTATTTTGGAATTTCTATATGATTTCTAGAGTAAAAGAAATAGGTTTTCTATATATTTATTTGGGTAGTTTTTCCATTCTAGGTTCATATGATGTGAGTTTTGGGATGTGAGCTTATGGTAGTACTTAGAACATTTCCTAGTAGTTTTAAGAATTTATTGGGTATTTTTGGAGCTAAGAAATAGGAAAGGGAGGTTTTTGTGTACACTAATGGGGCTTTCTTATTGGCTGAAAGGGGTTTTATTTGGTTTAATATCTTAATGAAGTGCAACAAGAGATTGGATGGATCTAATAGGTTTGTGGATTTATCTAGTATTTTTGAGAATTTTAGTGGATTTTTTTGGATAAAAGAGTTGGGTGGAATAACTTTTGGTGTGCACTTTGCGGGGTGTACTCACGTTTTTGGCTCAATTGTGAGCCTGGTCGAGTCAAAAGGGTTAGCGGGGTGAACCGGTGCTCTACTGTGCTATGGACCATGTGTGTGGGCGCATGGACTGGGGTGGAGCTTCGGGCGAGGCCAGGGAGTAGCCGGTGGAATAGCTGGGGTCATGGCGGACCTATAGGGGGTGACATGGACGTCGGAGCTAGGCCGGCGGTGAGCTCGCGGCTCGCCAGAGTTGCACGGTGGCACGGCCAAAAGGGAAGAAGGGGCTAGAGAGGGCTTAAGACTCGAGAAAGGGCGTGGATACGAGCAGAATGGCACCTTGAGCGTGCGTGTGGGTAGCACGACGGCCGGGAGGGATCATTGGAGTGCGGCGGCGAGGAGCTCGCGGGGCGCAACCGGCAGAGCAGCGCTGTAATGCAGGGGCGGGTGGCTAGGGCCGCGCATCGACCTCGGCTTCGACCCAGCCCGGCTCTAGGGTATAGAGCGCGGCGGCGGGTGGAGGCGGAGTGGCGCCATTCCTAAGTCCGGCGAGAGGGTAATTAGGGTGGAAGAGGAGTGGCGGAAGGTGAGGAGAGGCAGGGTGAGCTATTTATAGTTCGTCGAAGCTGTTGCGGGGCATAGAGTATCTCTCCCGAGCTTATCCGGCCAGGAGGGACGTTAATGGCGCAGCGGGGCTTAGCGACGCGTGGCACGGGTGATGAGGACGGGGAGGGCTAGGGAGCTGCCTCGCGCGGGGATGAACTTGGGGCAGAGGGTGCGCCAGGAGTCGGCGAACGTGGCGCACTCGGTTGGGGAGGGAATCCGACCGGGGTGTAGGAGATCAGGGCAGTGGCCGTCGCGGCCATGCCGCAGCATCACGCGCGCAAGCGGGGTGAGCCAAGGCTGTGAGGGGGTGTTTTGACAGGGGGAGTGGGGATGGGTGATGCACGGCATTGCGGCGCGCGCGGTCCTGGGTAGAGAGGTGGCCGGAGGGAGCGCATCCGCTGCGGTGGCATCGCGCGCCAGGGGGATGGACGGGCGACACGAGGAGGGAGGGAGGAGGAAGACGATGGCACCGGGCAAGCCGGGCCGCGTCGTTGGGTGTACGCGGGCCTAACGTCCTGTTAGGCCATGCGGGAGGAGGAAGCAAGCCGGGCTGGCTAGGCTGGAGGAGAAGAAAGGGGGGTCGGCGGCCTATTTAAGGGATAAGCGTTTTTCATTTGTTTGAATAGGTTTTTGACTTGATTTTGAATTTAAATTTGAATGGAGGTTGGGTTTGGGGTTTTAGATCACTTCTAGAACTATAAAGCACTCAAATGCACCCATATTAGTATATGTTTATACATAAATATTTATAATGACCTTTGAGTGTTGAGAGGAAAGGAGTTGACTTTTATAGTCATTTGAAAAAATTT
Source organism: Setaria italica (assembly GCF_000263155.2). Taxonomy (NCBI): domain Eukaryota; kingdom Viridiplantae; phylum Streptophyta; class Magnoliopsida; order Poales; family Poaceae; genus Setaria; species Setaria italica. Next base: position 24,629,348 of record NC_028454.1, read on the forward strand.
AAAAAGTCCTCATTTTTAATTGTTTTAAATTTTTGGGGTGTTACGATGCTCGACCTCAAACGGTCATTGATCTTTGGCTAATACCTCTTCCGTCACTGTTTGTTTTGGCTTTTCTAGATATATAAATTTTGCTATGTATTTAGACATAATATATATCTAAATGCATATCAAAAGGTATGCATCTACAAAAGTCAAAACGAATAATAATTTGAGATGGAGGGAGTATCTGATAACAAGGTTTGGCTAATGTGCCGATGCTGCTTCTATTTGCGGTATGCATGATCTACGTTCCACGCATTACACTTGTCTGGTTGTCTCCGATAATATTGGGCTTCATGCAATTCAATGTCGTCTTGTAATGTCGAGAATATCAGACGCAGAATGGCAAAAAGTCTAAATTTGACGTAAACCTCAAAAGCTTCTGAACAATCCTCATAATTCAAACGGGTAAGAGCACGAATGCAAAAACTAGTGATGGCCATTATTACACAGTATTGTCACAAGCTTTCGGTCAAAACAGACACACCCGTCTCGTGCTAAGTAACATTGAATTTGACTTCAACATCTGGAAGAAACATTCTGCAGACCTTCTCTTGTATCTCCTTGGTGGGTGGACCATCGCTCCATCGTTCACAGTTGATGACTAATTTTTTCAGGCTTGGTGCATGGCATCCGGCAAGCTGCTCCACGAACTGCACTTCTTCATAGGAACTTCTAATGAAAGTGATTTTGGCCTCTTCAAGGGCGTCAAGAGTAATGTCATCAGCCTTGCAACTCTCTGGTAAGCGACAATGGCAAGACAACAGGCAAGAGTACCTCTGGAATTAAGAAATCCAATATATATTAATGAAAACTGAAAAGCACATACAGATGTGAAGAGTTCTGTATGAAGAGGTTCTGCCTATCGAGCTACTATGTTTCCCCACATAAACAAATCACTTTTCTAGGACGATAATTACAATGGAACATCCAATCGCCCAAATTCCTATCCCTTCTACTCTATTTTCATCCTTATCTAGCAATCCCAGTTGTGGCAAGCAGTTCTTTCATGTTGATCTGTCTTCATTACTCTTAGTACTGTAAACCCACGGAACCACCTAATTGTCATGGCTTCGTTGTCTCTGTCAGCTCCGCCTAAATTAACTTTTGCTAGCCAGACCAAATTTGTCTCCTGGTCTTCTACTGCTCTAGATGTCAATAATGCGGTCCCGATGTCACCAATTTGGTCACACCTCCATTTGTAATTAGTCTACCATAATCTACTACTCCATCGGTTCAAAATTGTAGGTCGTTTTAGTTTTTTAGTTCATAGATATTATTATGCATCTAGATATAGTGTATGTGTAGGTGCACAATAATATCTATGAATCTAGAAAAGTCGAAATGACCTACAATTTGGAACAGAGCTACAATTTGGAACAGAGGGAGTATTATATGAAAAAAGAAGGTATTGTCTAAGTCACAAATCTTCGCAAATATTGAAGGTTGTTTACTGGGTAAGGTCATATTTTTATAAAATTTTAAATAAGGAATCATAAGCTCTATCCCCACCTAAAGGAAATAGATTAGGCAGGGCGGATCCACTGTGGGGCTGAACCATAATCTACTATTCCCTCCGTTCGAAATTGTAAGTCGTTTTAGCTTTTTTTTAATTCATAGATATTATGATGCATATAGATATAGTGTATGTATAGGTGCACAATAATATCTATGAACCTAGAAAAGTCGAAATAACCTACGATTTGGAATAGAGGGAGCATTATATGAAACAAGAAGGTATTGTCTAAGTCACAAATCTTCGCAAATATTGAAGGTTGTCTACTGGGTAAGGTCATATTTTTATAAAATATTAAATAAGGAATCATAAACTCTACCCCCATCTAAAGGAAATAGATTAGGAAGAGGCGGATTCACCGTGGGATTGGAGCAGTGGAGCTGCACCCCCCGCCCCCCCCCCCCCCAATGGTAGTCATGGATGGAGAGGGGGAACTCTACCCCCACCTAAAGGAAATAGATTAGGAAGGGGCAGATTCACCGGGGGGCTGAAGCAGTGGAGCTGCAACCCCCCCCCCCTCCACACACACACACCCCAACGGTAGTCATAGCTCCAACCCCACTCCCCCCCAATGGTAGTCATGGATGAAGAGGGGGAAGAAGAAAAGGAGGAAAAGAGAGGAGGGAGGAAGAAGAAGAGGAAATTGAACCCCCCTTATCGTGTGATCCTGGATCCGCCCATGAGATTAGGAGCTCGCTCCATCCACATATAACAATCCAAAGTTAGCAATCAACCAAGCAAATAATCAAATCATTAAAACTAAAGAGACTCGTTCAAAAGCATATAAATTACCTGCATGGGAAGACCAGAATCGACTTTTACGGAAAGCTTCCTAGTACTGTTGCAGCTCCTCAAGAGATGCAACATGCTTGACGCTAAGTTGTGGTAATAATCGCCTAATGTCACTCGTAGTCGTAATGTCTCGCACTCGGGAAGCTTGGTCGTTTCATTCACGAAACTCGTGTATCCTTGTCTTTGCTGCAAGGATCAGACAAAAAAGGTAATCACAGGATCAGCAGGCAAAACAATTCATTTCTGAGGAACTAGTAGTTCATCGATACCGCCAATAACGCACCGTTTGATCGCAGAGGTTCAGGGTCAGTTTCAACACATCAACTTTATCGAATCGCTGCAACAGGGAAGCGACTACGCACTTTGAGCCCAGATCCAGCAGCCGGAGGTGACGGCCAGCATCAGCAATGCAGTGGCGGCGAGGGTCGTAGGCGATGTCACCATACCAAGTTACCTCGCTGAGCTTCGGTGCAGAGACATGTGCCTCGGTGGCGTCAGACACGGTCAGTTCTTCCAGGTTAGGGGCGACGACCTCTAGCCTCTGGGCGTTCTCGACGCGGAACAGCAGGGAACGGAGCGAATCGGAGCGTATGGAGACATTGGACGCAGCAACCAGCGTGACGAAGAGGTACAGGTTCCTCAGGAGCGGGCACTGCAAGGACACGAGGTCGCCAAGTTCTCTGGCTTCCATGGTGGCGAGGCTTATATACAGATCGGTCAGCGCGGTGAACACGCCGGCCGGACGGCGCCGGAGCCTCCACCGTTGCTCGAGCGTGAGCGTGATCCTCTTCGCTTCATCCCACACGGGAAGCTCGAGCTCCTCCTCTAGTTCCGTAGCATCAGCCCTGCGCCGCCTAACGAACAAGAACCTCGTCTGGGAGGGCAGCTCGATGTTGAGCTTGGCCACGCGGCGCTCCGAGGCGAAGCGCAGCCACGGGGCGACTTGGCGCGCCCGGACGCGGAGTCCGTGGCAGTGCATGGCCACGTCGAGGCGCCGGGCGGCCGGGGCGTCGTAGGCGGCGAGGGCGGCGTCGACGCTGTCCAGGCGCGTCGCCCCCGGGTGGGGGTCGTCGCAGGTGCCGAGGCGGATGTCGGGCATGTGGGGCCAGACGCGGCGCCAGCGGCGGGAGAGCACGCTGGTGCGCGCGGCGGCGCGGGTGGACCGGAGGCAGAGGAGGATGCGGCGCAGGAGGTCGTCGGGGAGGCCGCTGATGCGGTCGACGCCGCCGTCGCCCGCGCCGTGGCGACGGCGGCAGTCGTCGCCCATGTGGCAGGTGCAGCGGGCTGTGACTCGCTCGATCGGCGGAACAAATTGGTAGGGTTAGCGTAAGTGGCGCGAGGGAAGATCTGACGATCTAGCTCCACTCCGACTCTAGCTCTTTTTTGAAAATCGTTTGTCAAAACAATTTTTCCGTATAGTTTAAAATGATCAGATGATAAGATGAAATACCACTAATACTCTTTCTTTTTTCTTTTCTTTTTTTCTATTTATTTTTTTCCTTCCTATTTCATTTTCCTATTTTCCCTTCCTATTTCTTTCACCTCCCACCGTCGGCTCTCTATCCGCTCCCAGCCTCCGTCACCTAGCTCTCATCTCCCACCGCCGGCCCACCCCCACCGCCCGTGGCCGGCCCCCACCTCCCGCCGTCGCCATCGGCCACCTCCGCCCCCGCCTCCCGACCATCGCCAACACCGTCTCCGCCCGCCCCCACCTCCCCACCGCCGGCAGCCTCCCGCCTATCGCCGTCTCTGCCCGCCCCCACCTCCCCGCCACCGGCAGCCTCCCGCCAGTCGCCGCCTCCCGGCCTACCTGCTGCCAGCTCCACTGCCTGCGGGCCCTTCCTCGAGGGCACGATGGGAAATGGTTAGGGAGGAGCTGCGGGAGTCGATTTTTTTAGCTCCGCCTCCCCTAAACATCTCCTCTCAGCGGGATTCACGAGGCTCCGGAACCAAAGCCAGAGCCCTTTCACCCGGAGCGCGTTCTTTGGTGGGACTTTGGGAGAAGTCGCTTGAGGAGCTGCTCCCGGAGCCCTGCCAAACAAGGTCTTTGTTAGAGGGGTGCGATGCAATCGTGCGAGTGATCCGGGTGCCGAGAATTACTGCTACGCGTGCGCAGGAGGATCGGCAGGGAGATCGAACAGGCAGCACCGAGCCTCCGAGAACGATTGCAACATGCTGCGCGTGCAGGGCAATAATGGATCAATATGCAGCCTGAGTATGGGTGATTGCAGTGCACGGGTGCGCTGCCTGACTGTTGTGGTGCGGTAGTGGTACTGTGGTGCAGTGGTAAACTTCCGGCCTTTGCTCGACATGGGCCAAAGCTACATGGGTGATTGGCTGGGTCAAGGGATGCGACATGCGTTTGATTGGACCGACCGAGCCTGGCCGGCGCGATGACTTGTTTGCTTGTAGATCCGGTAAAACGCGGAGAAATGCCTTTTTTACCTAGAAGCCCCAGCTGATCCAATCCTGGTAGGAGATCTTCCCTCGGTGCGCGTGACTGTTTGTCCCATTCACATGTATTCAAGGTGTATTTGATTTTTTTCTCAAGGTACAGACCCGGCCCACAGCTGTTCAATCGATGGGACTGCTGGAGGGAATCTCATCAATACACGGATTTTAAATTTTGAAAAGGAGATGGACAATTTAATAATCTTGTACATAAGTTTTCAGTTTTTTTATTATACCCTACCGCGGACGGCGGAGCTGGAGGCCCACGCGCCCCGCACCGTGCCTCGTCGGCACCCGGTGACTCGTGCCTCGTCCCGTCGGTACCATGCAACCCGCAGCCTGATAGCCCGACATGAAGCCCGATTTTTTGATCCGTTCCAAGCCCAGTCCGCCCTGTAACTCTTCGGGCTCAGGCTGGCCCAGCCCGATGGCTCGTGCCGAGCGTGGGCTGGCGCCTCAACCCAACGAGCGGCACGGTTCGGCATGATTTTAGCATCCCGGTCCGAAATGGCCCGTTAACCTCCTCTCTACCGGCCCAACAACAACAAAAATGCTATCTGCGTTTAACTCCCACCCGTCAGGCCGTCACCCCATCCTCTCCTATCTACTGCCCTGCCCACCACATCTACTGCCCACCGCATCTCCAACCTCCCGTCAACCTCAAGACTCCAGTCCTCGACCCATCTCACGCATCTTCCCCATTGGCAGCATGGGGCCGGTGAGCAGCAGCGCGAGGGGATGGTGGCGTGGGGGGCTGGGAAGCGACGACGCGAGGGGACGGCAGCGATGGCGGCGTGAGGGGACCGCGGCGGCAGCGCGGGAGCCGGGGAGCGGCAGCGGCGGTGCGGGAAGACGGCAGCGGCAGCGGCGGCGCGAGGGGACAACAGCGTGGGGGTCGGGGAGCAGCGGCGCGGGGGACGGCAGCAACGGTGCGGGGGGACGACAGCGGCGGCGCGGGAGGCCGGCGGCGGCGCGGGTGGACGGCACGGTAGGGCCCCTAGCGGCGGCGTGAGAGGACGGTAGCAGCGGCGGCCCACCGTGCTTCACGGGGCCCGAAGCTAGCCGGGCTCTTCGGGCCAGCCCGGCATGAAAAAGGCCTTACGGGCCTGTGCTTGGGCTACTGGTGAGGTCCGTGGGCTGACATGGATTAACGAGTCCTGCCGGACCCATGCTGGACCAGCCCGGACGGCCCGAATGTACATCTATACGGTAAGCAGGCAGCCCGCGCCTCGGTAGATCACGCCCCCGCGACGTACCGCCCCGATCCTTGCCCCTCGTCACCGCGGCGGCAAGGGGTGCAAGCAGGCGAGGGCATCGTGAAGCCTCACCCCGCACCTGCGTCAGGCAGGGGAGACTCGCTTTCAGATGAACTTGAAAGGGTGGGAAGAGACGGCAGGTACATTTATAATGTATTTTTCCAGTACATCTCCGCGTACATAATACGGTATGACATAAAGTTTGTATATGGACGATATTATGCTAAGCGCTCAGGTGCTGATTCAGATATCAAAACAGGGGCAGGACCACAAACCTTTGATCCAGATTGGACCTATCCTGATTGCCTTCACTGCATAATCTTTGGTTCGTAAAACGTGATGCAGTAGGCGCCTCAGCCTATCTTCGCGCATGCAAGAAAATTTCTCGTTTCCGCCGGGCCTGGCCGGCGTGAGCACGCGTGCTGCGCGGCGCATCTGCATATCCAGGCTAGAAGCCAACCGGCAACAAACAGCTGCATTTGTATCCACGGAGCATGGCTATCGATAGCCTGTTTTCACCGGTACGAGCTAGGCTCGCTGGACCAACGAACCAGTCACGCCCTTAGAGCATGGATGGATGGATGGCAGTTCCAGTGCGTGTGGCAACTGGCAAATGGTACGTTGCTGCGGTGCTGCCTCGCGTTGTAATAAGAATAGTTTTTTTTCGAATAAGATTTGCATTATAGTGTTGCTCTCATGCTAAAAGGGACATTCAATGGTTTGATCAAGTACAGTTAATTTACAGGTTCGTTCTACTGGTCCTTTTTATCCTGGCACAAGAGTACAAGACAAGCCAGAAAACTGTGCCAGGTCACGTCATCAAACCTCAACTGATCCGGTGGGCATAATTATTAACCGGAACCGATGAACTGAAATGATCGGACTGAACCCAAACTAACCGAACCATTTTGTTTATCTCAGGTTTCTAATAAATCGAATTAATATAGGTTAATTCGGTTTTAGAGGTCAGGTAGCCAAAATAACCTATCTGACCAAATTATACATGGTCGAGCAAGTATCTCATGACCTCCACATATCAGCCCAGTACAGCCCATGTGGTCCAAGCTTACCTCAAAATTAAACCTAACACACCCATTGACCACCGCACTCCCTAGCCTCCCTCACCTTTATCTCTCTCCCTCCCATTTCCCTGTACCTGCCCGGCCGCCCGCCACCACACCCGCAAGCTACATGAGCAGCAAGCCCCGCCCGCACCTACTCACTCTCCTTCCTTCCGTCCCAACTCGCACCTGCTTTCGTCTAACACAGCGGTGGGTCGGTGGCGGCAGCCCCCTTCCTTCTTTCCCCTCTTCTTCACATCCAGCAAAGGGTAGTGAAGCACGGCGGTTGGCAGGAGCTACACGTGGCGGCACGACACAGGAGCTCCGCCTTGCGCGGGTGCTCTTCGTGCAAGCTCGGCAGCCTAGCATCAGCTTGGCATGCCGTGTGCAAGAGACGGAAGAACTAAACTACAAGCAGATCGAAGACAATGATGCTTCAAATTTTGCTATGATTCCTGCGATTTTGAATATGACTTGTGTGATCTTTGCTGTGTTTTCCTTGATTTGTAAATATATCGGTCAGTTCGGTTAAGATTGAAGACCGAACCGAGTTGATTGAAACCAAACCGCTCGGTCTTTGTAATTCTCAGGAACCGATCGATCTTGATTTCTAGATGACCGATTCTTTTAAGAAAACTGAGGAACCGAACTGGTTGGTCTCAGTTAACCAAATGCCCACCGACCGCCTCTTAAGAAATCATATCTGTATATCTTTCAAAGAAAAATACCTACATGTCTTCTTATGTTTGTGATAAGTGCAAACTAAAGATGGCAACGGGCACAAAACGCCCGCCCTCCCGCTGGCAAGAAATCCGATGGGCAACTCGGGCATGGATTCGGGTATCATTTTAAGCCTAATGGATATTTACTAACAGGCAAATAAAATCGATTTGCTCAAAATAAATTTGTCCCCCGCAACCGCGTACCCGTCAAACCCGCTCCAACAAGTCTGATGTGTGGACCATCGAGTGAATATGTATATATACTGCAATCCTAGGGTTTTCCATCCTCACCCTCATTCCTCACTCCCCATCCCTGCCGCCACAAGGGTACCCATCCCGGTCTCGGGCTCACAGTCGTGGGGCCGCACACGCGCCCAGTGGCCCAGGTGAGAAATCCCTGCCGCCGGCTGCTTGGCCCCCTAGCTACTCTTCCCACCCATGCACGACGGCTCCCAGCTCCTCCTATCCACATCGCCTAGAGAGAGAGAGAGAGTCACTTGATATGTATCGCGGAATGGCAGGTGTAGGTAACTTTTGGATTTCAAACTTAAAATGTCTTGCCCTTCTATACCGTGAACTTATTTTTGAATCCATTTAAATCACTATGTTAGTAATTAATTCAATACAATGAGATCTAGAATGAATATATATGTTTTATTATTTTTTAAATCAACATTAGGATGAACTAGTTTAACATTTTAGATATACTATTCTAACATTTTCATATCAAATATTGAACTAGTTTATCTGTAACATTGATTTAGGTTTCATGGATTGTTGCATATGTTTTCCTTATTTCTTTTACATTTAAAAAATCAATGATATTAAAACACTTGTGCAACACCATTTTTTTTGAAAAGTTGAGGCAACATTTTTTAAATATTTATCTAGATTTCATAAAATGTTCAATCAAGTGTTTCATAATTAATATTGATAGCTGTAAAAGCTAATCAAATCTTTGAATGTATAATTTCAACATTTTCAATTGACATGTGTAAACAAATGTTGAAATAGATTTTATAAATTGATGAATTGAAAATTTCAAATTGTTGAAACGCACATGTTCATAAACTTAATGAATTAGTGGAAGTATAGGAAGAAAAACGTATAAAGAAGGATGGAATGGAAAGGGGATAAAAGAAAAAAGAAAAGTTTAGACCCAGCCTCTGTGTCCGCTAAGCTATTCTGCTCTTTTGCCCGACGACTCGGGGAAGGAATCGTAGGCCGTGGGCTGGTTCAACAGGCTTTAAATGTTCTCAACATTGTCAGACGGACAGCTTGAGGCCCATTAAGAAGCATTCGTGAGTAAGTCCCAGATGAAATTCGCTGCTCAGATTTTCCCTTCTTTTCCCCAGTCATTCACTCACTACGGCCCACTGGAAACTACTTCGAGGAAGGCCCAACCCAATGCCATTCGACAACCCAAGCCTAACCACAATTGCACACAAAACCATCTGCTACACGGCCCTATGACACCGTATATCAATCATGTTGCTCTAGAAACACAATCTCCCTGTTTGAAATAGATTATATAGGTTGGATTATGAGCTATAGAAAAAGATCACCTAGAAATCACATTAGGACCAAATCTAAAATAAGCTAGTCTTGGGCAACTTATTTTAGATTATTTGTAGTCCAATGATGATCTTTTACTCTACTACCCTTAGACTATAATCTAACTTATATAATTTAGGAGGGAAACAAACGGTCTCTTAGTCACCCCAAGTTAAATTGTTAATTAGAACCCTGATGATGAATGGATAGCTTGTACCACTTGCAGAGAACCACAGGCTCATATAGCACAACACAAATGTGAGTCTCGCTGCATCAGTGGTCCTTGGAGTTAAAGGTGAGCAATGACCATATGGGTTAAGTTCAGTGGCCGTTCTCATTGCAATAGTGGTCCCTAGTAACACTGATATAGTCTTTAATTGCTTGTTGAACACAGCAGTGAAGCTGTGTGCTTTCTTCTTAAGACCAGAAGGACCTGGCTAGTATATGAAGCAAAATCCTCTCCAATTCCATTTTGTTTATAGTCTTTGGGGAGTGGGAATGGAGACACCCAACTATTTGACCCCACACGGACACCAACGCTGTGTGCATCTGGAACCCATTCCAAATTTGTTATCTATAGGGTTTGTGTGGACCGAATACGCATCTGTTCCCGATTTGTGGCTGGAAATCATCAGCACGGCGGGCGATTCAATCTCCAGAGCATTTCAAGATTCCAAGTGGCCCAACACATCACTTGCCGATCGGTATGAATAGTGGGATGCTGGAGAAATAAAATTTCCATCTGCACGAATGATGAAGGAGCCAGGGAACAAAATGATGGCTAGGCTGCACTTTGTGCCTCTCCTGCAACTGCTCGATCACATCTTGCAACTTTGAACCCACCATCTACTTTAGTGATCCGCGCATACAATGCTAGGAAACCGTCTTATCGGTTTCAAATCACCTTTAGTACCGGTTGTGCAACCAGTACTGCTATATTGGTACTTAAAGGAGCCTTAGTACCGGTTGGTCTGTCCAACCTGTACTAAATTAGCTGCCACATTACGCGTGATAGAGACCAATTTAGTACCGGTTACTAGCACCTTTTTCTTTTCCTTTTCCTTTTATTTTATTTTCTATTTCTTTATTCTATATTCGTATTTATTTCCTTTACGTATACTAGTTTTAATACGCTAATATATATAAAGTTGTATTTGATCTATAATATTAGATTTGAGATAATATTATATATATAAACATCTTGTGCATACACATTTATGAATAATATTACATTGCATCAACACTTGAAGTTCAACATTTGGATCAACTATTCTGAACCCGAGTCTTGATGGCTATGCAGATTTGATCTATCATTATGGAACTCCCCCGCTGGATTTACTACCTCGTCCAGAAGAAATCCAGAGAGTTGTTCTTGAATAGCCCTGATTTTTTCTATCTCGAGGAGTGTTTCCTTCATGTGCATCATTTGTGTCATTGGCAAAGGTTATTATATAGTACATCAATGGATCTGCACAATTAGAACTAATTTATTGTTAAGAAATTTGTCTACGCACTCTGAATTCGTGGTCAGTTATATACTTGGGACCTACAAAGCTATGGATGAACTCACATATGTAGTATCCGCATAAATTTTTCCCCTCATTCTGTCTCAAACACTATATATATGGCAAAAGAAGTTATAAAATATTTGTTGTGTTCAAGGAAGTGACACAGGATATGCAAAATTCAATACATACCGGGAATGGTGGCTTGAAATCAAGTTCGTCCTTAAATTCACCTGCATCATGTCGACCGAAGCGAGCCCATGCTTTGTTAAGAATGTCTATAAGGTTGGTGTACTGATCTCTTGATTTTCTCAAAGAGTCCATGATATAAACCGCGCATCGATCAACCACGATAACATAATATACCCCTTTAGTATTGGGTGTACCTACCACCCAGTACTAAAGGGGTTGTACCCCACTGTTTCAGTTCCCGCCAAGACAAATGTTTTATTTTCTTTCTTTTAAAATTGCTATTATATTTATTTATTGTGTAGTAAATCAAATAATGTTCATAAAATTGCTATAAAAAGTTTGTTATCTTGATTTTGATTAGATCTACACAATAAAAATATTAGATGCAGTTAAATATCAAACATAGTATAATTAATAATATTAAGTTATTAATAGGTCATAAATGGTCATAATACTAATGTTAACTAAAAAATTGGAAAATAAAATCAATATTTTGACCATGCAAAAATTTAGAAAAATAGTGCTTGTAGTGTTATTAACATGTTTACCATGACTATAGCACGTACTTGTTTAATTGTATCTAAATTTATTGTTTAATAGTTAGTGGTGCTAAAAAAATCAAAATATTTACTATTTTAACCATGCAAAAATTAGTTCTTGTTTAATAGGGTGAGATTTTTGCAAATAGTATTGTTAATAAAAAGAAAATTGCATAAACCCATAGAATACATGACATATCATTACAATGCGTTATTACATTACTTTGTCACTTGAGCACGAAACACAGCATAATGGTTCTAATACATTACACATCATCATCTAACGGAATGTTAATAATCTTCCTCTTAACGAACATCCCTTGGTTGTGATCGCAGCGTAAGTATGGAGCATCCTCTTTAGCTAACAGGATGGTTGGGTAAACCTAGACTAAAAATGGAGGAAGATCATCGAACTGATCATAATCTTCTGAAATGTCAGTCTTGTTCTCAACTCCAATGATTTTCCTTTTTCCATGAAGAACTATGCAGCGCTTTAGCTGGTCATCTGACTTATTAGCACCACCTTCTATTTTGGTTTGCTTGACATGTCCTTCACATAGAAAACTTGAGTCAAATCATTGGCTAGAACGAATGGTTCATCTCTGTATCCAATCTTGTTGAGGTCCACTATTGTCATCCCATAGTTGTCTGTTGTTACACCTCCTCCAGTAAGTTTCACCCACTAGCACCGAAACAGAGGGATTTTTAAAGGTCCATAGTCGAGTTCCCATATCTCCTCAATGCTACCATAGTATCTATCTTTTTTTCCTTTATTATTTATTGCATCTATACGGACACCACTATTTTGGTTTGTGCTCTTTTGGTCTTGGGCTCTTGTGAAATGTGTACCCATTTATTTCGTATCCTTGGAATGTCAATACTGAGATTGATGAACTCCTAGCCAACTATGCTAGTTGCTCTTCAATCGTGTCATTACCCGTCAATCGTCGCCGCAACCAAGAGACGAAAGTGTCAATGTGATGACGTGTAATTCAGGCCTCAGTCTTCCCCTAGTTTGAGGATCGTACAATGATCTGGTGCTCCTCCATATATGGAGCCACCAGGGATGATTGTTGTAGGACCGTGAAGTGTGCTTTACGAAATGTACTCTCATTGATGTCCATCCGAGCTTTCCTCCCTAGTGTGCCCTTTCCCTTGAGTCTCCCCTCATGGCGTGATACAGGGACTCTAATCAAACTCAGGTCATCAACAAAGTCAACACAAAACTCAATGACCTCCTCTATTCCATATCCCTTTGCGATCCTTCCTTCTGGACAGGCACAATTACGAACATACTTTTTCAGAACTGACATAAACCTCTCGAAAGGGAACATATTGTGTAGAAATACAATACCAAGAACAAAAATCTCTTCAACAAGGTGGACTGGAAGGTGGGTCATGATATTAAGGAAGAAAGGTGGAAAGACCATCTCAAAGCTAACAAGGCATTGCACCACGTCAATCTGCAGCTTTAGTAGATTGTTTGGATGGATTGACTTCTGAGAAATCATGTTGAGGAATGCACATTGCTTCACAATTGCCATTCTCACATTCTCTGGTAGAATACCTCTCAGTGCAACAGGCAGCAATTATGTCATCACGACGTGGCAATCATGGGTTTTTAGATTTATGAATTTCTTCTCTTTAATACTTATAATTCCCTGTATATTCGAGGGGTAGCTTGATGGGACCTAGATAATATTCAAGCAATCAAACATGCTTTCCTTCTCTTTCTTGCTGAGAGTGTAAATGGCAGGATGCAAGTAATGTCCATCATCTCTCTTTTCTGAATGCCAACCATCTCGTTGTTTCATACGTTTCGGGTCTCAACGTGTTTCAATTGTATCCTTTGCCTTTCCATATGTACCCATGAAGCCAAGCACGTTCACACAAAGATTTTTCATCAGGTGCATCACATTGATTACATTATGGACCTCAAGGGCATCCCAATAAGGTAGCTCCCAAAATATATACTTTTTCTTCCACATGGGTGCATGTCCGTCCTTGTCGTTCGGAACAGGTTGGCTACCAGAGCCCTTGCCAAAGACTATCCTCACATCCTTTATCATAGAAAATACATGTTTACCAGTACGGTGAATGGGCTTATTACATTTTTCTTCCTCCCCTTCAAACTGCTTCCCTTTCTTTCTTAACGGGTGCTTAGCAGAAAAAAAATCAATGATTGCCTGTATACACGACCTTCCTACAATGTTTCAAAAAAATGCTGCAAGTATCATCTAAACAGTACGTGCAGACTCGATATCCCTTATTTGTCTGTCCGGACAGATTACCAAGCGCCGGCCAATCATTGATGGTTACGATCAACAATGCTCATAGATTAAAAGTCTCATTTTTGTCCTCATCCCACACACGTACACCATCTTCCTTTCATAACAGTAAAAGTTCATCAACCTACAGTCTTAGGTAAACATCAATGTCAGTGCCAGGTTGTTTTTGGCATTGGATAATTACCGGCATCATAATTAACTTCCACTTCATGCACATCCAGGACGGAAGGTTGAACATACATAAGGTCACAAGCCAAGTGCTATGACCACTACTAAACTCACTGAATGGATTGAATCTATCCGTACTTAAACCAAACCATATGTTCCTTGCATCCTTGTCAAACTCGGAAAATTCTCTGTCAACTGTTCTCCACTAGAACCCATCAGCGGGGTGTCTGGTCATTTCATCTTACTTACGTTCTTTTTTATGCCAACGCATCAACTTTGCATGTGCCTTATTTCTGAACAAACGCTTCAAGTGTGGTACTACAGGGAAATACCATATTACCTTCGCAGGAACTTTCTTCTTGCTAGTCTGCCCCTCAACATCACTGGGGTCATCTCGCTTGATCTTATAACGCAGCGCTTCACACATAGGAGAAGTCTCCAATTTCTCATATTCCTCACCGCGATAGAGGATATAGTCATTACGACATGTACTTATCTTTTGTACCTCCAAACCTAGAGGGCAGACAACCTTTTTTGCTTCATACGTTGAGGACGGCAATTTGTTTCCTTCGGGAAGTATGTTCTTTATGACTTTCATTAACTCATCAAAACCCTTGTCAGAAACTCCAATTTTTTACCTTCCATTGCAGCATTTTCAATGTGGTACCCAATTTTTTGTGCCCCTGTTTGCAATCTGGATACAACAATTTCTTATGTTCATCTAACATACGCTCGAACTTCTTTGACCCCTTCACGTTCTCACAGTCTTCTTTTGCATCTCGCAACACTTGACCTAGATCATCGATATGACCTTCTGCCTCGCCCATTTCTTCTTCAGCCTCTCCCATTGGAGCATCTGCAAAGGCATCTCCTTAGTCCAGTTAGGAATGTTGTCATATTCTTCTTTTTCATCATCTTCCCTCATAACTCCTCTTTTTCTATGCTTGGTCCAAACAAAATAGTTAGGCATAAATTCAAAACTGTATATGTGGGCGTGAATAGTCTTTCTGGATGAGTAATCCTTCTTATTTTTGCAATTTTTGCATGGACAATAAATGAAACTGGATGGCGGCTTGTTGGATTCTGCCAGATCGAGCACGCAAGCCATTAATGTACTCCATGGAGCGTTTGTCTGTGTTGTACATCCATTGCCGATTCATCTATAAAGTATTACTGAATCAACGATATTCTGATCATGCAAAAGCATAGCAAACATCATACAAATTTCATAAAGCTCAAATGTTACTAAAAGTTTAGATAGAAATACTCAAATTTAAAGTTTAGACCCAAACAACATGATACACTACGATAAATTCAAATGTTGCTGAAAGTTTAGATAGAAATATACAAATTTAAATTTTAGACCCAAACAACAAGATACAGTACGACAAACCATCCATTGAGTACTATCTAGGAGGACTTTAAGCATCCTTGGGTGGCGAAGATGAAGGTTTAGCTGACCCAGTCTCATCCTGTGGATTATTTGTGCCTCCTGTGATGGTAGTACTCAGTGGACCTGAAACCCTCAGGACTGGTGGTGGAGCATAATGACCACCAAAAGGAAGTTCTTGACCCGCCACAACAGCATTTTTATGACATATTTCCAAATAATTAAGCATTGCTCTCTCCCACGTGCTCATTTTCTTCATCTTATCATGAGGGTCAACTATGGTTTTCCCCTTACCGCGAGAGGAACGACGATCACCCTCACCATCGCCACTCCCTCCAGTAGAAGTAGCCATCTCTATGCACCACAATTTATTTAGCTCATATTTGCAAATGACTAAACTATGAACAAATTATATTTTTCCCACAATTTATTTAGCCCAAACATAACATATAAATGAAAAATTTCTCCATTGTAGCTTATTCTAAAAATGATTAATTACATACGTCTATTTAATCTTATTATCTCTACGTACCACAATTTATCTCGCTCATATTTGCAAATGACTAAAATATGAACAAATTATATTTTTCCCCCACAATTTATTTAGCTCATATTGTAAATGATTAAACTATGAAATTATTCCTCTAACCTTATATTGATCAATTTCTTTGACTAATACGAAACATAGCATCCAAAAAATTGTAGCTCAAACATATATAACACATGCATATAAATGAAAATTTCTCCATTGTACCTTATTCTAAAAATCATAATTTACTCTAACTCTAAAGTATAAAACTTAGTATACTAACCATGTATCAAGGAAGAATGAAGTTTCTAACCTAACCTTTAGAATACTTGAATGAGTGAAATCCCCATGAAATGTGTCAAAAATCCGGCAACACCTCCCTTATTTCGCCATGAATAGATGAAGCCCGAGCTGGAGGAAATGTCTCAAGCAGGAGGAACAAGATGCCTAATTTATAGGAGGGAAGTTAGTACTGGTTGGTAGCTTCAACTGGTACTAAAGGTTGACAATTAGTACCGGGTGAAGCCTCCACAGGTACTAAAGGGCCTCAGGCACATTAGTACCGGTTGGTGGCTTCAACCGGTACTAATGGGTGATCTTTAGTAGTGAGTGAAGCCTCCACCCAGGGGGTCACGGGAGCTCCTTGAGAACTAGCCGTTAGATCCGGTACTAATACTGACATTAGTATCGGTATCGGATCAAAAACCAACTGGTACTAAGCATCGGGAAGACTGCTGAGTTTTTCAGTAATGATGGGCCCGGCCGTGGATTCAAAAGGTGGCCTATCTGTCCTTTACGAAAAGTGCTGCTGCTTACTTTTGTCGATCCAAAAAGAAAAGGTGCTGTAGTAGTCACTTGTTTAGGCGATGTTCAATTTCATTCAAAATATTTCAAAGTTGAAGAGAATGATCCTCTAGTTTGAGAGTGGTGGACCAAGACCGGCCTATTGTTCAATCCTGCTGCATGTACCATGAGTAATTATATGTATGCTCTGCTTGCAACACCTGTCTCCCATCTCATTGGGCTCAAGGTTATGTGACCTCTGGGAATGTTCTAGCACACATATATTCTTGCGTTGTCGGTTTGATATGCCTGCCGCCCTGCCCATCAGAATATGATATTGCCCTCAGCTCGGAAAGAACGGGAAAGGGGAAGCATGGATGCATGGCAATCGGCCAGTGGCCGTGGTGGCGTCCTAAAGCTCATCGGGTTCTGCTCTTCTTTGTTTCCATCAACAGGACATTTGTCCATCATATTCCGGTGTCCAGTAGCACTCATGATCTAGTGTAAGGCACGATCTGATTATCAGTCGCTAATGAACGGTTCTACCGACAGTTAGCACTTAGCAGATCGATCGAGTTTGACATGGTACGGGCTTGAAAGCACTCGTCCACCTAAACAGGAGCAGGTAGCCAGAGGTGGATCTCATTGAACGATCGAGATGGTTCTGGAGAAGAAACGACTAGTGTAAAAACTGAGATCACAGGGGCAAATGAAACGGGCTGAGTAGATTAGTGCAGCCGACACAAATTTATACTGTGTATATAAAACCGTGGCTGCACTAATAGTATGCAACTCATGTTCCTTCGCCGAAGATGCTGGAGAAAGGCAGAGAAAACTTTCCGTTAAGTAATATATTGTCCCATCATGCATAATCCGTTGACATATGTTTTGTGTTGCACTACTAAAAGCAACAATAATAATTATTGACTGAAAGAGACAACGGGCTTGCAAATGATAATTTAATCTGCTTCTCTGAAAATGACAGCCAAAAAAAAAGTAGCATTGATATATTATTTCAGAGGAATATCGAATCATCTGTTCTAAAATGCATGTACTTGCGGTGTCAAAGCATCCCATAAACACAGAATTTGTAAAATAATCTAGTACTTTACAGTTCATATTAAAATGCATAATCGAAGGACAGACTGTAAACAATCAGAAAACCATGAAACATATATTGTCTATGAAGCTTGTAGATCTTCTTTGACAGCTTGAAATGCTTCTCTTGCTCCAAAAATCTGCAATTATCTCGCTGACTACAAGTGTGTACATCTCTCACGTTTCATAGTCTACGAAAATTCAGACAGTAGTACAAACATTTGTCTGTTTTAGTTTGTCACTCCTTTGATCAACCAATTCCATTCCCATTCCCATGCAAATATATTCTGTAACTACTTCATTCCCATGCATTTGTCCGATTCTACTGAAGATTAGTACTTTCATGTGTTCTTACACAAGCTAAAATATATTATGCCCATTGTTTGACTAATGTAGTCTATTCCTTCTCACTGGTCATGCATTTGTTCTAGATTAGCGAATGACCAAGCAAGTACAGTCCCAAGAGTAAGAGAGAGGTTTATTATATGAAGGCATATATAGTTGAGCCACACATATCTAACGAGATACTGAAGACAAAGAATGTCTTCATGCTAATAGCCAACACCTCACCACTTGTATGAAAGATTGAAGCCATCATATTTAGAGTTCACGGTACTATAATTAATGGTCACATGATAATTCAACAAATAGTTAGAGTTGTTCAACCAGAATCTACGCGAGTCATGAATTGTGTATATATCCTTTCGATAAAAAGGATGAAGATGTTAGAGCTTTGCTTCATGCAGTACCAAGGAAAATTTTACACTCATGCACCTGTCAATTGTAGTTTCACCTCTCTTCATTGGCAATGTACAGCTTCAGTGTGCTGCTTGGTTTGAGTTTCACGAGTATATATGACAGATCTAGAATATATGTTAGTACTTAGATGCTTGGCCAGCACATCCGATTATGCTTCTTGACTTGACCGTATAAAACCATCTCATGGTACTGGAAAATTTGCAGTAGCAACTTGCTTTAGTAAAACCAGGATGAAAGTAACCAGCAGTGATCTGTTTCTTCATGGCACTATGGAGCTGCAGTGTGCTTCCTTAACCTGATATTCAAAAGAATATGCATCAATGATCTCCTCCACTGAACCTGCAATTAAACATGGTTTTAAGAATAGGGAAGATGTTCTTCTCAAATCAGTATTTGCCACAACTGGAAAATTTATCAAACAAAATCAACAAGGCTGTAATTCTGAAGAATTGGGAAACAAACAAAGTTCAGTTAGCAGGAAACCTATTATGAACCAAGTGACCTTAACTATGGCACATAAGTGCATGCCAGATTACTTCTCATACCTAAAGTAGTTAGTTAGCTATGATTCAACTTGTTAGTGCTCTCACTTGCCGCTGCCACCTTAATTCACTCCATTCTAGAACTGAAAAGACATGGAAAGCATTGTAAGTTTGCAGCTCCATATATATGAAAAGCATATAGTATGTTCATATACAGAGAACACACAGGATGAAGCAACACATTTGCTTAGCAAACATATCTGACGAACAAGCACCAAGGAAAAAAATGTGCTTTCGTAGTAATTACCGGTTTACAAAACATAAATGTATCATAGAAAACAGGCTATATGTTTCACGGGAACGCTTTCTGAATTTGCCATGTTTGCCCAGATGATTTCACTTGCTCTCAAAATTTTGTAACCAGTTCCATATTAAAGGTGGCATTGTGTATGACTCTCTATCATAATGCTCAGAAAATTAAGATTTTAAGCTAGTTTGCACAATCATTAGAATCCATAAGTTATCACTACAGAGGTACAAAAAAAAAAAACTGAAACAGACAGTATTGTGATCTGAGGGAGAACGAAGCCCCATCACTATCTGTAATGCCTAACCTGGCACGCATCAATTCCTCCTCAATCTACAGAAGTACAAATGACAGATTTAGCTGATGCCCACTGCAAAGAAACACATCACAAGGATAGAGCTTAAATGGTGCAAGGTGTCAATCCGGAAGAACATGCGTGGATGACCTCGTCGACCGTGAACGAGCCGAGGGTAGGGAGCGGCCCTTGTAGGCGCGGACGTCGGCGTCGAGCACCACGGTGCGGAGGCGACCCCTGCCGTCTTCCGCGGCATGTGGGGCGACGAGGGTGGCGGCCGCCTCCCGCAGCTCCCGCGCCGCCTCGTCTACGGCTGCAGCCTCCGACTAGAGAGTGATGTGATGCGGTGGCGGGGGCGCAAGGCTTGCGGCGGAGGAGAGCGGATGGAGAGAGGAGCAGCAGCTTAGATGGGAAGATTCGTTCGGAAAAGGTCCGTAGAGGAGAGGTCAGGAGAGAGGGTGTGTTGTCAAAGTGTTTCATCGTACAGGGTGTTCCGTGCGAAATATCCAACTAGAGCGCGGGGTTTTAATCGCATGATGTGCTTTGGGTTTGGCGATCTCATCTGGATCGCACACTTCGTGTTTGACGGATGGAATTAGAGGTTCTATACGATTGCACCGGTAAAGTTTGCGCCCAATATTGACCCAGCCGCGACTATGCATGGCATATGCGATGGAAATCGATTTATCGTCTGAAGGATCTCCGCGTGGGACAGTTTGTTTTATTATTTATTACAGCCTAATAGTCATTTCAGGTCTAGTTTCTCTAACTGTTTGGTCCACCAAAAAGTGCAGGATGGAATGCTACAACTAGAATTGAAATGATGTCAGTCTGCAGTAGAAACAGTCTTTTTACGAATAACGAGTACCGTGCCTTACAATATTTTTTTCTTGGACGCTGACACTGGTTGAGCATTTTTTCTGGACATTGGAAGTGACTCATTTTATTTCTTTTTCCATCTAGCCATTTGTCCCGTGTTTTTTGTTTGTTTTGAATATTTTTTTTCTTGGACGCTGACACTAGTTGAGTATTTTTTCTGGACATTGGAAGTGACTCATTTTATTTCTTTTTCCGTCCAGCCATTTGTGCCGTGTTTTTTGTCTTTTTTACTTCCGTTCTCCATTTGCTTCATTTTATTTGGTATGTTTTCTTTCATTCTTTTTTCTTTTTATTATTTTTTTCATATTTTCTTCCATTCTTTTCCCTTTCTCTTATGGAGGATTTTCTTTTTTACTTGTTTCTTTTCTTTGCACGGCAAGGATCCATTTCGCGAGCTCACACAACTCTATTATGACCATTTTTTCCTTCTTTTTCTACATTTATTTCCTTTTCCTTTTCAATTCATTTCACTTCTATTTTATTTTTCTATTATCTTTTCCCCTTCTTTCTCTGATTTGTACTTATATGTATTATTCATTCATACATTCCTTTCCACGTAGGACTATGATCATTTTCTATATTTTTCGTTTTCTAAACCAGAAAATGCATGCATATTTTTCTATTTTATTTCTCTTCTTCTTCCTTTAATCTTCCATTTCACTTGCCTTTCCTTACTATCAAATACTTCGTTTCAATTTTCATTCTATTTGTTATTCCATTATTTATTTATTTTATTATTTATCCTCTTATTTCATCTTTTTGTGTAGTTTTTGATCTGCCCTTTCTTCCTCTATTAAAATTAATATTTTAATTTCTCATATATTATAATAACATGCTGCTTATACTATTTTTAATCTTGATAAGTGGTTCCTTTTGAGTTTCTACTCTATCATACACCAACTTATTTGGGACCGAAAAGGTTTTGATATTGCACATGTGCATAATGTATGTTTTTCAAGTAAAATTATTGATACATGAGTTAAATTTAATTGTGCGAGTCCGTACAATTTCTCGCTGTGTATAAATTTTACATTTATAAGTTTGTATAATTTATTTCATGTATAATATTTTGTTCCATAAATTCATGCAACGTGTTCTAGTTTTATTTAAATTTATATCATTTGTTCGATGCATATAATTATTTTGTTCGATGACTCGTATAATTTGTTCTGTATATACATATATTTGTTTTGTGAGTTTGCATAACTTGTTCTACGAGTATATATTTTTGTTCTGTGAATTCATATAATTTGTTCGATATGTATAATTATTTTTTTGCTCCGTGGGTTTAGTTTGTTTGTTCGATGCATATAATTGTTTTGTTCGATGACTTGTATAATTTTAACTGTATATACTTATATTTGTTCTGTGAGTTTGCATAACTTGTTCTAGGAGCATATTTTTTAGTTATGTGAATTTATACTATTTGTTCTAGGTGTATAAATACTTGTTCTATGAATTCTACAATTTGTTCGAGGTATATAGATCTTTTGTTTCATGAGAATGCACCAAAAATATTGTTGCAAGGAGGGTTCATGTATAAATACTTGTTCCGTGGGTTCTGCAATTTGTTCAAAGTATATAGATCTTTTGTTTCGTGAGAATGCGCCAAAAATATTGCTGCAAGGAGGGTGTCACTTTTGGGAGTGAGTTCAACCACCACTACACCACTCAATGAGTTGTAATTAGCATGATTTAGGAAAATATTTAAATAATTTCTCCCTATTATGTCGATAATACTAACTCCTTCTTATATTTTTTTATTTTCCTCCTCTGTCCCTCCCATGCTTTACTATGTAATTATTCTTTTTTATTTCTTATTTTTCTTTCTCTTTCCCCTTAAGTCTTGTTTTTATCCTTTATTTATTCTTTTCCTAGACAATCAAATGTTCTGTTCGTGAAGCTCAATCTTTTTGTTCGCATTATACTTTTTTTTCGTCGTGTTTAATTTTTTGTTCGCAGAAAATAGTAATTTATCCGCAGAGTCAGAAATAATTATTCTACCACCAATAATAATTATTTTATTCTGTGAGTTCATAAAATTTGTTCTAGATTTATATATTTGAGAAAAATTTCCAACTTGGTAAAAAGTTAATAAAAATATTTATCCAAATATACTAAGTGGGTCTTGTTTTGAAGATCTTGTTGTAAGAAACTTATTGGTGGAATTAGAATTTAATTTAGATGTAGGGTTCTATAGATTTTTTTAATTCAAACTTTTCTTTGCACGTGGGGTGATATCATCAATTTCGTCCTCTATTGCATTCCAAGCATGCACCGGTTATATTTGTTTTTGAGTTTGTATAATTTATTTTAAGAGTATACATTTTTGTTATTTGAGTTCATATATTTTATTCGATGCGTATGATTATTTTATTCCGTGAGTTTTTAGAATTTGTTCTACATGTATATGTCTCACAGAAAATATACAACCTTGATTAAAAAATATGAATAAAAAAAGTTCATCCAAATATAATCAAGTGGGATCTTATTGTGAAGTTTTTAGTGTCACAAATACAATGGCGCAATCGGAATTTATTTTGATGCTCAGTTTAAGATTTATAATTTTTTTAAGTTTCAATTGGTTTTGCATGTGGAATGATATCATCAGTTTTATCTATTCTTACATGCATGCACTTACTCAGCGACAATCAACCGTGCTGAAACAGTATAGGACTGCATTGAAGAGCAGTCTAATTAATTGGGCTGACGGGCCAACATGCGGCCCATCGCTAGTGATTTCTACTTCGAGTGCGTTTATTGAGATGATGGTCGCAGATTTGTCGCCTTAGCCGCGCCCTATCTATCCACTCCTACTCCTACCAAACAGGGCTCACAGCTACCTACTATACTAGCCTACTAGACTAGGGGGTCTTTCCTCTCTGCTGAAGTAATTCTTCTTGGAGACTGCTAGCTGCGTGGTCAGGAGATGATAAGGTTCAGTTGACTTGCCCTCCTACGACTGGAATTTGTAACATTATGTCATGCTGGTGCCACAAGAAAAGAATAGCTTGATGCCATATGAATACTTGGCCTAGCAGTGAAACCAGCATATCTCATTAGTGTACTACCTAGACCGTTAGGTGTGAGTGGGTGAAGAACTGTAATCCGACATATATTATATTTCCATTTTACAAATAAGCAAACTACCTCTCTGAATCTCTCTGATGCTAACTTGTCCTTTCCTGGGGTGTTAAGTGATGTAAAATAAAATGCATTTTTCCCTAGTGTGCCAACCCTTGGGTGTCAAATAAAATGCACCCTGGGGGCCTTGTTAAGGTTTCTTAACTCTAGTGTGCCTACCTTTGGATGTGTTTTACTCTCCTCGAAAGATCAAAATTTGGCCACTTTATATTTTAGTGTTAATTTAATAATTTCCCCATGACAACTTTACCAATGTTTTATACCTGCGGAAAAATTGCTTAATACTCCCTCTGTCCCAAATTATAATTCATTTTAGCTTTTATAGATACATAACTTTTGCTATGTATCTAGACATACATATATATTTAGATGCGTATCAAAAGCTATATATCTAGAAAAGTCAAAACGAATAGTAATTTGGTACGGAGGGAGTAGCATCATGAGTTTGAAAACTAGGCATATGGTTCTTAATGTAAGGGGCCAAAACAGATGCAGGTCCAATTATGTTCCCATGCACAGCAACTAGTGAAGAATATACACGCGAAAGCAGTTTTGGTGCTCACCAAGTCACCATTGCTACATTAAAGTGTATCTTTTGGAATATTTGCAAAGATGAAAAAGCTCAGGCAATAAAACATGGAATTCTCTTTCTCCTTTCGATGCCTACAAATATCACTCATATAGTTTAAAAAGATTCATGCCATGCCATGCATCATGCTTTCATGAGAATATTCAGAGTTCTACCAAACATGTTGAATGGTACCGACACATGTCCCTTGAACACTAGGCTCTCACATTTTGCCCAAATGTAGTAGAAACTGATTAGTTATTTTTCGGGGTGAAACCTGGACTCAGCAAGTCTTTTGCATAAGCTAGTATAATTCATTTGCCTTTTCAAAAAAAATTATCAAAATTTGAACAACTTGTTAGTAACTTTTCCTTACATTTTCTTAAAAACTATCCATTTTTTAAAGTAGTAATATTATATTCTTTGTTGAATAACAAATATAGAAGACTTTACAATGGCTGCAGACAGAAATAAAATTTGAAAATATACTTCTTGAAATAGCTTAGTAGGTACATGCACGCTATTATTAATACTGCATGAAGAGAGATACCTAACCTCCTTAATTTCAGTCAGAAAGGGAAAACATTGTCAGTATTTAAAGGCTTCATGAATCGGTTCTGATGACATCTTTCCCCTTGGATAGATTTTCTTTCAGAACAAATGGACAGTTTAGCTTTCAGAAAAAATCTATCAAGAAGTGGCAAAACCTGGAATTTTATAAGCTTTATAATTCAATGTCAATTGGCTGGGTTGAAGCTAATACCTGGAGCTAGAAATGTAATGAAATTAAAGCTTATTTCGATCTGAACAGAAGGTGTCTTCATAGATTGTCTTGAAATAGTGTCTTCAGCATCTCCAACTACAGCAACTACTTAACAAAAATAAGATCCAACTTCGTACATGGAAAATAACGCCAGCATTTTTACTTGGTTTGCATTATGTTCTTTTGAATACGTTATCGCCACTCCGCTGCGCGTGGCTTTTCTCAAAGAATACGTGAAAAGAAGATAAGTACCACAAGCGAGACGAATGATTGCCACCTTCAAAATATTGGTTCTGCTGCACACGGCATGTCCAGTTTATGGCAAGGCCTTTCTTTTCTTTTCCTTTTCCTTCCTGCCTTTGGCCGATGTCCCTTTGCCTTTACATCCATGCACAAATAATAAATCTACTGCACACAAAAGAAGATGCTGATAGAATAACTTGGCCACTGGGGAACAAGGGTATTTGGTAGGTACCTCTTCGAAGCCCATACATACTCTACTGGTCGCTGCAGCAGACGGTGTGGTGGCCAGAATAACAGCTACCTAGGCCCGTCGCGTGTCTACACCTGCATCTATCTGCTCAGCTCAACGAATTATATTGCCACGCCCCACCGGCGATCAAAAGCTGCAAAAGGCAAAGAAGCTTCAAGGAGATGGCCAGTGACACCACCCTGTATATCATACTGCTTGTCCCACAAAATATTTGTTTGTCCCAAGAATAAGCTCACATGTTGCTCAAGGCAGCTGGATAGCTACGCGCAAGAAACCCTTGGGCAGGCTACGCCCCCTCTTTCCCTGGCTTATATAAACCCTGCCCTACGTCCCATCAGCATCATTGCAGCAAGCACACAGCACAAATCAAGACCAATTAGTGCTGTAGCTAGTGTGCTTTGGCATCAGCTGCCTGAGCTCGAGAGATGAAGGGTGCAATGGCGGCCTTGGCCTTGGTGCCTCTCGCCGTTGCGGTTCTCTTCTCCTCCCTGCCGTCGTCGGCGGCGTCCCCTGTGCAGTGGGGGAAGCTGGACCCCCACTTCTACGACCACTCGTGCCCGCAGGCGCAGCAGATCGTGGCGTCCATCGTGGGGAAGGCGCACTACCAGGACCCCCGCATGGCCGCCTCCCTCCTCCGCCTCCACTTCCACGACTGCTTCGTCAAGGTACACGAGATCGTGCCGCTGCGCGCGTCGCTTGTCTTGTCTGATGAACATTCCTTCTGCCGGCCGGTGCTTTATCGAGCTTGACGATGAGTTGACGATGTATCCATCAGGGCTGCGACGCGTCGCTCCTGCTTGACAGCAGCGGGTCGATCGTGAGCGAGAAGCGGTCCAACCCCAACCGGGACTCGGCCAGGGGCTTCGAGGTCATCGACGAGATCAAGGCCGCCCTCGAGGCTGCCTGCCCCGGCACCGTCTCCTGCGCCGACATCCTCGCCCTCAGCGCCCGCGACTCCACCGTCATGGTACGTCACGTGCAGAGCGCGGCACCTCAGCAATCTTTCAACCATTTCTCGCGCATCAGCTCCTTTGTGTTTCTTTCTCTGTTGCGCTTGCGCTATGCATATTCCCAATTTCTTATGTGTTTATCATGGCGATCCAATCAGGAAAATATATGCACGCAGCACGCATCGCATAAGATGCCTAGAGATTGGCATGCCTAGATGACAAGACCTTAAACGCTTTATTAAACTCTATTATGTGTGAAACTAAAGGACATGCCTTTTTTTGTGGAGTATTAATGCACAATTTATTCCAAAGACGTTTTGAGAAAACAAAAAAAATGAACTTAAAGATTGGCATGTCAAGCGAAAAGAGTTGTTAATTACCTGCAGCTGTCCACATAGCTACATGAACAAATTAGTTACATGCGTGCAATAATACTCTATTATTGTATACCCCTATCTAGTTTTTCTCCCATAGTTTCATTATTGACCCACTGTAGTAGTGTCGGTGAGCATACACGAGCGAGTGTGATTTCCATGGCCTATGTACCACAAGGCACATGCAAAACCCGGCCGCTCGCTGTTTCTCCGCCGGGCCCCCTGCACAATGATGTGTCCTCTCCAGTCTTCACTCTCACCCTATCCAGGACAGTACAAAATCTACATTGCTGATTCCTTGTGCCACACCGTAAAGAAGAGACAAAGTTCATGTGGGGGGCACGGCACCGTGCTCGGTAAAGCAGCGCCAAAGTGCATGTAGTTTCAAAGCCTCATGGCATCTCATGTCTGCCATGGGATAAAGACAGGGTAAACTAAAAGGGCCTCTCTAGCTACCATGCCATCTCTACTTTTTAGACTTGTCAACACTGTAGTATTAGCTCAAATGATACGCGAATTCTTTTTTACTGCCAATTTTAATTACATTGCGTCCCCGACTGCTTCACTGAAATCACCATCAAGTTAACTGCTGACATTTCTGATCATTGGCTGCACGAAATTGCAGACCGGTGGGCCCGGGTGGATTGTGCCTCTGGGGCGTAGGGACTCACGCGGCGCCAGCGTGCAGGGCTCCAACAACGATATCCCGGCACCCAACAACACCCTCCCCACCATCATCACCAAGTTCAAGCTCCAGGGCCTCGACATCGTCGACCTCGTCGCACTCCTCGGTATGTACACATCGATCACACGTACACACATGAATGTCTGTGTTGAGTGTGCCAACTGATTGAAAGCTGCTAGCTAGTAGATGATGTGTGGATCAGTGGGATAGATGTTGTGTGGCAATACTGGTAGCCACCATGCCACCATCTGTGTTGGCGTTGCTTTTTCCGAAGAGAGTACTGTGCCAACTGATTGAAAGCTAGATGAGCTGGCTAGGCAGCGACAACACTTGGCTGATTGGTCCAAAAAGTCATACCTCGCTGTTGTGGACGGCGTCAGCCAGTACACAGTCCATATGTGCATAGTGTCCGGACAAGTACATTGTTGTGGTTGGATGATTTGACGGCATTGCCAGATTTGTTCTTGATGCTAACTGATTGTTACATAACAATATGATCGGTTTGCCGGACTGATTGTTACTACATTGCTGTGTGTAACAATAATAGTACATGACAAGAACTCTTCCTCTGATGATGACATACAGGTAGCCACACCATCGGCGATTCCCGGTGCACGAGCTTCCGGCAGCGTCTGTACAACCAGACGGGCAACGGCCTCCCGGACTTCACACTGGACGCGTCCTACGCAGCGGCGCTGCGCCCGCGCTGCCCCCGCTCCGGCGGCGACCAGAACCTCTTCTTCCTCGACCCCGTCACGCCCTTCAAGTTCGACAACCAGTACTACAAGAACATCCTCGCCAACCGCGGCCTGCTCGCCTCCGACGAGGTCCTCCTCACCGGCAGCTCCGCCACCGCCGACCTCGTCAAGCTCTACGCCGCCAACCAGGACATCTTCTTCCAGCACTTCGCGCAGTCCATGGTCAAGATGGGCAACATCTCGCCGCTCACCGGGGCCGACGGCGAGATCAGGAAGCACTGCAGGAGGGTCAACCACAAATGAACTGATCGCGGTTTGGTTCAGAGACACTTGGGAAATTAAATTGGCCGAGTGCTTCGATTTGCTTATTTCTCCAGCTTTTGATTGCTTGGTTTGTTGATTCAGTGCTCTCATCAGCTTGTTGAGATTTACCATTTGTTCTCTTCAACTGTGTATGTATTTTTCTTGTCCATGTGTTGTTATTTATTCCCTTATGGAAATGTTGTTCTTGCATTGCTAGAGTAATCCATTTCTATTGTAAGTTGGAGGGACATTATTGTTGGTTAAATCAGCTTGCAGCCAAGAAAATTTGGTGAATAAAGTAAATGTTTAGCCATGTACTTTCGAGAGCCCCATAACTTCCTCTGTTTATTTTGTAAGACACATATGTGTATCCATTGGGTCATACCAGCACAAATTAATTGGGCATTTGTACTACCAAATTCGGTAACCAATAAATTTCATGCTACCAAATTGTTTAGTTATAGGTATATTTTTAGGAAAGTAATTTGCAATTTTTTGTGATCCCTAACGAAGTTTCTAGAAAGCCCATCAACACTTTTCTTGGCCTAACACGGCCCATACTCTAAATTGGCACGCCCCACAAAAGAAATACTTGCGGCCCATTAAAACAAGGGAACATCGACATCACAAACCTTCCTATTACGATGGCAAGTTCGCATCCTCAAGTTTACTTCTCTGTCCTCTGATTGTTCTTCATTTCCTGATCTTGAATGCTTTGAGTTGCTTATTGTCTCGGTCTCTCGGACCAGCTAAACGAGCATCCTCGCAAATCCAGTAAATAATTGAGAATAGTTATGTCTTCAATATGGCACCTCAACTAAATTTGCCAATATTCTAAGCTTTATCTCACACAAGCTACCCAACTGTCTAAATTTGAGATTCTTATAAGGCGTCGCAATTCTCGGTTCAGGTGCACTCTGTGGTTGTGCTAGGGTACCAAACACACTACGCCAGGAAGCATTTGTGCCAGCGGCTAGAACAGGTTTGTGCTAGCGGGTATCACACCTATCAGTAACCTTGAGCTAGCACAAATACCGTCTGTGCTGGCGGGTGCTTGCCTGCCAGCACAGACCACTCTGTGCTGGCAGGCAACATTAGCCACCCGCCACACAGATGGTTTCTGTGCTGGTGGGTGCTTATGCCGCCCCTCTAGGAATATGTATTTTCCTATTCAATATATTATTTCCTGTGAGTTATTTATAATTTTTATTTCCCGCCAGTTTTTAGCCATAAAATTAAAATATGTATCTTCAACCAGATAACAATAAACTTGAATAATAAATAATTCACATTATTCAAAACTGCATCATACATAATATATAATTCACATATTAAAAATCTAACATTTGGAATAGAGCTATTCTTTGCCACGCTAATATTAAAACTACTACGCCCATCTATGAAGATTTGTGCACTCATCCGCCATCTTTATCAAATAATGCTCCATCCTCATGACAAATATCGCATCGGATGAACCTCGCCATATCCGTGCAAATATTGTCGATTTGTTTGTCTTCTATCTTGCTATAGTTACTGTTGATGGTAGGCATCTGCAGGTATACAGTAAATGAAGATTAGGATGTATTACCATTAGGAATTGAGGTTAGCACATGGCAGTGTATAAGAGACTTACGTATTCAAGGTTCATCCAGTACCTCCCATTATTTCTGATGAACTCGCACACGTAATATCCGTATAGCATAGAGCTGGGAGGTTGCTTGTGGCACTGCCATCAAATAGAAAAATGATGAGTTGTTATTAATGATAAGTGTACATTATATGAAAAAAATCAAGTTTTTATGTTCTTACGAATTGATGATATATTATTTACATAGCTTTCGTCCTTTTTGGATTGTGGTCCCCGCCTTTTAGTATTAAAGCTTGTACGTACTTTGACGATGATATATTATTTACATAGCTTTCATCCTTTTTTTTATTGTGGTCCCCACCTTTTAGTAGGTAAAGCTTGTACGCACTTTAAAGATAAGAGTTAGTAATACAATTTAGGTGCATAGAATGTCAACATGCATTTAAGTACTGCCAAGAAATGTCTTACTTTTGTATAATGCCTATGAATTTCTTGTACCTATCTCTACGATAGCTAGCTGAATCGAGGACCATTGCTTCTCCTAGCTTGGGTAAAATAATGATGCAAATCCAGTGGTCCGTGTATTATATTAAAATAATTTATATTATAGACAGCATTAAATAGCACCTAGTGTATATATATATATATATATATATATAGTAATTAAAACTAGCTTACTCAAAATTGTAAGGAGCCATGATATAATTCTTATCAGCCTTTTTCTTCATTACTCTTGCAATGTATAAAGACACTTTGTGCATTTCATCTTTGTGGGCTTTTAATTTTATAGCATTTTTCTCCGCTTGTGTCTTTGTTGCTTCTATTTGTGCTTTGATCATTTCCGTCATTTTGAGCTTGTGCTCTGGCTCGCTTATTCGTGCTGGGTCAAGTTACGCTACCTTAAACCTGTCGTTCATCAATTCTTCTTCCCTCCATAGCATCCTGCAGAATAGGTCGCTCAGGTACTTGACATATAAAATATATACGTATGTATTTAAAACTCGTGTATGCAGTACATGTGGACTTACAAGCATTATACGGAAATAAGATTCACGTTGAGGTGTTCCACATGCACATCTGTTTGATCACTATTTTGATCTCCACGGTCATAATCATCATCCATCATAACATGATCATTTTCGTTTGCATCATCACCACCCACTTCATCAAAGCCAGTATCGATGTCTATGCGGTTGAAAGTACCTCCTGCCTCACCATGGTAGGACCAAATTATGTATCCATCCACAAAACTTCGCTTTATCAAATACCTCTTGATGACATCAGTATCCTCCCATACAATATTGTTGCTACAGTCAAAACATGGACAACGTATTTGCTTTGTCTTGCAAATACGAGCGTGCTTCTCCGCAGCTTCCACAAACATTGATACCTCTGACATGAAAGTATGCAAATGTCTCCGTATACCATACATCCATGCTCTATGATCCACATTTAACAACCTATGACTACAATTCTATGTTATATTAACTAACTTAATGAGCTTTGGATCATAATTCTATAAACTCAATTAAATTATGGATGTAGTAACTAATAAGTAGGAAGAAATATAATAAAAATCAATTTTATATTACCCTAAATGAAACTCAATTAAACCATGGATGTAATAATTAATAAGAAGCAGGAAAAAAATCAAACTCAATTATATATTAATTCAATTAACTTCATTAATTAAAAATATGGATGTAACAATTAATAAGTAGGAAAAATATAATCAAACTCAATTCTATATTACATTAAAATGACAAACATAGCATTGTAATGGTTATAATATGACCATAGAATTTTATTTAAAAAATAATCCATCTCTAGTTATTTTCTCTCTCTTCACTCCTCTCTCTTCTAGGTCTAGATCTAGATATAGATGATAACCTGATGAAGCTAGAAATGATTGATAGAAGTTGAAAAAGAAGGTTGGAATGGGACAAACTCACCTTATATAGCCACCTTCTCCAAAGAAAAATCAAGTGCAAAACCTTCCCCCTTAGATTTGGTGTTTTTGAAGCTTTCCCGAGCTCCTATCGGGCAAGCTCCAAATGGAAGGTTAGCTGGGGAAGAAGCTACCCGCGGCCTTATCTGGGCAAGGTCTGTGCTGGCGCCAGCACAGATGGGGTGCTTAGGTCGCCCGCCAGCACAATGGCATCTGTACTGGGGTGCTCCCCCGCCGGCCCAAGGAAGCTTTGTGCTGACGGGTGCCAATCACGCCTGCTAGCACGCTAAATTCCATGTGCCAGCATAAATCAAATCTGGCGTAGCGGCACGTGCAAAGATACCATCAGAAAGCAAATCTTAAGTCATCCCATTGCTATTATCAGTGAAAATGAAACTCATAAGAGATGGCCACCTTGTTAAACCTTGGAAAAGCAACCTGCTCGCACTCGTATATATTGCTCCAAGAAGATCCCCATGGAAGTGTCAAACAAACTCATGCATGGTGCATATGAGTAATAAGAAAACCATCAATCAGACAGGAACTAAGTAAAGCATGCAGGGGCAAATCTTCACCTTTTTATTTCATTGATCCATCACTCTGTTACAATCCATCTACCTCAAGCGAGGCAACTGGAAAGGGAGCTACATATGTATGTACTAGTACATATTCTTATCGATCATTATCAGAGAGAAGACGGAGAGACTCGCTCGCTCGCCGCATCAGCCAACAATTGGTTGGTCCTCAAGGCTTGAGACCACATTCTTCCAAGATCATCTTGAGACATTCGAGGTTACGCACCTTGAGGCACTCTGAAACGGCAATCTGGCCATAGTGGTTGGCGTACTCCTTGAGCAGGGCCCTAGGGACATCACGGATGTACCTCCCAATCCTTCACAAGAAGGAAGTCCTCCTCCTCCTCCCTTGGTTGAGCGGGAAGACCGTGCCGCCTGGGCCTGAGTGCTCACCACCAGCAGCAGAACCACCAGGGCCTTCATAGCCGCAAGCTTGGATGCCATTGCTTCCCCTTCCCCTCCTTCTAGTGGACACGCTCTGATGGTGGGTAGATGCACATCTGACTTTGGTGGATGGGGTTTAAATAGCGAAGAGACACCAAGAGGGAGAGCTAGCTGCTAGATTGCTCGTGCTCCTACCTACAGCATGGATACTGACATATGGTTTGGCAAGTAGTTATTAGGGGTGGCTGACGAGCCAGCTCAGCTCGTGGTGGCTCGTTAGATAACGAGCTAGCACGGCTCAGCTCGTTAAGGTTGACAAGCTAGAAATCGAGATTGGCTCAATTCGTTTGAAAGTTCGAGCCGGCTCATTTGGCTCACGAGCCTAGCATTATTGAACATTAATGTTATGACCAAACATGATATTAACCAATATATGATAATTTAAGTATGCTAAAAATATTTAAAAGTTTAATTTATGATGATATTACGGAAATAAAGATTATAAGTCAATAGATTGGGATAATATAGATGTTTGGAGACTCAAAATAAAGTACTAGATTTGACTTACAAGTTGAACAACAAGTTTATTTTGTTAAAAATAATTTTGGTATTTTCATCTTTATCGAGCCTAATGAGCTAAATGAACATTTCGCGAGCAGTTCATGAGCTGACTCGTTATGAAAATGAGCTGAAATTTCTTATTGAGACTTGGCTCGGTTCGTTTAAAGGTCGAGCCGAGCTGAACCGAGCCAAACCTATGAACGAGGTGAGTCAGCTCACGAGCCTTGAGTTGCTCTGCCAGCCCTAGCAGTGTTATCTTGGTAAGCAATTATGACGACTATCTTTAACTTGTCCTGCTTAACCAATAGACTAGCCAATACTTGTTGACCCTCTTGCATCAACATTATTAGTCCCCCCAAAAGGATAATAATTTGGAAATCCATTTGCCAATAATTTACAAATAATAATGACCCCAAATAAGAAACTAAAACAAAGAGAATTGAACGATGAGCCAAAAATTATAAAATGATTAAAGGAGACGGTTTCTGCATATGCATTGCTCTTGCCTGCATTGAATCTTCAGAAACAAAGGCCAATCATTTCTATCATAGATCCACAGTGGTAACATATATAGGAAGGGGTTTATTTACTGGATCTTCTATTTCCTTTCCTGAGCGAGTTTGAATAGCTTTAGCTGACTCTGGATTCTTCAGTTGTCCCGACAATTTTCCTTCATTACTTGTAAAATTCCCAGTGTAACTTGAGTTTCCAGCATCTTCATCATGTTCATCACTTGGTGGTTCGAACTTTCGACCACTGTTACCTTGCTATCAATATTTTCAAAATTCTTGTCCATAGCCTTAAAGTTAGTGATAGTGTCTTTGTTGATCTTGCTTTGGTCCTCCATGAACTCCTTCAGCTAAATGCGTAGAGGCATTGTGTTCTAGATGGATGAGCTTGCATTGAATTGAGGTCTATTTTGTCCATACCGATAATTGAATGGTGGAAAGCACTCTCCCTTCTTCATGTAGTCTAGCAACTTTGCTTCCTATGGACAGTTCTTCCTGACATGGCCATAGTCGCCACACTCCTCACATGTTGATCTTGCTTCTGCTACCTTCAGGTCTATAGCATGAGCTTCGTTTATCTCTATCTTCTCCAGTCTCCTCATCAACGAGTCGATTTCCCCTTCGAGTAGTTGATCATTCCCCACTTGCAACACACCTTGACCAGGCGCCAGATGATGCCCATGCATCGTTGTTTGCAACTTTCTTGAATAACTTGAAGGCCTGAGTTGGGGTGAGGTCAATAATTAATCCTCCAGCCAATGCATTGATTATTACCCTTGATGCTGGTGTTAGCCCTTGATAAAACTTCTGGACTAAATCCTTCCTCGGGAATTTATGATGTGGAACTACACGGACATAGTCATTAAAGCATTGATAGGCTTCAACAATAGTTTCAGAAGCATATTGAGCAAAAGCAGCTATCTTGCTCCTCAGATTCTGAGTCTTGGCGGTGAATAATAT
Source organism: Setaria italica (assembly GCF_000263155.2). NCBI lineage: Eukaryota > Viridiplantae > Streptophyta > Magnoliopsida > Poales > Poaceae > Setaria > Setaria italica. The sequence goes on from NC_028454.1 coordinate 24,664,456, forward strand.
TCTGTTATAAAAGCCTTCATCAACTCATCCCAATTTTAAATTGTTGCTGTAGGTAGATCATAAAACCATTGAAGCGCTCTTCCAAGTAGAGAGTAGGGAAACAACCTTGTCCTTAGTTGATTCTAGTTAACTCCATGCACGTCGAAGGTGTTGCATAATTGCATGAACACTTGAAGATGAAGATTAGCGTCCTCCTTGCTAGTGAAAGGTGAACTCTGCACCATCCTTAGTGTTGAAGTTTGGATCATGAATGGTTGCCCAATGCCACCCAACTCATGGATAGGTAAGTCAATGATGTTTGGGATGCACAGCTCCCCGATAGTACGCTTTGGCTCAGGTTGATCTCCCATTGCAGGTGCTTCAGGTACAACTGGCGCAACTGGCGCCCTCCTGGAGTTGCTAGTGGTGTCGACTTTGGAGTATATGATGATGTTCCCAATACTTTCAATTCTTCCTTGATAGCTGAAGCTTCGATCTCCAGCTTCCTTGCTTTTGCTAATCGTATTCTTTGCCTGTAAAGTTTTTCTGGATCATCCACAAATTTTTTTGGTTTGTTGGAGAGGTAGTCGTTCATGTCCTATTAGCGTTAGTGAAAGCAAAACACATATATACAAGAACCAGATTGAACTTTTGATTGATCTTCAATAACTTTCCAAATCTCCTCTTGATCTTCTTTGATTCCTCTTTGATCCCGAAGTCATCCTTACCATAACTTCATAAACTTAGCCCTTAAGTCATCTCGGAGGATTGCTTACCAAAGATGGGCGTCAGGGGGTGCTAGAGGACCCTAGGCCGATCGGCTTGGGCTCCTCTGGGCCGATTGGCCTAAGCACTTCCTAGGCCCGTTGGCCTTCGTCTTCGTTTGGTTCGATGCTCGTTCAGTGCTTTATCCAAAATTATGCTTTTAGGTCCGATTCCCTGCAATTACAGAATATCCTCCAAAATATGTTGCACATGTGAAAATGATCAGTTTATTAGGTGTGATCATTAATTTAGGTATTAAATTCATATCATTATTGAAGATAAATAGTGGTAAAAGTGTGTCAATAATGAGCGTCAGTAGAGGCCTTGTCGGTGGGCGCAGATGCCATTGATGCCTACTACAAAGAATGCACCAAGTACAAGAAGGAAGACCCCGTGCGCTTCGCAGTGTGAGGAGGCTTATGGCTTTGAAAGGGATGTGAGGAGGGGCTACAACATGATCAAGAAGTGCAATGAATTCTACCAGACCAAAAAGGATGTCGTTCAAATCAAGGCGTGCATGGAGCCCTGCAAAATCATCGACGACGCCACCAAGGTGTCCCTTGTCGTTGGTGCTTGCTATACAAAATGTGTCATGAATGTGAAGGACCCCACCGTGTTCGGCAAGAGCAAGGAGGCATGTGCTTGTCCGCATCAAGGAATGCAACGTGCTTGTCCGCATCAAGGAATGCAACAAGCGTTGCACCTAGAAGCTTGGGGCGGACATTGCTCAGGTCAACAAGTGCAAAAAGTCATGTGCCCCTACCAAACAGTAGACCTAATCAAGAATTACACCAACACCCCATGTCGTTGACGTAGTATATAGAGTCACTCATTACCACCATTCCGCGTGCCAATGCGTGATCGACCACCTAAAGTCATTGCATTTGTTAATTTCCCTACAAATAATGTGGTTTACTTTCATACATATATTTTGTAAAAATGTATCCATTTTGTTGTTTATTATTGAATAAGATAAAAGGCATTGTGGCCTTTTATTTTAACTATTCTCCGCATTCATATATGTTAATATATGTTACCTATCTATCTATCTATCTATCTATCTATCTATCTATCTATATCTATATGGATGGAAAATTCTGAAAAGAAAACACTACAAGAAATGTGCCGATCTATGATGAAAATTTTATGACACATTTGTTCTCGTCATAGATCTATGACGTTTCTGGCTGAAAATGTCATAAAATTTCACATCCGAGCAAATTTATTAACAAAGTTATGGAACAACATAAAAGTTGCCACTGTAGCCAAGAAGAAATGGACACTCGCTGTTACATGGTGGTTTTGTGATGATATAAGGTCCGCGAAAACGTCATAAACCAACCAGAATCCCACATGTAAGGTTAAGCTGATAAATAGAGCGGTAAAATAAAATGAAGAACGTGCTCCTTCCGTGGGTCGAACCTGTTATCCATCGAATAGGAAGTCTTCACCACGACTGGATCCCACATGTAAAATAAGTTTCAGGTGAGTATGGTAGTTGGTGGTAGAGAAGCCCGTGCTGCAGCCAAAAAATAGTTTGTCTGCTGCCACGTTTCCACGATAGGGAAAAAGAAGAACAGAGAGAAGGCGGCCAGGTTGGAGCACTCCGGCGGAGATCTGCACCTCCCCGCGGCAGCTAGGTCCAATGGCAGCACAAATCTTGTGCTTCCTGCTGAGGCGCGTCAATCTGGTCAGTAATTTGAGTTGAATTCGCCAAAATTTCATTTCGCATTAAAGTCTTTCAATCTAGTCAATAATTTTGAGTTGAATTCACCAAAATTTCCCAGATGGATAGATATTGGATACACGATTGTCGACTATTTACCCCCGAGCATGAGAAAGGGGTCAATGATTTCATGAAATTTGTGAAGAATAGATACTCTAACGATGAACAAATACTATGCCCATATCATTGATGCCTGATTCAATCTAGATGTACTGTAGAAGGGGTGAACAGCCACTTACTTAGAACTGGTATGACAAGCACCTACACTAGGTGGATCCATCATGGAGAAACATTCGAGGATAGGTTCAGGAAAATGCAAATCTGCAGGATAATGGGGTTTAGGAAAATGCAATTCTGCAGGATGATGAGGTTGAGGAAAATCTTCTCTCCTATCTAAAGGCTAGGTAGTACTATGTTATTCGCTCCCCGATTGTTCTCCCTCCGCCGTCCACATACGTACCTTGTTTTCTTGACCTACCTTGCGAAACCCCCATCCTCCCTCACCCCAGCACCCCAGACTCGCAAAATGCAACAGTGCTGGCACTCGATCAATCCCTGTCAGCGCTCAACCCCAATACTGGCCAATGCTCCTCCGCTCCATCACTAGCCACTACTGAAAAATTGAGCATTGGTCCTTGACCTTAATACCAGTTCATTTTTGACCCAATACTAATGTGAGCATTAATACCGGGTCTAACGGCTAGTTCCCCAGGAGACCCCTGTGACCCCCTTTAGTATCAGTTGGGGGCTCCAACCACTACTAATGGTCACCCATTAATACCGGGTGGAGCCTCCACTTGGTATTAATGTGCCTGAGGGCCTTTAGTACCGGGTGGAGGTGGAGCCTCCACCCGGTACTAATGTGCAACCTCCATTTTCAGTCGAGGTTGACCCTAGCATCTGGTTAGCCAAAGAGGATGCTCCATACTTATGTCGCACTCACAACCAAGGGACGTTCGTCAAGAGGAGGGTTATTAACATTCCATTCGATGATATTGTGTGATGTATTAGAATCATTATACTGTATTTTATGGTCAAGTGACAAATTAATGTAATAACGCATTGTAATGATATGTAATGTATTGTGGTCATGTGACAAAGTTTTTTGGTAAAGTGATAAAGTAATGTAATAACGTTCTATGGTGTTATTAAACAAGAACTAATTTTCGCATGGTTAAAACATTAATTATTTTGATTTTTTTAGCACCATTAAAAATTAAATAATAAATTTAGATACAATTAAACAAGTAAATGACTAAGTCATGGTAAACATGTTAATAACACTACGGGCACTATTTTTCTAGATTTTTGCATGGTCAAAGTATTATGATAATTTATAACCTATTACTAACTTACTATTACTAATTTTACTATGTTTGATATTTAACTGCATCTAATATTTTTATTGTGTAGATCTAATCAACATCAATATAACAAACTTTTTTTTTGCAATTTTATGAACGTTATTTGATTTACTATGCAATAAATAAATATAATACCAATTTTAAAGGAAAGGAAATAAAATATTTGTCTTGACGGGAAATGAAATAGTGGGCTACAACCCCTTTGGTACTGGGTGGTAGGTACACCTGGTACAAAGGGGTCACTTTCGTTTCGCGCACGGCTCGCCCCCTACTAAAGGGGTGGCCTTTAGTACCGGTGGTAATCACCACCCGGTACTAAAGGACACTATTACCGGGTGGTGGTGAGGTCCGGTACTTGGCGCGCGGGGGGGGGGGGGTATAAAAACTCCATCCCCTTTCTCCCCAACACTTAGCAGCGATCGTCGTCCATCTCATTGGATCCTCCGCCACAGCCCCTCCTCCACGTCAGGCTCCCCTCGTCGCTGCCGTCCCCGACCTGGCCACCAGCATGTAACAACTCTACTTTAATTAGGTGTAGTTAAACTTAAGGAAGTCATTAGTCACTAAGAAGAGGAAGTGAAATGTCCAAATTGCCCCTAAAAAGCTTTTTTTGAGTTAAATAGGGAACTTGAGATTTTATATACAAACTTGAAATTTTGTCATAATAGAAGTTGTAAAAATTTTAATTTCAAACAACTTTTATGAATAGTACTTTAGCTAATTTGGAGTGAGAGAAATTCAAAAATAAGAATCAAATCAGGAGTACATCAAAATCCTACAAATGACCTAAGTCTTGGAATTCTTGTTTTTCCTCAACTTTGCAACCTGTTATCTCACAATTCTATATCTGAACTCGAGTCAGACCCCTAATAGAAGTTGTAGTGCTGCAAGTGTGTTACAACTTTGTTATACTGACCCAAGTCTAATTCACAACAAAACCTATTCAAAAGCTTGGTCAAAATCACTCAAAACAGTCAAACCAGCACAAATGCATTTCTGCACTAAGTCCAGAAGAACATCCAGAGCGTGCATCTTGGCAAGCCCGTTCCTCCTAAAAGTTGAACTGAACTCGAGAAAAGTCCCTAATATAAGTTGAAGTACTAAGATCAAAGAAAAATTCCTTCAATAACACCCTTGCCTAATTCAAATCCTAAACCCCTCAAAAGTTGCATCGAAACCGGCCAAAATTCCTGAAAATCAGCCAAATTGCTGAAACGCCTAAGTCCCACCAACTTTGGAGCCTCGTAACTTCAAATCTGTTTCATTTCTGAGAAAACTCTTTTTGTAAAATTTTGAGCTGGACATTATGGCTACATGTTTTACTTTTGGAGTTTCACGAGTTCTTTTGAAAAGGTTTGAGCAAAAGGCCCCCAAACCTGACCCTTTTGGTCTGCCCCGAGGCACACCCTGCTCCAGCGCGCGCCTAGAACGCTCCTGGCATGTTCGCCCGTGCACCGCCCACCTCATGGCTCTCGCTCATCAGCAAGCTCGCCGATGGCCAATCGACGGCCACGATGGGACAACTCGCTCACCTAGACGCCCAATGACCGCGTGACCCTATCCTCCCCCTGCCCGTGCATCTCTTTCACCCAATGCCGCGCCGGGCCTCTGCCGCTTCCCTCCGCCATGCCATGGCTGCATGTTGGCCGAGATCTGCCTCCCCAATCCACCACTCAATGGTGACAGGATGACGCCTGGCTTGCCCAATCGCTCCGCCAGACAAAGAAGATCTCGAACACCTCCTATCTCTCCCGTCAAATCGCCGGAAGATCTTCGCACGTGTCCGCACCTTCCCTCTGCCAGTGAGCGCCACCGGCCAATGGCGCCACCCTGTTCTTCTCCGCCGCTCACCTCCGACCACGTCCGCCACCAACATTGGCTCCACCCTCGCCCTCCGCACCTCCCCAGCCCTATAAAAGGAGACGACGTGCCACTTGCGCAGCTCCCCGCACCCGCAAAGCTCTGCTGCCTCCTCTGCGCTAAGCGCCGACGCACCACCCCTCCATGGAGCCCCCTGGTCTGCGCCACCCCACGCCTCGCCACCTCCACCACCAGCTCCGCCACCACCACACGCTCCTACCCGAGCAACTTGTTGCCCTCCTGAAGCCCCGTCGTCGCCGGGACTCCGCCGCTGAGCCGCTCCCTATCCCCAAGCCGTTCTGCCTCCGCCGAGCTTCCTCCGACACCCCAACTGCTGCCAATCGCTTCTCGGTGAGCTCCCATGCCTCCCCCGCCTATTCTTGCCCTCGATTAACCCTGGGAACCGCCGGAATCGAGCCTAGCTCGCCGCCGGCCGCCACAAGGACCTCCTTGTGTCTCCCACCTTTTTTCAGGGGCTTTAGCGCAAAAACTAGGGACCCCCTGCGCAATTAAACCATAGCTGTAAGGCTTAGATTGTAAGTTTGTGTCGGTTAATTGATTTAATTTGGTAGAAAATAGATTAAACTTTGTAAATGCACCATAAATCGTAGAAAAACCAGAAAAATACCAAACCACTTTTGTTGGACTCAGTAAACTATCTAGTTTCATATAAAAATAATCTTGCACATGTTACTATTAGAAGTATTGTTTTATGTTTTATTCCTTGTCTAGGCCATTTAAATCATAGTAAATCAAAGAAAAATGATAAAAAGGCAAATCCAACTCTCAGGTGTATGTTTCAGAGAGTAGGAACTTAGAAAAATGGTTAGGAGTCTAGCATAGACTTTTAAGTCACTGTTTTAGTTTATTAATTGAAATCTGCGGGTAGACCTTTCTTTTTGCATAGGTTTTAATCCAAAGACAATAAAAATGTGAAACCAATTGGAACAGGCAGTGGTGAAGTGTAATTTGTAGGAAAAATTTAGAACCTGGTCAAAAATAGAAAGAAACCCACTTTTCCTTTTAGAGAAAAAGAAATAGGATTAATATATGAGAAATAGCTTTACTTCACTAAAAATCATGAAAAAATCACCAAAGTCTCTGGAACATGCCTTCAACCCACTACTAAAGTTTCACCCTCAGAATCACGGTAGGTTTTGAGATAAAAATGGTTAAGTATATGCTACCCTTGGATAATAAAATAATTTTAATTATTTTTGTACTAATCCAATGGATCCCAAATTTTTACAGTAACTCGTTGATGACATGATTCAGATACTACTAATTTATCAGTGTCATATGTTACTATTTGACTGTAGAAACAAATTTTGGATGAGGAATCGGCTTAAATGAATAAAGAAAATGTTAAGTCCTAGTGACCTTGCAAATGAACCCCGAATAATCCTTAAAGCGACCCCCACCTTCCTTGTGAAGTTCTAAGTTGTAAGAACCTTAAATATGTACACAATCACCATCAAAGTCAACCTCGAGTTTTAAACCATAACACACCTTACTTCATGAAGATAATGAAAGTTTAGAACCTTGTTTAGGTGAATGCGGCCGAAATGCAACTTTCACTTCAACAATAAGTCATGTCTCGTATCCTTCATATGAAAGCATGGAAAATTTGAACTTTCTACATATGCATGTCGTGTAGAAGCTAATATCGCCGACAGAACCTACGAGCTCCACCCCACGCCGGAAGAGGAACCCGCTGCGGAGCTACATCACACAGAAGTTGAGCCCGAGCCAGATCAAGACCCCAAAGACCTGCTAACTTTCTCTGAACCTGAAGGCAAGCCCCGGTGCATGCGTCCCTATTTTTAAATTATGCAATATGTTGATGCTTATGATTGTGCATTTACGTCTATAGGAGTTGATTGAAACCTTAGATGCATGAACTTAGTACCTTTGATCTGAACACTAGTTGCTAAAGTCGAGTAGTTGCTGTGCTAAATAGGACTCGGTAAAAGTTGAGTGATTGCCTGTCACTCACGAGTTATAGGAGTTGTTGTTTACTCATACTACCACTATAAGGATGACGGACGGGACTGGGAATGGTTCCAATGTGGTGATTTGCCTCGTCTGTCTAGTAATGAACTTGCTAAGGTTGAAACGTGTTAGCGTTCGTGATCAAGTGTTTGAAAGTACTAATCTCATACCTAGTATGGGATGGGGAAGCCTAGTACCTGATTGAACTGGGGCGTGGCTTATATCCCTGCTGTCCTTGGAACGTCGTTCCCATGGTGCATCATGTGGGTGCAAGTGCGGTCACAGTACGGCAAAGGCCGGGACTATGGAGCATTGCATGCCAAAGGAAGTTTGGACCTGACACGTGTGTAGGGATCGTTGGGGATGGCTAACAAGTGAAGCGACCCTTTGTGGTGTGCGGATGTCATTGGATTGGGTTTGCTATGCATGGTTAATAAATTCGAATCGATTTGTCTGGCTTTCACAGTTTGGGATTGCTTGATCGCTATTCCGCACTGAGTAAAGATGGAACATGATGATGATATTAATCTTGATGCTTGTCCTTTAATTGTTTGGAAACTATGCTTGCTTAGTATAAGTTGCTAATCTAGACTGGTTAATGAACTTAGAACTTGAGTTAAAGTATTGAAAGTAAGGACCAACTTTAGTCGCTTTTGGCAAAACAAACCCACAGCCAAAAAGCCTTGCATGTCTAGGAGTTGGTGAAGTAGTTATCACCTATCAGGCAGTCTTGCTGAGTATTAGTATACTTAGCCTTGCTTGTGGCTATGTTTTCACGTAGTGCTGATTTCGAGGAAATGGTTACAAGTTTGACTTGGCCTAGCCAACTCCCTCCGGGTTGGATGGTCGAGTGGAAACCGTCCTCAGACAGCGTGGATCGTGGGAATTGATATCATGGCCGGCTTTGCCATGGTATTGTGTATCGTTGTGTAGCTTCCGCTTGTTTTACTTCTTCTTTGTCTACCACCTTGCAAACTCTGTTTGAATTTCGTAAACTCTGATGTAATAATTTGCTGAACTATGTTAATGTGATGGGAATGTTGTAATCTCTGTACCCACTCACCTTCGTGTGAGCAATGCTTCTCGATCCTGAGTAAGTGGTTTATCGGATGAAATTCGACGAACGACCAAGTTGGCTTGGTTAAAGTGCATGATCGCGTGTCAGATGACTTAAGTGCATTTTAGTTAGGTTCATTTGGGCGGTTCTGCCACACGGCACCTCCTCCACTCCGCCGTCCCTCTTCCACCGTCGTTGCCAACCTTCACCACGTCACTGCCGTCGCCCACCCTGACACCGACACCACCCCCTTCTAGGCCCCCAGCGCCTCCCGCGACCTTCGTCGCCCGTCCCCCACCACGCCGACCGCAGGCCTCGTCTATGCTGACGTAAGCCCGTGGTCGGATGACATTAGCTTTTTCTTTTTTATTTCTGGAATATGTTAAAATTGCTAGAAATTATAGAAAAAATTTTAAAATAGCTAGCACTAATAGGAAAAATGTTAGAATAGTAGAAATTTGTTGATACCTACTATAAATTCTTTGAATAATTCTTTTTATTTTATTTCTTAGATATTTGATGATGGTTGTTAATGACTAGCAATTCATTGTAAAATTAGAAAATTTATAAATTATGCTCGGAAATGTACATTATTGCCATGCATTGTTTTATTAGCGTAAGAAATTAGTGGATAGTGCTAGAAAATATATAAATAGTGCCAGAAATTGTAAAGTTCCAACTACTTCTTAGAATAATTCTTTTTGTATTATATTAGTTATAATGGCCTTAGTCATTTGTTTTTTATTGCTACAAATTGCCTTAGTCATTTGTTGTTACACAATTTATAAGTAGTGCTAGAAATGTGCATAAAATATTAGAAATTTGTTGAAGCCTACTAATTTTTAGAATAATTATTTTTATATTATATTAGTTACAAGAAATTTTATGATGGTTGTGAATGACTAGCAATTCACTATAAATATTTTTTTAGCCATTTATTGTAACAAATTGTATAATTGTTTCATTCCTTTTTTAAGTCATTTATTATAACAAATTGTATAATTGTTTCATTCTTTTTTTAGTCATTTGTTGTAACAAAATGTAGAACTATTTGTCGTTCATTTTTTTAGTCATTCTTTTTATATGATATTAGTTACAAAAATTTTGATGATGGTTGTGAATGACGAGCAATTCACTGTAACAAATTGTACAAGTGTTTATTTCTTTTTTGTAGTCATTATTTTTATTGTTGATGCCTACTATTTCTTAGAATAATTCCTTTTATATTATATCAGAGGACGAGCAGGCCCGATTGGACGAGGAATACCTAATGGACTTGATTGCTCAAGGTGGCACGAATGATCAACCAAAATGAAAAGGTCGATCACAGCTAGATTGACATCTACCTCAACATGTCTAGTGATGGCAACATGGAGGAACCAATTGTCAAGGAAGGCAATGTTGGGCAACACGGCGAGGTATAGCAATTATTATATATAAACATGATTTGAATTCTCTACTTATCAAGATTATTGGGAATTAATAGTTCTTTTATTTTTCAGCCATCTAGATCGAGCAGCAGGCCTAAACGGAAATGAGGCAAGAAGAAAAAGTTAGAGAGCCGTATCATCATCATGAAAATTGATGAAGATGGTGAACCAAATGCTCCACACAATGCTAAGACCAAATTGGTGAATCAAATTGGGTTTCTTGTTAGAGATTACATCCCAATAAGCTTTCAGAATTGAAAAATCTCTGAAATCGAGGAGAGCGTCGCTTCCACAAGTACGGTCCCCATTAGCATGGTCCTTGAGCGAGAGAAGGAAATGATATGGGAATAGATAAAAGAAAACTTCACATTCGAAGGTGTAGACAAAGAAAAAGTGAAACATTGGAGCTTTCGAAAGGGTGCAATTGCTTTTCAGACGTACAAGAAGAACTTGAACAAAGACTACATAAAGAAGGGCCTTACACCAGATTTCACGAAGCATCCGAAGTTAAGGGATCACTGGGATTCGTTTGTGCAGTTCAAGCAGTCGTAAAAGATCACTAAAGCAACTAAAACCAACACCAACAATGCTTAGAAGAAGAAATACTTTCATCATCTTGGGCCAGGAGGTTACAAGAAGGGGATCATGAAATGGCAGATGATGGAAGATGACATAATTGCTCAGGGAATAGTACCACAGACTCTTGAATGGTCGAAGCAAGCAAAGCATTACTATTATGCTCATGTCGGCACTCTCAATCCTGAAGATGGATTATTTGTGTTCGACCAAGAATTAAGAGTAGCGGCTACGAGTCTTGTTGAGTTAATAAAGGCAACGACCGAAGGATCTTTCATGCTTGATCGAGAGAAGGACGAGCTGACTCTAGCACTAGGTAATCCAGAACACCCTGGACATTGTCGAGGCAAAGGAGTAATTCCATGAAAGTTTGCCTTTCGTGAGCACATTGATTCCTACAGAAGTCACCAAAGAAGTAAGGCTGAACACACACGACAGTTGTGAGAGTTGCAATAACACATAGTTTTGATAGATGCAAAAATGGAGGAAGCAATTGACTGGCGTGTGGCTCTAGCTCCTAGCAAACAAGCTAGTGAACAAGCAGTTGCATCATGAGGAGCTAATGTTGACATAAGCCCCTCTCAGCGTCGAAGCAGCATCGCTTCCACGGAAGCACCAGCTGGAGGATCTTCTGACATATTTGAGAACAACCAACACCACCCTATGGACAACAGCACCGGGCTAGCCCCCTGTGAGCTTGTTACTCTCGTGAAAAACAAACTCATCGTGATGGCTTATGGTGTGGTTTAACAACTGACACAAAGCCAAACAATTCATGGCGTGAAAATTCCAGCTCGCGGTTACGCCAAAGTTGGGGCGGACCGAGTGGTCGACGGTTGGGATGACCTGGAACTGGAGATCCCTGGAGGTGATGGGAAAAAGAATCTAGGAGAAGCCATCCATGGTTGAATTCTATGGCCTAAGCGCTACATAAGGATTACGCAGCCAAATCCCCCAACCTTGGGATCATCTCCTCAAGGTTCAAGGGCAAGATCACCTACGCCATCTGCCAGGGCACCCTTTCCACTACCAGACAAGTCCACCAGCTAACTTGGATCCTAGCATGAGTCCACCAGCTGACAGGGATCCTAGCATGAGTCCACCTCCCTCTGTTATGAGTAAGGCTACACGGCGAAAGACACCTTTAGTTCCGCCTACAATGGCTACGAAGAAGATGCAGAATAAGCTGAAGGAGAAGCAACCGGAGCCCAAGAAACCTTATGATATGACTGATGCGGAACTCCACGCAGTAGTGGATGCTTAAGTTAAAGCTCATTTCGCACCAAAGTCTCCCATGAAAAAAGATCAACCACTTGATCAGGTTAAATTTTGGGCTTTCATTAGAAGCATGGAGAAAAAGGCAAAGAAACCACCGCTATCTGACTACGGCTGCTCAATAACAAAGGCTTTTCAGAAGAAGAAGAAAAGTGGGTCAAGTATTCCACAACTTAGAACCCAATCCAACCAATCGATTGCCCCGCTCTTGGTGATTTTGGAGGTTGATAAGAACCTGCTTCTATTCGCCAAAGATACAAATCTCACCCCAGCTCAACTTCGAGGGGAGGATCATGTCCCAAAGCACTCTAGGGCTGCTAAATGGAAATTTGAGTTAGGGAAACCGCTTGTGTGGCCGCAGTTGGTGGACCGTCTTCCAATGAAGATGTACAAATTGCACCAATGGTACATAGAGGCTTCAACCAATGGTTTACTCATGCTCGAAGTTCGAATTAGAGATCAACATTATTTCCATGGTGATGCCATTATAAATGTGCTGTTAGAGGAACTCTATTACCTCTACAATCAAGACGCACTTGATAAGTCACTCATCAGGTCCTGGGTTCTGAAAGTCTTTAATTTGCTCTAACTTCAAAATCCCCGCTCTAGTTATTGTGCGATGTCTTAACTCCTATTCGATTTTATATCATGCAGGATGGAGATTTAAACTTGCTGGAGGAAAGAATACGCATCGGCTTCATGGACCCGGATATTATAAATAAGTCAACTATAAGAGATAGATCAAATCGGACCTTGAAAAATATATATAAGTTCCTAGAAAACCAACATTACAAGAAGTACATACTTCTACTGTACAACTTCAAGTGAGCGTATTTCCCATCTCTTTTATTTTTCAAAATAGCAGTTAAACATAAGACTAACTAGCTTTGGTTATGCATATATGTATAGCTTCCACTGGATACTCCTTGTTATTGCAGTTGATCCAAGCGCGGTCTATATCATGGACTCTTTGAGGAAATCAAGAGATCAATACAAAAACCTCATAGACATTATTAACAAAGCATGGGCTCGCTTCCATCGACATCAAGCAGATGAATTCAAGGAGGAACATGATTTCAAGCCTAAATTCCCATTATGTGTTGAATTTCCACATCTTGTGACACTTCCTTGAACACAACAAATATTTCATAACTTCTTTTGCCATATATACAGTGTTTGAGACAAAATCTAGGGAATAATTTATGAGGATACTATGTATGTGAGTTCATCCATGGCTTTGTAGGTCCCAAGCGTATAACCGACCACAAATTCAGAGTACGCATATAACTTTCTTAACAATAAATTAGTTCTAATTGTGCAGACCCATTTATCTACTATATAGTAACCTTTGCCAATGACACAGATGAGAGACATAAAGGAAGCACTCCTCGAGAGAAAAGAAATCAGGGTGATTCAAGAACAACTCAGTGGATTTCTTTTGGATGAGGTAGTAAATCCAGTTGGGGAGTTCCATAATGATGGATCAAATCTGCATCACGGTTAGGACTCGGGTTCATATTTGTTGATCCAAAATATTGAACTTGAAAAGTTGATGGAATGTAATATTATTCATATATATGTATGCACAATATATCTATATATATAATATTATTTCAAATGTAATATTATATAGAATAAAGAAATAGAAAAGAAAATGAGAAAAAAAATAAAAAAAAGACCTTTAGTACCGGTTGGTATAAACAACCGGTACTAAGGCCCCCTTTAGTACTGGTTATTTGACCCAATACTAAAGGCCCTCCTAGTACCGAACTAGCAATACCGGTTGCACAATCGGTACTAAAGGGGGTTAGGAACCGGTACTGAAGGTGCTTTCCCTAGCAGTGAGCCACTGCACGCCCCCATCAACAAGGTGTCGTCTGTGCCAATTATGTGAGGGACGCCGCATGTGAGGACAGCAGGAACTGGGATTCACATGGACCATCTACGGTAACAAATCGGCAATGCCTCAATCAGATCATATGGTGCTCATGCACTAGCTTTTAATAGCTATTGGAGCAATGACTCCTTTGAAGTGTTGGGCTATTTATACCCTCTACCACCCATTTAAGTTTGTTGGAGTGTGCTAAAGACCATTGGAATGCAGGGCCGTCCCAGCAAAAACTAGGCCTAAAGTAAGGTCTACTAAGTAACCAAAATAATTCAAAAAATGTATATGGTACAATTTATAACACAGCAACATGACATATCAAGAATTGTGTATATTTAATCTTGGTTGCATAATATTTACTTGAACATCATCGTTCTTTTCTCAAGTGCTATCATGGCAAAATCATTAAGTCTTTCTTGTGTCAATGTAAAACACAAATAGGACTTCAATAGCTTGAACTTAGAAAAGCTCCATTCCACAGAAGCAACCATCACAGGAATGGTCAACAGAACTCTATATGCGATAGTTGCATTGGGAAAACAATCATGTCGCTTCAAAAACTTTAGAATTTCAACAGGGCCCATATTTTTATTTGGAATGAAGTCTTGAAGAAACTCAATTCCACATACAGTTCATTAGCATCAATATCAGATTCCCTCTCTCTTGTAAGGGCATCCTCAAGATTTTCACAATAAGAGATTTCAAGGTCTTATTGTCCAATAATTGTAATGTGTTCGAAGTAAATAAGAAACCAAAAATTTTCTGGTAACCTTGATATTGTTTAAACCTTGTTGTAAGCTAGGAAATAGCTTGATCAACAATACTTAGAAAATAGTTGATTCTAAATGATTCCTCTGCAGACTACGCGTGGAAGCATTTGTATAATCTGGGTTCTCATCAAAATTTCTGTTTTTTTAATTTCTCATTTCGTGCGAAATGTTGCACAAGATTCCATATTAAGTGCTATTCCCTTGGCTATCTCCAATGCCTCAAAGAAACTAGTTTCCTGTTCCCTTTGAAGAAAGAAATCAGCCACTACACTTTCTCGATCAATAGCAATATCAATAAGCATATCATTTGCATGCAAGTGTTACTCAATTTAAATCATATAATACTTTATACCAAATAACTATCGCCACTATAAATTCATACTCTCCAAGTTCATTAATTGACAGACCTTTAGCCTCAGTGCTCCTTTTACATCATTATCTATATTAGATACCATAATAATCTGATAGCTTTAACACTTTTAACATGACTCTACCAACATGTAGCTAACACTAACTTAATAATCCATCATGTCATGTGATCTTATCTTCTAGAATCTGCCATTTCTTAGTGAAATTAGCAAATGTTGTGTAGATTCGTTGCATCATCCTAAATAAATCTTTAGCTGTACCACAATTCTTGGCCATACCACAAAGTGTTAGATTAACGCTATGGAAACCACAAGCAGAATAGAAAGATTTAGGATTTACATCTAAAAATTTATTTTGTACCCCTTTATTGCCTCCTTTAATATTTGACTCATTATCATAGCCTTGCCCTCTCACATCATCTATATCAAGATCAAATTGCTTTAGTTCATTCCATAGCACATCAAAAAGTCATTTCCTAGTCGTATCATTTACATCTACCAATCCTAGAAAGGATTCTTCAATGGAAACACGACTTGAAGATGTATCGACATATCTTATAATTATAGACATTTGTTCTTGGTGACTTGCATTAGGGGTACAATAAGGTATGACATAAATACTTTGGACTCCTTATTTTCTAAATAATTTTGAATTTAATAGCAGAAGCAAGCATGTGTATCAACTCATTCTAAATCCTAGGACCAAGATAATGAACTTGAGGTTCTTGATTTGAATACGATGAACATGCTCTTGAAAAATAAGGTCAAATTTAGCCATCATCTCTACCAAAACCAAAAAAATCTCATTACTATGATCATAGAGTTTGCTCTTACTACCATGAAAATGCTAGATTATGCTTCGCAAAGAAATTTTACAATAGAAACAATTCTGAATAAAAATTTTCTCTAGTGGTCTTTTCCTTTCTAGAGTTGTCCCTAAGGAGGTTTATCAATATTTTTATCCTTTTGCAATCTAGTACGCAACTCATAACATTTGGTTATATTCAAAACATGATATGCACTTGTCCCATGCTCTGTTAAGTCAAGTAGCAAGATGTGTCCAATCACTAAACCCCTCATTTGCCAAATAACCTTTTCGATCACCTTTTTAAATAATTTACAACTAAGAAAAAAATACTCTATTGAGCTCCTTAGAATACGCAAATCAATCCCTACTGCAATGATCTCCATTTGATAGTACCCAAGCATAGAATAGTGCAGAAAACCTTCTACAACATCTATCCTTAGGACCTTTTTGAATTGATAAGTCTCTTCTAGGGCCCATTTCTACTAAACTGTCAACTTGTTTGAAATTAGGGTATTTGTATCATTAATCAACCTAAACCTCAAAAGATGATGTGGCACTCATGGAAATGGCATGATGAAACACTCCATCAAACAATGGAGAGTTGAAGTAGAAACCATGAAATGAAACTGGTCATCATGAAATGAAATTGTATTTGTATCATTAATCAACCTAATAAACATCTTAAGATGATGTGGGACTCTTGTAAATAGCACCAAGAAACACTCCAAATTTGGTGGGGTCTAGTTATCAATGAGGGTAGCGATAGTGGAGACCAGTTGTCAATGAGGGTAGCGCATTGTCGAGCAAGCTACTTCTTCGTTCTTGCAACCATAAAAAAACCAGTCTGATAGCGTGCCTCTTCCTCTCCCCACCATGGCATTGTCTCCTAGAGCAGCGGCGTATCTCACAACGGATTCGGAACCCATCGCTTCGTTGTCGCCCACACCCAGCTCCTCCACCAATGTAATAAACAACTTCCATTCTTGAACCTTTTCCCACTTATGCTTTGATGTCTTCCTTCCCTTTCCTTGGAATTGGCATTATTAATTTAAAACTCATAAGGGTCTGAAAACAAATTGATGCATCCTTCCATTTTCTTGGAACCGACACTATAAATTTGAAATACTTCCACAGTGTCAAAAAATGATGGCTCAGAAGTATCATGTTGTATAGTGCTCTCACGGCCATACTAAGATTTGGGCAAATGATGTCGTCAGAAAACAAATGTTAGGGAATCCCCTTGCTTTTATGGTTTTATCAGCGAAAAGGTTAAGAATGAAACTCACAAGAGACTTGAACTTGAGAAAGCTGCCTAGGTGACACTTGAATAGCTCCAAAATCCCATGGTGGAATCATCCCATTCTAGAACCTTTGCCTCTAACTACAACAACTATAGACAGAAACTAAAGTCGCTGTTTGCCACCAATAGTTTCTGAATTGTTCGTGGTTGGGAATATGCTGTGTATATGCTTTGAATTTTCATCACCACTCTTTGTTTCTCTATCCGTCCTCCAAAAGATCAATCTCCATCTCCTCTTCACACAAGAAGTTTACTAGCATCCACTTGACCTCCTCGCCACACCTCATATGTTTTTTCCTCTAGATGGAAAAGGTCCAAATTACTCCCCTCAAGTATAGGTCAAGTCCAAATAACCCTTAAACTATTTTTTGATTCAGTTTACCCCACAAACTATACTATTTGGTTCAACTTACCCCATAATATGATTTGTCTTTTCTTTCTCTGTGCACAAGTGGAGTCTTAAGTTACAATTTTACAAGATGTTAGCAAACATCATAAGACATGTTAGAAAAATACATTATGATTTTCCTATAATTATTTGGATAGGATATGATATTCAATAATAAATTTATCCTTGAGATACAAAATATTATGAAAAAGAATGATGAAAAATTCATAATATTTATTTAACATAGATTGTGATGCCCACTATCACCCCACAAAATTTGTGCATGGAGAAACAAAAAGAACAAATTGTATTATAGGGTAAGTTGGAATTCCGCGATACTTGAAGGAAGTAATTTGTACTTTTTTCTTTCTTAGATATACATCTGCACTGCCATATGTTTGGGACTTGTATGATTACTACTTGACATTTTGGATATGATAATTATTTTAAATATATTTATCAAACATAGCCAAAACATACTTTTATGAAACATGTTCTCAAAATAATATTCATGCCATTTTCAAAGATCAAATTCAACCTATAGAAACTAATTTTTAAATAAAGTTAAGATGGATTGACAAAACCTCAAAACTATTGTGAGCAGTTACGGTTTAATGATCAGAATAGCTGATACACCTAAAGCTAAATCTAATGTAATGAAAAAGAAGTTACATAGTTTCTTAAATTTTGGAACAAAATATTTACAAGTGGCATAAAGCCAAGTAAGCACCAAACAAAGACTATAAACAATGAGCTTGGGGCTTGCTAGTTTATGGGCGACCGGACCGAGGCTTTTGTCTGGTCGATTTCGGACAGCTTGTTGGTCCGACCAGTGCATTGACCCACGTGACGAGAGTCCATGCCTCCTCATTCACTTTTAAAATAACAAGAAAAAATAAATGAACAAAAAATATTTGCAAAACTTCTAATAAAATTTATATGACAAAACTCTAATACAAATTATTTGCGTGCAAAATGTTTGTTAACGAACTTTTATAGAAAAATTCGAAACAAAACTAGAGGAAAAAAATTGCAGAAAAATATTTGGGATAAAAGTTTTGAAAAAAAAGATGTTTTGAAAATAAATATTGAAAAAAAATTGTGAGAAAATTTAGGAACAAAATATTCATGAAAAAAATCTTGAAAGAAAATTTAGAAAATAATTTGGAAAAAATAGGCCCGGCGGGACCGCTTGCAGAGCCAGCGGGAGAGCTCGGCCTCAAGCATGCGCCACCGCTCCTTGCGGAGGAGATCGCCCTAGGGACCGTGCGCTGCCACTCTCGGAAGGGGAGTTCTCCCCCGACCTGGCGACGCCTCCCTGCATGGGAGCTCGCCCCAAGAACAATGCGCCGCTACTCCTGGTGGAAAAGCTCTCCCCCGGCCTAGCGCCGCTACTTCCGGCATTGGAGCTCGTCGCAGGGGCCACGCGCCGCCGCTCTGGGAGCTCGCTGCGGCCCGCCGCCGCTGCCGCGCCTGATCACCGCGGCATGCTCGTTGCTCCCCATGGCCCCCCGCCTCTGAAGGTCGCCATCGTCATCAAGATGCCACTTCTTCGCCGAATCCGAGGTAGGGAGCCGTGGGGAATGGTTGAATGGAGGGCTTCGAGGTGAAGAAAGAGAAAGAGAAGAGAGAGAGAAAGAGGGGAGCAGTGAAACGGAAGAGATAGCTATTCCCCGACACATTGATAGTGGGTGGACGCGTGTGATTAGATCGACCGCTTGTTTCCAAACCGCCGATCGGCTGTAACATTAGCTTTGCACAAAAGTAGCCTTCTATACTTGCATATTCTCAAGTGTTTTATACTCTCTCCATCCCAAATTATAATTGATTTTATTATTTTAAGATTTATGATTTTTATTTTTTATCTAGATATAGCGTATATTTAAGTGTCGTAGCAAAAATTGTGAATCCAGAAAAATCAAAACAATTTATTTTTGTGAATCCAGAAAAATTAAAACAATTTATAATTTAGGACGGAAAGAGTATGATATAGTAGATTGTAGGGTTTAGCCGCAGCCTTCTCTCAACCCTTAGCCGCAGCTCGCAGGCGTTGTACCGGCGATAGTCTGCTACTTAAAATCCCTGATGTCAACCATGCTCGTGTTGCGGCCTTGCAGGTGAAGAAAACGTGGAGGCCCAAGTAGCCCGCTGCCCGCCGGGTGGGCGCGCCTAGCTAGCTATGCGCGACCTCGCGCAACGCACCGGCACGCGCCCTGTGCCCTCGTGAGCACACTTAGCATATGCCACTAAATATTCGGGGAACCGCGGGACGGCCGACAACCTCCCCGCCAACCGGCACTCCTCGTCTCTTCCCCTATATCACGAGCACCCCCACCACCCTTCACAATCAACAATCGGGCCAATAAATTAGTAGCCAACGATCGATTGTACTGGGGGATTATCAGTAATTACTAATTAGTAGGTGCGAGTCGATTGGCGGAGGAGATGAAGTTCGGCAAGTGGCTCAAGAGGCAGATCGAGCAGAGCCTCCCGGAGTGGCGGGATCAGTTCCTGCGCTACAAGGAGCTCAAGCGCTGCGTCAACGCCGTCTCCGGAGGCTGCCCGCCGTCGCCGGTGGAGGAGGCCGAGTTCATCGCCACACTCGACGCCGAGATGGAGAAGATCAACGCCTTCTTCCTCGAGCAGGAGGAGGAGTTCATCATCCACCACCGGGAGCTGCAGGAGGACATCAGCAGGGCGCTGGACCGCAAGGCCGCCGGGCTAGTGACGCCGGGGCAGCACGAGGCCGCGGTCGCCGCCATCCGCAGGGAGATCGTCAACTTCCACGGGGTCATGGTGCTGCTCCTCAACTACAGCAGCATCAACTACATAGGTAGCGTGATTGATTAACCAGAGCCATCAGCACAAAGATTCGTCTTCCTTCTTGGTTCGTTTTCTCATGAACAACTCCGGCCAAAAAAAAAAAAAAAAAACTCCGGCGGCCATGGCTTTGCAGGTCTGGCCAAGATCCTGAAGAAGCACGACAAGCGCACGGGCGCGGTGCTCCGGCTGCCGGTGATCGAGGCGGTGCTGGAGCAGCCCTTCTTCGAGACGGAGACGGTGTCGCAGCTGGTGCGGGAGTGCGAGGCCATGATGGAGGCCGTGTTCCCGGAGGCGCCCGAGGGCCAGGCGGCGGCGCGCCAGGACCAGGAGGCGCTCGCCGTCGCCGAGCAGAGCATCTTCCGGAACACCGTGGCGGCGCTGCTCACCATGGAGGACGTGCGCGCCTGGAGCTCCACCAGAGGCCGACACTCGCTGCCGCCGCTCAACCTGCCGGACTCCGACTGGCTCCGGTCATTCCAGCAGGCGGCACCGATCCCCACCCAATGACAGTAGTCAATTGCCTTCCTCGCTCCTCTGTTTTTCTCGCCTCTTGGCACTTGGCAGCGCCCCGCCCGCCGGAGATGCTCTGCTTTCTTGCCTGTAATTTCCAAGCTTCTTAAGTTCTTTCTATTTATGCGGTACCATCCAACTTCCTAACAAAGTACTCCCTCCATTTTTCTTTACATGACGTTTCTAACAAAAGTTTTGGCCTGCTTCCAGTGCAAATCTGTAGTCAGAAACAGCAACTATCCACGAAGTACTAGCTTGTACTAAACTAAATAGTGGAAGTACCAAGGTGAGATGTGAGCGAGCATTCAAATTCATACTGAATTTGGTGCAAAAATTGTACAGTGTTGCTGTAATTTATGAAAGGATAGTTTCTCAGAGACTCTGCTTTTGCACTTTTCTTCTTTGATCACGGCTCCTACATTGTGCATGGACATCCGAACCCCTGACTAGGACTAGGGTGACACATTCAATCCGACACGGAACCAAGACAGGCGTCCGAATTCGACCATGGATTCGATGCACGAATTCGGCATTTTGTTTTACTAACATGGACGTCCGAATAACACTAAAAGATAATGATATTAAATTCTAAAGAAAAATCGTTATTGATGGTCTGGACGGCATTCTGAATAATTTCTCATATTATCGAGACACTTGACACTTGCTAGGAAGATGAGTTTATTCCTCATCAATTAAAAAAAAGGATGAGTTTATCAGCAAAGTATGCTGCATAGACTGGCTTTTTTAGCAGGCATCAGAGGATTATGAAATTCAGCTGTGGGGCAGCTGCTTCTAATGGGTCAAAAGTCAAAATGAGATCTCGGAAACGCATTGCAGAAGCGGCGAAGCGTTGAACAAATCAAGCCGCCCTTGCTATTTCAGATCACGTCACACAGGAGTCAACCCATTGTTAGCAGCAACTCCTCTTCATTACTCTGCAGGCACTTGGTGCTTGATGACACACTGCTGCAAACAGATAATTACACAGCGATAATATAATTTACCTGAAAACATAGGCTATCTTCATAAAAATCAGACGTCACACTTGCAGTTGCAACGGGAGACTACGCGAGATCGATGATTCTTCGGATAAAAGAATATTCCACAATGTGAGTGCAAACTTGATGCAGGAGCTGGTTTTGCTTTCTTAAAGGAAAAAAAAACTTGTATCCGGTATTATCTGTGTATTATTAATACTAAAGTCGCTATGCATGTATATTGTTTAAACTAGGGTCAGTATCTGTAAGGTTTTTTATTAAGAACCTAAATGAAGCCGCCGGCACTGCTAACGCTGTTGATTCGCTCATGATCAAATATAAAATCTTTCAAATGCTTTTGCTATGCTAGTCCAGCAGAACATTCTTGGCCAGAGGGTGGATCTTTAGATGGCAGATGAGAACAGGCAGGTAGGTATAGTTGGACGAGAACCGACGTGCATGTCCAAGGTTTCGTGCAGGATATTCCTCAAAAATGCCCAGACTCCAACAGACATGGTGCCAAGTTGCTTCTTCAAAACCACGCACACATCTGGAAGCGGCGGAAAGGGCTAGAACACTTTTCTACTCTCGGTGAGTAAAGACTCAAAGAGTTCGGCAGGGCTTATGAAGTGACAGCGAATAGCGTTGGACAAGAGGTCTGCCATGCCCATATGACATTCTCACAAAAAAAGAATAGTACTATTCAAGGCGCTACATTATGTGAGGATGCACAAAGTTGTTCATTCAACCACAGGGACGTTCAGTAGTCCAAAAAAAAAAAGCAAACGCACCCAAACATGGTACAAAATAATAAAAGAACCTAAAGCACATAGCCTACTATTGAGCATCCATCCATACTTTTGCAAATATTTGTATCAAAGTGGTATTTGACACATTCACCTTGATGTGTTAGCGCCCCCCTTCCTTTTACAACAATGACCAGAAGCGGGGTGGAACTGTACCATTGAAGAACAACCGCGTAGATTAATTTGAAAAACGTGACTTATCTCATTTCAGCTAGCTTAGCTATATGTGCCCAAGACTCAACCCCGACCAAATTTTGGAACTTCACTGCTTTTTTATCCCACTCAACCAGTCCCACGAACATTTGTGTTTTATCATTTTAAAAAATAAATATTTTTTCGAATTTTTTTATTGATGTCCATGCGGAATCTAGCAGCTCCCTGCACGCACACCGAGGCTATGCATTTTTCGAGTCAATGCACGGTGCTTGGTGTCCATTGAATCAAACGTGGGCTTTCAATTACAAACCCATACTGTAGCAGCTATCTACAGTTCTACACACTTGAATACTTGATAGGTGGACTACCGCAATTCAATTCAGAAGTCTTGCCCCTTTAGAATTCAGTGGCACACAAAAAGCGTTTAGTAGAGCCCAATGTAAAAGAATAGAGCCCACTCCATCAAAACCTGAAACAAAAGGCCGAGCGGGCCCATTTCAGCGCAGCACTTGGCGGGAAACACCACGCTCCTTCCCGCCCTTCCACTCTTCCCGCCGCCGCCCCTCCCGCCATTTTACCCTGAAACCCTCCCCTACCCCCCATCCCCGTCTCCCACCACCTCCTCGGCTCCTTGTCGTCCTCTCTCTTCCCGCCGGTGCGTCCGTCTCTGCGCGCAAGCCATGGCGTCTAACGGCGGCGGCAGCTCCCCACCTTGTAAGATCCAATCGCCATTTCTTCTGAGAATCGCATTCAATTTTATTCCATTACAGATTTCTTGTTAAGATTTGGATTTCTGAGGGGGGAAATCTCATCTTTGCTTTTGGTTGCAGCCGCGTCGTCGCCGGATGCTCGCCCGTCGAGCCCGTTCCCGGTCACCAATTCCTCCCCTACCCAGTCCACGCGCCGGTCTGGCGGGCGGCGCCGCCGCGGGTCCGCCAGCCCCTATCCCTCGTCCCCCTCCCTCGGGGGATTTGAGACGCCGCCGCACCCCGGCCGCCGCACTCCGTCCGGCGCCGGGGCCGGCGCCGCCCGGCAGCAGCGCCAGAACTGGACTGGCCGGTTCCCGCCGACGCCCTCCACCCCCATGTCTACCGACGACATCCCGCCGTCCTCCGACGCTGGGGACGACGAGACCGACGGCGCCGGCGCCGGCGTCGACGCCACCCCGGTGTTCGTCTGGGGTACCAACATCAGCGTGCAGGACGTCAACGCCGCCATCCTCCGGTTCCTGCGCCACTTCAGGGACCCGCGCGACGCCGGCCGTGTCGACCCGGTAATGGACGAGGGCAAGTACATGCGCGCCATCCACCGCATCCTCGAGCTCGAGGGCGGGGAGTCGCTCGACGTTGACGCGCACGATGTCTTCGACCATGACCCGGACCTGTACAGCAAGATGGTGCGCTACCCGCTCGAGGTGCTCGCCATTTTCGACATCGTGCTCATGGACCTCGTAGCACGCATCGAGCCACTCTTCGAGAAGCACATCCAGACCAGGATCTACAACCTCAAGTCGTCCATTTGCTTGAGGAATCTCAACCCATCTGGTAAATTGATTATTATTTTTGGCAGAGCTGTCACTGTTCGAACTTCTTGTGTTAAATTCCACATTGTCTGATCTAATTTGTGATACCCTGTTTGTTTTAGACATTGAGAAGATGGTGTCGATAAAGGGCATGATAATTAGATGCAGCTCGGTCATACCAGAGCTCAGGGAGGCTGTGTTTCGCTGCCTAGTTTGTGGTTTCTACTCAGAGCCCATCATGGTTGATAGAGGTATGATGTTAATATCAACATGTTCATTGATGCAATTCTGGCTTATGGTTTCATTTTCAATGAAACTCCTAAATTGTATTAATCAATTTCACATTATCTTGCATTTTATGGTGATTTCTCTGGTATTATACAAACATGATTGTGCTCGGTCCAATTGTCCTCGTATGCTATTGTCAGTAGATAAATATCTTATGCAATTGTTCTCTGAATCAATTTGACCTTTGCAGCCAAAAATATGGCACATCGAAATAAAGATTCCACTTAAACATATCGTCGTGTCTGTTAGTTTTCCTTTCTGTTGGGCATCTTATTAGTGAATCACCAAATTCAGAAATTGTTCTTATTGTCTGTCCAAGGTTTGGGAGTGCTTAGATTGTGTGGTGGTAACTAGGTGCTGTTATTCACTTACTCATCTTTACTGAGTTCATCTGGGCAAATGTGGTAACTTGTAAACTCTATTAGTCTTTAGTGAATAAGTGAAGCTTTGACCTTTTACTTTGAAATAGTAGCTGCTTCTTTCTTATAAAAATAAAATAGCTGCTTTGAAAGTGCATACTGTCCAGGTGCATACAAAATTTATTCAGTACTTCATGTTGGTAGAAAGATGCATGTCATAGACAGATAACTTAAGTTTGTTAGTTTGTATCATAATGCCATGGAACTAATGAAGTGGCTTTGTTTTCTTCAGGGAGAGTAACTGAACCACACATTTGTCAGAAAGAACAATGTAAAGCCACAAATTCTATGACCCTGGTGCATAACCGATGCAGGTAGCTATACTCTACTTGTTGCCATTTTTTGTCTTTGCTAGCATTCTTAACAGATTCATTATCACATTGCATGTAACATTTTTTTTACATGACTAGATTTGCAGACAAGCAGATCATAAAGTTGCAGGAAACACCAGATGAGATAGCAGAAGGTGGTACTCCACATACAGTTAGTGTCCTGATGCATGATAAACTTGTTGATGCTGGAAAGCCTGGAGATAGGGTTGAGGTTCGGATTGAACTTTGCTTAGTGATCAGTATTATAAATCTTGGCATGTGGTTCTTGTTTATGCAAATTGTCAATTTAACCCCTTCTGCTTTTACTACAGATCACTGGAATATATAGGGCTATGAGTATTAGAGTTGGACCTGCTCAAAGGACAGTGAAGTCTATATTCAAGGTTAAAAATACAGAACTTTGTTGCATTCTCATGTTTGGATTTCTTCTTAGCACAATGGCATTCAATCTTGTAGTGAAGTATTGTTTGTTGATATTCCTTCTTCATTTTCTGATGGTAATCGTCTTCATTCAGACGTACATTGATTGCCTTCACGTAAAGAAGACCGACAAGTCTAGGCTTCACGTGGACACTATGGATATTGACAATTCCAACGCTAACAATTCTACTGAAGAGGACTTTCTTAGTGATAAGGTATTGTTTTGTACCTACACCTTTGTTCAACTGCATTTGCTGAATTCTTGTTAACGCTCTTCTTTTCTTTGTTGCAGGTTGAGAAACTAAAAGAGCTTTCGAAGTTGCCTGATATCTATGACAGATTGACTAGATCATTGGCGCCAAACATATGGGAGTTGGATGATGTTAAAAGAGGCCTCCTTTGCCAGGTAACATCGTGGAATATTTAGATGTCCTTATAGAAAGTTTGTCTCATAGCTAACCGTAGCATACTTGAAACTGTTGTTTGTGAAGCTTTTTGGTGGCAATCCCTTGAAGCTTCCTTCTGGAGCTAGTTTCCGAGGTGACATCAATATTTTACTTGTGGGTGATCCTGGAACAAGTAAATCCCAGCTTCTCCAGTACATGCATAAACTGTCTCCTCGTGGTATCTATACAAGTGGTAGAGGAAGTTCTGCTGTTGGTCTTACTGCTTATGTTGCCAAAGATCCTGAGACTGGTGAAACTGTATGTGTGACATTATTTTTTTTGACATTATTGCTTTGGTCTCTTTTTTATCTTGTTGAGTTGCTCCAATGACTTAAGCCATGACCTGTTTACCTTTCAGGTTCTTGAGAGTGGAGCACTTGTTTTAAGTGACAAAGGTGTTTGCTGTATAGATGAGTTCGATAAGATGTCTGATAATGCCCGAAGCATGTTACATGAGGTCTGTCTTATTGAAATATTATCTACATTTGCATCACAAAATATGAATATCCATGTAAACAAACTGTTGCGATCATTGTAGGTGATGGAACAGCAGACAGTATCCATTGCAAAGGCTGGAATAATCGCATCTTTAAATGCTAGAACATCTGTGCTGGCATGTGCGAATCCTACAGAATCACGTTACAATCCGAGACTTTCCGTAATCGACAACATCCACCTTGCCCCAACACTTCTTTCAAGGTAATTAACTCAATGCCTGCATGTTTGTTTTTTCTTGAATACACAGGATGCCTGCATATTTCAAAGTGAATGTGTGACATGGAAATGTTTTAACTCTTGACACGATTCAATATGCAGGTTTGATCTGATTTATCTTATCTTGGACAAGGCAGATGAGCAAACTGATAGGCGCCTGGCAAAGCATATTGTTTCATTGCATTTCGAGAACCCAAATGTAAAACACCAGACTCAACATTTATACCTGAAGTTTCTGTTACTTCTCATTTTCAAGGAAATAGATGCAGTAGCTTTTAATAATTTAACAAATACAACACTGTTCTCAGCTTATCCTGTGTCTTATTAGTTGTGCATTCATCCTGTTGTGCAGTTAGAGGAGCTCGAGGTCTTGGACTTGCCCACATTAGTTGCCTACATAAGCTATGCAAGGAAGTATATTCAGCCACAGTTATCTGATGAAGCTGCAGAAGAGTTGACTCGTGGCTATGTTGAGATGAGGAAAAGAGGGAATAGCCCTGGGAGCAGAAAGAAGGTAGCATCTCTGTTCTACTATGCGCTTAGTTGTTTCAATAGCATTTAAGCCCCTAATACATTGCTGCTTGGTGGATAGGTCATAACTGCAACAGCTAGACAAATCGAGAGCTTGATTCGTCTCAGTGAAGCATTGGCCCGAATGCGGTTCTCTGAAGTGGTAAAACATTATTCTGAGATCCTGGTTAGTGTTAGTTACATAGCAGTTTTGGTTCCTATGACTGAATTTTTTATGTCGTTGTTTACAGGTCGAAGTGCGAGATGTTGTGGAGGCTTTCAGGCTTCTTGAAGTTGCCATGCAGCAGTCTGCAACAGATCATGCAACAGGTCAGATCAACTTGCTTGGTTTTGTTCTTCATGCTCAGTTTTCCCTTGCAACCTTCGTTTCTAGTGCTGATGGTATTTTTGATGGATGATAAAAGGGACGATTGACATGGATCTAATCATGACGGGAATATCTGCAAGCGAAAGGCAGAGACGGGAGAACCTCGTTGCAGCAACCCGTAATCTTATCATGGAGAAAATGCAGCTTGGAGGCCCCTCAATGCGTATGACAGAGGTAAAGAAACCTTTGCTTTGTGATCCTGCCTCTTTCCTTGCTATCATCATTAGTTGCCCCAGCTGTGAGCTGAGTATTGTCCTGACTGGTGCGCAGCTGCTGGAAGAAATGAGGAAGCAGAGCTCAATGGAAATTCAGCTGCACGATGTAAGTGAAATTCAGCTTGCACTACCTTGTATGTTTATACCGTGCTAGCTTGGCACACGCTAATGTCTGCATGGTAACTTATTACAGCTTCGCGGTGCTCTTGGCACCCTGATGACTGAAGGTGCTGTTGTTATCCATGGAGACAATGTGAAGAGGGTTTGATGCCGATACGCACCATCTGCCGCATTGATGTGGACTGGTCTACAATTCATCCACGGATTGCCAAGAATTGATGAAATGTAGAGCTGAGCCATGCAGAATGCTAACTTTGGTCTGAAGTCTAAACTGGTCCTGATTGTGCTACTCCCCTAGATAAGATAGCGTAGTTTTGTGGTAGTTGTAGTTTCTTTTTTTAGTATTAATATTAAAACATAATATTCTTGCGTTGCCTGAGTTTACTGAATCAATGTAACTTGTATCATTTACGTAATCTGGCTCAGGGTCCTACTGAACCATATGTCCGTATGTAGTGTGTACGGGTCATTGGTGATGAGGTTAAAGAATAGTCACCGGTACTTCTGAACCAGACTGTCGTCTCCTTTCATCTGGACATCAATCCTGCTTGGATCTATATGTTTCCGTTGCTAGCACCGTGACAGTCGTATTCTCGTATTCCATTCATGCGCGTGACATGATTAGACCTAAGCCACTAATCGAAAGCTTTAGTTGCTGTACCTGTTGCTCGGTGGGCTCCTTCCCACGGATCGAATGTCGCAGTTGTAGGCAGAGGAGCGATGAATGGAGAGTGATTACGACGCATTTTTCTGAATCCACTACCCATACAAGGTGGAGAAAAGTCGTCAGGCAGTAGACCCACTACGGGAAGTCTGTTGCAGCAGCGAGAGGAGAAAGGAGAATGCGACACATCGGGCGTTCGTGTCACAGCAAAAGCAAGGACGTACCAGTCAATGAGGCTAAACAGAGTGTCCATCAAGACGACTTGTTAACGTCGTATCAACAGGAACATTGCGTGGACAACTGGCAGTTGCAATCAACAAGTTGATGCAATGCAACTGCAGCATTCACAATGCTGAGTTTGCAGTCAACCGGACGTTTCCGTCCATGCGGTCAATCCAAGCCGCTCCCAGCAGCCCATGGAGGTGGGCCCCGCAGCTCCCCTACAGATTTCTTTCTCCTTCACCACACACTCTCTCTCCCGGCCTCCCCCTTCTCTTTTTCTCTCTACTTCCTCACCTCCCACCCCGATTCCCTTTTCCCAGATCCGGCGGAGGGGCCGGCGTATCCGAGCTCCGCGGGGAGCGGCGGCGTGCTGGCCAGGGGCGGCCCACCGCCAGGAGCAGCGAGCTCCCCCGGCGGCGCGCGGTCCCTGGGGCGAGCTTCCATGCGGGGGAGCGTCGGCGCCGCGGGGTGAGGTCTCCCGCCGGGGGACGGCGGCGCGCGGGAGGGGCGGTGGCCCCGGGGAGCTCCGCCGCCGTGGGCGCGGCGGAGGTCCCTGGCGAGCCCCCAGGGCGGATCCCGGTGGCGGCGGGCCCCGGTTTGCTCCGCCGTGGGGTGCGGTGGCGGGGAGCAACCTCGGCACGCGGCTCCCTCCGGCGGCCGCGGGCGGCCGCCCCGACTTTTTTTTTTCTTTTCTTTTTTATAACTATTGGTGCAAAAGTTTTTTACACAACTTTTTTCCATTTTTTTGCATATTTTTTTAGAAATTTACCGCCAAAGTTTTGCTTCAAAAATTTGTGCCCGAAATTTTGTTTTAGATTTTTTGATAAATTTTGTTTCAAATCTTTTGACAAAATCTTTGTGCGTACATTTTTTTTCTAAATCTTCCGGTCGCACGGTTTGTTTCTGGTGCTTTTTTGTTTTTTGTTTTTCGATGCGTTTCTCTGATTTTTTTTGCTTGCGGGACCACGCACATGCGCGCACGTGGGGGTTGGGTCAGATGGTCGGAGATCGACCGTAAACTTGACTGCCCCTGGTGCATATGAATCTCCTTCCCACTGCCTGTACATTGCGCCGTCAGATGTATAGATCCAAACATGAATGGCGTGCCCTCTCCTCGTGTAGTTTGAGTGTTTGACATTTACATCCAAACCAAAATGAATGCCACATTTTTCACAGAACTCTAATTTGTACACTATTTTTATGGTAACATGAATACTCCCTGAACGAGGGGCTGGGATCCCTAATCTCCAGTTAATGGGATATGCTTTGCGCATGAGGGGGCTCTGGTTGAAAAGAACAGACCCGTCAAGGCCATGGTTCTACCTACCTGACAAAATTTAAACACTAAAATTTAAACACTAGTAGCACAGCTGTTCCATTACTCCACGGTTTGGACAGACAGATGGATTGAGGGACTCTCTATAGCAGAGATCGCGCCATGCCTCCTTCAGACAGTCGGCCCACGGATATGTAAGAAGAGAACGGTATATGAGGCTTTGTAGCACAGGAGGTACGGTATATGAGGCTTTGTAGCACAGGAGGTGGGTGAAAGATATTTCTGGAGCACTCACGGTACAAGTCCTCCTTGACTATCTGCACATCTGGAACATTGTAGGGGTGTTTGGGAGAGGGGTGCTAAATTTTAGCACCCCCATTTTAGTCACTTTTAGCCACTAGTGCTCCCAAATACCTAGGCTAAAATGGAGGGGTTAAATTTTAACCCCCCATAATCCATTAGCTCCTCAAGAGGTGCTAAAATGGACTAAAGGGGCTAAAAGTGGTCCCCCTTATCCAAAATTCCTCCCCTTACCCCTCTCTCTCTCCTCCTTCCCACTCCTCCAACATGGGTAAATAGGTCTTTTGTCAACATAAGTGCTAAACTTTAGCCCCTTACCCAAACACCCCAAGGGCTAAACTTTAGCCTCAACATTTGAGAGGGCTAAAGTTTAGCCTAAGGCTAAATTTTAGCCCCTCCTCCAAACAAGGCCGTAGATGTGATAACACTTCAAGGGGTTTCAGACAAGATGCTTTGGAAGTGGACCAGGGACCATTACTTCACAACAGCGAGTGCATATCGAGCTTTCTTCATTGGCCAGCATGGGATTCCAGGAGTTAAGATTCTCTGGAAAGCAAGCGCTCCAGGTAAATGTAAATTTTTCCTTTGGCTTGCACTACATGGTCGCTGTTGGACTGCGGCAAGGCGTAAGAGGCACAACCTCCAGAATGACGACACTTGCTGCTTGTGTGGATAGGAACAAGAAACTATCAACCATCTGCTACTACGCTGTTCCTTTACAAAGAAAATTTGGTATGCATATCTTTCACGACTAACCTGGCAGGTGCTATCTCCTTCATCTGGTGAACAAACCTTAGCCGACTGGTGGATGAAAGCTAGAAGACGGGTGAGCAAGGAGGACAGGAAAACTTTCGACTCCATGATCGTTCTTGTGACCTGGTGTATCTGGTTAGAAAGAAACGCTCGCACTTTCAACAGCACGGAGAGGAACGTAATACAACTGATACAAGGGATCACCGAGGAAGCTTTGATGTGGGTCTCTGCACACTTCAGCTGCTTAGCGCCTTTTGCTTCGCCAGGTTCGAATACAGCTAATGCTCTAGGCCCTCACCAGGTTGCTGCTGTTAGTTCAGGTCACGCCATAATGTCTATGTAACAGCAGCCTGCTTTGTAACGCTCGCACGGTCATCTCTCCAGATGACCACCATGTAACTCTGTGGTTGTTTCCTCCTCTCTTCTGCTTAATGAAATACGTGCCAAGGCACCGTCGCAAAAAATAGTAACATGAATACTCAAAAGGACTACACACTTCTGCTCCATATATAGATTCTTTTACTATCTTTATTTTTTATCAAAGATTTTTTTTTTCTGCCACATGAGCTTATATAATTATTCAGTTTGATGTGCTAGCCACATTCATTCCTCGACAGGGTTGTGCTGAGGCATCATCCTAGGTAGATTTAAAGAAGCAAGATATTTCTGTTAAATCTGAAACAATTCCACAAAATATATCCTTTGGTCCTAAAATGTCCTGAACGTGGCATTTCCCGGCCAATGCAAGGTAGGCGAAAACATTATCTGCTTCTAGAATGTATAAATTAAACGATAACATTAGCATTGTAGAATGTTATTAGCTTTCCAATAACCAGTGATAGTCGATACCCTACAGAAGGACAAGCACAGTCTATTTAGTGTTGCCAAAGGACATGATGAAGTAGCTAGTGTGAAGCTTTGCATACATCACACTTAACTTATACTTTGCATTAGTACTCTTCATCAGATTACACAGTTAGTTCTAACTAAGCATGCGTGAATGCATCCTTGTTAAAGAGAGAAGATGCGCAAATTAATAGTCACGTGCTATATATCTTTTTTATTCGTCCCTTCCTCATTTCTCGTAAAAATTCTTTCTTTTGTACCTAACATATAAGCTTGAAGACGATCGGGGATGCTAAATTTTACAATTGAATCTCTCCGGATGTTACTGGGTATCAGAGCATCTCTAACCATTTTCATTTTCCCAATCCAACTATCGTACTGGAAATGTTCGAAAAAATTAGTGCTCTAGCAGATCCTCTTTATCTTTCCATTTTCTCAATAATTATTGAGACAAACCAATAATCCATCCCAACTCTCCTAAATAAAGAGAGAGTTGTGAACTCTTCCAATACGGTAGTTGGATTGGGATGAGAGTATTGAAGAACTGCAAAAGAAACTCTCCTAAAAACAGTGAATGGAATATTAGGATATCCCAATCAACTAGTTATTAGGAAAGATTTATTGGAAAACTGCTGGAGATACTCTTATAACCACACAACTAAGTAACGTGTCAGAAGAAAAGCTAAGTTTTGAAATTCAAAATTTAGCTCTATCATTACAGCCAGCATACATCGTTCTCGTTCTTTCGCCAGCAAAACACATATGCGTACAGTACACCATGCTAGCTCCAACAGTACGTGCACGTGGGATACGCACACGCAGACCAGACTGTACACACACCGTACCTGCATTGAGGTCAGGACAGGAGAAGGGTTTGCTCGCGCGCGCATTAAGCCACGAGGGTGAATGACGGCTGTTGCATCCTAGGCAGCACGTACGCATCGACCAGGGAGCAACACGAACGATGTCCAATTGATCCATGTGCTGAGCATCATTGGTTGCTTTATTGATATTTTTCTATACCTCCTTCAGTCTCGGAGAGTGAAGACTCTGAAGTTCTCAAACATCCATGTGAACAAGGCACAATAGTAACCGTTAGGGTTGAGCATTTTTTTTTCTAATGCGGTTATGCGTTGCTGAAGGTGGTGACGGATTCACAACCATACTGAAGAAGCTCGGAGGTGGCCCAACACGAGACGGCCTAGTAGGAGGAGGTCGTCTTCATCTTCCTCAGTCCTCACAGACGAAACGATGCCGCTCCTCGCCGCTTTTCCCCGTGCCGCTTTTCGCCGCGCCGCCATCCTATGCATCTCATGTGGTTCGTGCTGTCGGATCCGCAGCCACTGGCCACCACCCTCACCTCCGGTCAACTCAACCCCTTCCCTCTAGTCGCCCGTGCGCCACTATCCTCCACCGTCTCTGGTGGCTCCTGCCACCGGATTTGCTGCCACCGTCCACCGCCATCTTGACCTGGTTCTGTCGAGAAGCTCACCATCACGCTCCCCCCTCCTCCACCACCCCACCCATTGACCATTGTCCTCCACCGTCTGCGACCGGTGGCGCCCTACCGTCTCACTGCCCCTACCCACAACTTGTCGCCACCACCGGTCCGCTACCACCCAATGTCCTTCCTCTATGGCTAAGCCTTCACCGGAGACAATCCTGACTCCAAAACCCTAAAGGCGCATCGTAGCAGTAGCATGAGTGCAAGGAGGGAGCTGACTGATGGGGCTCGCTTGCCAGTGGCTCGCGCGCGGCGTGTGGGCAACAAATAATAACATTATGTCATGCACGCGATATATAGTTATTAACGACTTTTTTGGTGGAACTTTCTTTGGCTATCGAGCTCTAAAGACGATCCTTGGGAGCTGGTAGATGGGACTGATAGTAGATACGTGCAGGGGTAGGGATGCAAGGTAGTGGTGGTGTCACTGTGGGTGGTGGGAGACAACCGATGGGCTATGTGATGTGGCTGGGGAAAACGACATAGGGTCGATTTGGCATGGTGACTAGGGTGCGTGAGAGTTGATCTAGGAAATGGGATGGGGCAAGGATGTGAAGAAATAAAAAAAGAGGAAGAGAACAATGCTTCTAGGAAGAAGAAAGACTTCGGGCCATCCAACTCGATGAAGGTGGAGAACATCTACTGTAGGAAAAAAACCAGGCATTCAGCTAGCTTTCCCCTTTTTTGTCTATTGATTCTTGGTCATATGTATAGTTGGCTAAACGGGTGGTCTGGCCTGGGCATGATTTGGCTCAGCACATTTAAGCTCGACCCAATTATCGGTGTTTATACCCGGCAACCTACCGAGGGGTATCCCGAGGTAGTAGATTGGTTGGTGGGGAATTGTCAGACCTGGAACTTGAAGGTAAAAGCGAGGACACAAGACACAGATTTATACAGGTTCGGGTCGCCAGAGTAGAGTAATACCCTACGTCCTATTTGAGGTGTTGTATATTGTACCCTGCACTTGGGTGTTGTGTAACCTGATTGTTGGCTATTGATGATGGTTCTGAGCTCGCCATCTAGGTACCCTTGCCCTCCTTTATATACTAAGGGGGCGGGATTACTAGTTGGTTATAAGATAGGAGTCCTAGTAGGATTACATGGTATGAGTCCTAATAGGATTATAGAGGAATCCTAGTAGGAGTCCATCTTCTTCCTTCCTTGCGGGTACTGAAGATCTATCCCCAACAAGCCCCTGAGCGCTTCATAATCGAATGTAGCAGCCTTGAGTACTTTTTAGATTCTCGTGCGAGTAGTTTTGGTGCTCTTCGAGTACTTTATCTGTCTGAATCTTCAAAGTTCCTCAAAGCTACCATGAGGCTATGGTGTACTCAAGCCCTTGATCATCTTGATTTTATGAGCGGAGGAAGTCGCACTCCATATGGAGTAGCACCCGAGCCTTAGGTTCAATCGAAGAATCAAACTGAGGGTCAATAAAATCTTGAATCTTCTTCTTTCATCTTGAAAAAATCAACTGTTGGGTGTAGCTTATCAGCCCCCGAGCCTTAGAATGATTAATTAATCAATCTGAGGGTCTTTAGTATTCACACAAGTCATCATCCGAGTAGTTTTGCGGCGTCCAGCCCACGAGCATTTGCGCTAGGTGAGGCGTAGGAGCCACGTCGAGTAGTTATTGGCGCTTAGCCCCCGAGTTTGAGAGGTAGCGAAGCTACCAAAGGTATTCCGAGTAGTAATTGACGCTTAGCCCCTGAGCCTGGGAGCTAGCGGAGCCATTATAGGTACGCTGAGCGTCCTAGAGAGTCGTCGCCGAAACTTGACCTGAAAAAGAAATGCATACATTGTAAGTATATTTGTAGAATTTGGAACTACTGAAATTTATTCAGTGATGAATATAGTGTGAATGTTGTGTGTCATGTCCTTGTTTCGACCATATTTCTTCCGAGTAGTTGGCCTATTATGTTTAGGCTCTCAGTCCCTGTTTAGCCG
Organism: Setaria italica; assembly: GCF_000263155.2. Taxonomy (NCBI): domain Eukaryota; kingdom Viridiplantae; phylum Streptophyta; class Magnoliopsida; order Poales; family Poaceae; genus Setaria; species Setaria italica. Next base: position 24,700,163 of record NC_028454.1, read on the forward strand.
TTGCCATTGCATGTGTGAGATCTTTGTCTCATGTACGTGCACTAGCACTGCTGCTACGGAGATCTTTGTCTCGTGTCCTAGCGTTTAGGCATGACAGAAGATCCGAGGCTATCATGAATTGAGGCATGTTCTGCTCAAGGATATTTGGCGACTGCTAAGATAAGACATTTAAAATAAGTAGTCGACATTGCGACAAAAAGACTGCGCGATTGCGCGTAAGAGTTTGCTGCCCTCCAGCGAGTAGAGCGCATGTTGTGCGCATAGGATTTGTGCCTCCTTAGGATGTAGCTGTTGTGAGCCTCCAGTATTCAATGCATCAAATATGTGGCTATTTCCTCCAAAATTCAATATACCAAACCTGTGGCGGTGCCTTCAAAACTTAGTGCACCAAACCCGTGGCTGTAGCCTCCGTAATTCGGTGTACCAAATCGGTGATTGTCGGTCAACATGCCCCAGGATAAGTTGGCAAAGTGTAGCTCTGTAAGGTAATTCCTGTTGAGAGGTGTGCACAAATAAGTAGTTGGCGCGTTGCCCTGCATGCGGAAAACAAGATAGAAAATAATTAAAAAAGTGATTGATTTGTGGATGATTGTCGACGAAGCCGTATTAATTGTTGATGAAGCCAACTAGTCGGAGTCAATTCCGACTAGTTGTTGATCACGTGGAACCTACCCTCGACTAGTTTTCTAGTCGAGATGAGTAGTCGAAGGAGACCGTCCTCAACTAGTTTTCTAGTTGAGATGAGTAGTTGAAGGAGTCGTCGGTGACTTTCATTATTTGCTTTAATCTGCACGTGACTTGATCGACGAGCAGTATGCAGCAGCTTGCGGCGGAAACCGACTCAATCTTCAATTGGAACATAGAGCGCATCAATTCTGCCTCGACGTAGATTTGTCTGCTCGGAACTCCAACTCGGCGACTTGCTTCTTCTCGAGTAGATTGATCTTGATGATGAGGTCCTTCAAGCTCGCCCGATGATCTCGACGATCACCCCTACCTGGCGCGCCAGATGTCCGTGTTTATACCCGGCAACCTACCGAGGGGTATCCTGAGGTAGTAGATGGGTTGGTGGGGAATTGTCGGATCTGGAACTCGAAGGTAAAAGCGAGGACACAAGACACAAATTTATACAGGTTCGGGCTGCTAGAGTAGCATAATACGCTACGTCCTGTTTGGGGTGTTGTATATTGTGCCTTGCCCTCCTTTATATACTAAAGGGGCAGGATTACTAGTCGGTTACAAGGTAGAGTCCTAGTAGGATTACATGGTACGAGTTCTAGTAGGATTACAGAGGAATCCTATTAGGAGTCCGTCTTCTTCTGTTCTTGCGGGTACTTGGGATCTATCCCCGACACCGGTGAAGCATGAACCGTAACTGTGCCGGGCTAGCATTAAGAATGTTAGCAGTGCCGGGCCGACCGGGAGGCCCGGGTGTTAGCAGTGCCGGGCCGGTTGGGTGGCCCAACGGGCCCATGAGGGCACACCTTGCCTATGGTAGCCCGACTCAACCATAAAAAAAATCCTTCACCAAATTAGATTTTCAAAGGCAAAAAATTAGTCATTGCACATACAAAGTTACAAACACATACATATATACTCCCTCCGTCCCCAAAAGAATGCAATTCTGGAATAGTGTCATGATTTACTGTGTCAAGTTTGACCTATTATAGATGAAAAAGTATAAATATATATAATATCAAATAAACATCATTAGATTAATTACGAAATGTATTTTCATAATAAATTAATTTGGAGCTATAAATGTGAATACTATTTACTACAAACCTGATCAAACGTGAAGCACTTTAACTGGCACGCATACCATAGTTGCATCCTTTTCAGGACAGAGGGAGTACATTCAGAGGTATTGCACATACGAACATATTTAGAAAATACAACTACATTCTTAAAGGCATTCTTCACAAATACATTCAAAGGCTTGCGGCCGTTAGACGTGCCTCCAGCGGGCCGCAGCGAGCTAGCCGTTAATCATGCAGGGTCGAGTCAGCATGGGCACAGCGAAGACTGTTCCAGACCAGACTTGTATCGGGCCAAAATTTTGTGCCGTGGCCAGCCCACGGACCTCGTGCCTTAGGCCAACTATTGTCTTATGTAGCAGAATCATCAGCATGAGGAAACTTGAGTCTCGAGCTGACAAGAAGCTAGCTAGGATTCAGCTCATACGAAGCAAAAAAACCGACAGAAAAGTATTTTAAAAATGGCAACCGATATGAAATATATCATAGAACAAACGGGCCTGACTGTATTCACACCAAAAACGGATTTCATATATAGCTAGCAGTTTTCAGAAAGAAATGAGCTAGGCAGATAGGAGCGGTGCGTTGCGTTCGCTTTACCCGTGGTCGTGGAGCCATCATGAATTCATGATGCAGTGATGTCCTGGTGTCCGGGGGGAACCGGGAGTGGTGGTTGGTGGGTTCCGAAACGGGTACCGCAATGCCCGGACAAGGCCCAAAAAGCTGCCGCGACGCGCTGTGAATCTCATGGCAAAAAGTGGCTTTCCGATGACTATGATGTAGCTTGCAGATGCAGATGCAACATGCAAGCATGATATATAGGCGGCGGAGCGCGCCAAAACGTACATTGGTCTGCCATGAGCCTACCGTAAAATTAATAAATTATTCCCTGATGACGATACTGCACCGTACTTCTTTTCCTGTTATTCCTCAGTGATCCAAATGCATGTCAGCCCTTGTTTACTTCCCAAGTTGAGAGGTGCCAAATTGGCATTTTGCCATAAATGCGACCCTGTAGCGTTTCGTTTGTATTTGTGAATTATTGTCCAAATATTGACTAATTAGGTTCAAAAGATTCGTCTCGCAAAGTACAACAAAACTGTGCAATTAGTTTTTAATTTCGTCTACATTTAGTACTCCATGCATGTACCGCAAGTTTGATGTGATAGAGAATCTTCTTTTTGCATAGTGTCAAAGTTGGGAGTTTGGAGGGAAGTAAACAAGGAGTCAGTAAAGCTCATCTCTCTCATATAGCCGTTGTACTGGCGGACGGCACACCAAGACTCCCGGCGGGTGCAGACAGACCACGGGAGCGTTTGGATCCTTGAACCAAAATAATATTATTAGAGGCACTAAATATAAATTGTCAAATTATGGATTAATTAGGCTTAATAGATTCGTCTCGCCGTTTAGCCTCCATTTGTACAATAAGTTTTATAAATAATCTATATTTAATACTTCTAATTAGTATCTAAACATTCGATTTGATAGGGGATAAAGTTTAGCCATGGAACCAAACGGCCTATATATAATCGTAGGCCTTGTTTACTTACCAATTTGGGAGTGGTAAAATTGGCATTTTGCCATAAATGCGACACTGTAGCGTTTCGTTTATATTTGTGAATTATTGTCTAAATATTGACTAATTAGGCTCAAAAGATTCGTCTCGCAAAGTACAACAAAACTGTGCAATTAGTTTTTGATTTCGTCTACATTTAGTACTCCATGCATGTACCGCAAGTTTGATGTGATGGGGAATCTTCTTTTTGCATAGTGCCAAAGTTGAGAATTGGGGGTGAAGTAAACAAGGGCGTAGTTTTGTATACTCTTGTGCACAGTATTGGCGCGCGCGTTGTACTGTACTACTGTGTGCTTTTATCTCAGGCACTGCACAACAGTAGAAAAAGGGCACAAAAGGCTACAGTGGACATTAGTAGGGACCCTGATGCAGGTCAAGTGAAGGAAAAGGGACGAAACAGTCTTGTTTAGCATTGAACAGCGCAGTCGCTTTCAGGGAAAAAAGATCGATTCAAGCTGTTTAAATTTGAAAGACGGCAACGGAAAACGTACTAGAAACTTGTGCCATGTTACAACTCGTGCCGGTATGCAATAATATAAATCTGTCCTTCAATTCAATCGCAAAATTCTCCGAGGAAAAAAGGAAAAAGAAGTGTAAGCCTTGGAAAAAAATACTACTCCCTCTGTTCCAAATTATAAGTCATTCCAACTTTCTTAAAAAGTCAGAGCATCTTAAGTTTGACCAAATTTATACAATAAAGTACTAACATTCATGATAGTACCATTAGTTTCTCATTAAATATATTTTCATAGTATATCTATTTTGTGCAATAAACCTTTGTGAGCCTCTCTATAATTTTGATCAAATATAAAATGATTTAACTCTCCAAGAAAGTTAGAATGACTTATAATTTAGAATGGAGGGAGTACCTCCATATCAAAATATTGTCGCTGTTAACTTTTGATCACGACGTTTAACTATTCATCTATGTAAGTATCATTTATTTTATTTGTGACTTACTTTGTAGGTATTTCAAACATGACTTATATTTTTTACATTTGCAATGAATTTTTGAATATGACTTATATTTTTTACATTTGCAATAATTTTTTAAATAAGACGAATGGTCAAACGTTATAAAAATATCGACAACCATGGAGCTTACCCAAGATGAATTGAGGACGTCCAAACTGTATCTTTACATGCATGTAGAAAGGGATAGTACTAGCAAATATGCATATGCGTTACTATAGACGAACACTACTGCGGAAACCATGCATATGCGTTACTATAGACGAACACTACTGCGGAAACCATCATATGCGCTGGCGCTTAACCCGACCTCATTCTTGCCGGTTTCTTGAGCTGGCACTATGAGGGACGCACAGATGAGGAAATTTATCTTTGCCGGGTAAAAAGCCATCAAGGAGTCTATCGATGCAGGAGAGGTCAGCACAAATACTGATCATGACCTGTTCGCTTCAGCTTATTCAGCTGGCTTATCAGCCACCAAATAGTATTTTCCTCTCACAACACATCAGCCGTTTCAGCTTTTCAGCCGGCTTATAAGCTGAAGCGAATAGGTCCTCATCAATTATTAGTGCCGTGCTTTTTAAGCATTGGTGTAGGAATTTGATCTTATCGCTGCTATTTTTTTTTGACATCGGTACTGTTACCGGTTGTGTTATCGTTCCAATAGTGGTATTAGGGTATCCATAGTACTGTTGCTAATCTACGAGCCGGCAGTGTTAATGTTGGTTGGTAAAAGACTTCATAAATTTTTTATTCTTTTATATTTATGCTTGGTCTAAAACCGTACCATATATATAAAACTAGTTCGTTGCTTTTGTGCCTCTGACCAAAATTCAGAGATTGCAGAGGTGACATCTTGAATTTCAAAGAAGAAGTGTATAATCTAGATTGAAAATGTAGCTAGTAGTTATGCATACATTTGTTCAGCTTATCGGCCACGCCAAAATGTAAATGTCGAATTATTTCTTCCCAACATTGGCAGTTCCGAAATCGTTCCCTAGGTTTAACGGCATTTTATCCAACTTTGAATTATTAGGATTTCATTCATATTGACAAAAGAACTTGCTTAACATACTCCATCTTTCTGAACTCATGCTTTCAATGGAAAGACTCCCTTCCCAACGCCTAAACGTGAGTCTCAGTTACTCGAGAAAAACTTATTTATAGTTGGAACATAGAAGAAAAGATAGAAATAAATTTGAAATATTAAAAAATATCAAAAGAAATCCACCAATCTTGAACTGACGTAAATATACTACATTAATTAGTTAATTTATTGTGTGTTCTTACCAAGTCATCACCAGAAGCGCGCTTAAGCTGGCCGCGCCACACACTTGAGCCAGTTGCATTGCACTCAGAGCCGCAGCTCCTCAGCAGGGGAGTCTAATTTACGGGCGATGGGATGGAGGCTTGCATCTGGTCGATCTGACAGCGTGCAATTCTTTTTCTCTAATGACGCATGTTGTGACATGCCGGCCTCCCACGTAGTCCTCTTCCATCCACCGGCAGACCACCAATCCCCTGGCTCAACCAACTGCACCTCGCCCACCTAGCATAAACTCAAAAAAAAGTTATACATAAAAGTTTGAATAAAATCAGGAACAAATTTTTTTTTAGAAAATGAAAAAGCCCACTGCCAAGCACTAGGTCATAAAGATTTGTGCTGGCGGCTACAAGTGGTTTGTGCTGGCGCTTGTGCTGGCGGGTGCACGCCCACCAGCACAGACTGCTCTGTGCTGGCAGGCAACGTTAGCCACCCGCCAGCACATATGCTTTTTATCATCACCCGCCAGCACAGATGGTTTCTGTGCTGGCAGGTGTTTATACCACCCACCAGGAATAGGTATTTTCCCATTCAATATATTATTTTCTGTAATTTATTTATAATTTCTATTTCCCGCCAGTTATTAGCAGTCAAATTGAAATATGTATCTCCAACCACATAACAACAAACTTGAATAATAAATAATTCACATTATTCAAAATTGCATCGTACATAATATATAATTCACATTATTAAAAATCCAACATTTGGAATAGAGCTATTCTTTGCCACGCTAATATTAAAACTACCACGTCCATCTACGAAGATTTGTGCACTCGTCCGCCATTGCTCCATCCTCATGACAAATCTTGCGTAGGATAACCTTGCCATATCCCTACAAATGTTGTCAATTTGTTTGTCTTCGAGCTGGGCATTGAGACTGTTGATCCTAGGCATATGCAAGTATACAGTAAATGAAGATTAGGATGTATTACCATTAGGAAGTTAGCACATGACACTGTATAAGAGACTTACATTTTCAGGATTCGTCTGGTACCTACCATTGTTTCTAACGAACTCGCACACGTAATATACGCATAGCGCAGTACCGGGAGGTTGCTTGTGGCAGTGCAATCAAATAGAAAAATGATGAGTTGTTATTAATGACAAATCTACATTATATGAAAAAACCAAGTTTTTATGTTCTTACGAATCTATGATATATTATTTTCATAGCTTTCTTCCTTTTTGGATTGTGCTCTCTGCCTTTAGTATGTAAAGCTTGTATGCACTTTGAGGATATAAAGATAAGAGTTAGTAATACAACTTAGGTTCATAGAATGTCAAGATGCATTTAAGTACTATCAAGAAATATCTTGCTTTTGTATAATGCCTATGAAATTTTTGTACCTATCTCTACTAAAGCTGGCTGAGTCGAGGACAACTGCTTCTCCTAGCTTGGGTAAAATAATGATGCAAATTTAGTGGTCTCTGCATTATATTAAAATAATTTATATTATAGACAGAATTAAATAGCACCAAGTATATATATAGTAATTAAAACTATCTAGCTTATTCAAAATTGTAAGGAGCCATGATATGATCCTTGTCAGCCTTTTTCCTCGTTACATTAGTAATGTATATGGATAATTTGTGCATTTCATCTCTGTGGACTTTTATTTTATAGCATTTTTCTCCACTTGTATATGTGCCGCTTCCATTTGTGATTTGACTGTTTCAATCATTTTGTGCTCGCTTATTCATGCTGGGTCAAGGTACCCTACGTTGAACCTACCGTTCATCAATTCTTCCTCCCTCACTTGTATCCTACAGAATAGGTCGCTTAGGTACTTGACATATAAAATATATGCGTATGTATTTAAAACTCGTGTATGCGATACATGTGGACTTATAAGCACCATACAAAAATGAGATTCACGTCGAGGTGTTGTCGATGATAAAGTCTGTGCAAATTTCTCAAAATCAATCACAATCTGCTAATCAAGAATGCCAACGAAAACCTTAGTTGGGACATGCGCGATGATTGCTTGAATGCCTTGCTTCATTGCATTCATGATCCATCCATGCAGCTTATTCGGTTCCCATGAGTCCTCTAGCAGATCCCACCTATACAAGAATAGTTTGCCATGCTCATAATCGATTGGGACTTCATCTGATGTAAAGAAATTGAGGTTTTGATCCTTTTTGTTTTGCTGAGAAGTACTGCAAGTTATAGATTTTTCACCAGAAGATGATGCCTTCCTCTTCAATATGTTTAAAAACTTGTCAACTTCTGTTGATGGAGCCTTTTGATCATATATGCTGATCATACGAGGTACTGCTAGCCTCTGGGGAGTTGGAGATGCAGGCGAAGGTGATATTGGATCAATAACTTCTAAATCATCTACCCGTTCATCGCATTGGAGTGCTAATGTCCCATTGTCCTCATTGAGAGCTTCTCGGATAGGTGATAGCATTGGCTGCTTGTCCTCATTGGTAGCTCCCTGCACATGTGACAACGTCGGCTGCTCCGTGTCAACATTTGAATCTAGAAGGGGTAGTTCTTGACTTGACCGTGAGGTTTCTGGCGATGCATTATTCAGAATGATATCTAGGTGATGCCACAGTATGTACTGGTTCATTGCATCACCGAGAACCTCAATCCCCTTATCAGTAAGGATGTCTATCTCGCACGACTCATCCAACATCGTAACAACTTGCACCCAGGCGTATTCTGGTGAGGGTGCCTTTGGGAACACATGACCTGTTATTGCCCTGCTGGTTGTGACCTCTTGAAACTTATTTTGTTTCCTTCCATAAGATATAACCAACCTGCATGGTGTATCCACTTGTATGTCATCAACGGGATACCTCACGTTTGTAATGGAGCCAGCACTACTCAGAGCAACGAATCCTGTATGGGCAAGCAGCATGGTTGGTTCTGCCTGTCATTGACCATCGGATACTGTCGGGTCAGCCATTGTTGCTATGTGCTGGCTGGCCAAGAAATCCATGAACTCCTGCTTGGCGATTTCTCTCATCTTCTTTTCAAGGTTTTTCTTATAATGGTTGCGCTTCCAGTAGCTTGCTTGGTCGTTGGGGAATGCTTTACCCCAGGGCAATGTTGATGACATCCCTCGAACACGCCCATAGTGCTTCGCGGTTCCGATCGTGGCGGTTAGCTGATCTTTCTCCCTGTCCGGCTTGAAAAGACCCTTCTTTTGCGCCTCGACAAGCTGTTCAACCTCTTGTAAATTTGGTTTGTTTTTGGGTGTTTGAATTTAACCTTGCCGTCGGGTGTTACTTTCGGAATTCGAACTAGTACCGAATTCCTGCTGCGCTCATCCAAACCTTCAAACATATCCGGTAAACCAATTCTCCTCCATTCGTTTCCCTCTCTTCTCCATTTAGCAATCTTGGTAGCGTACCCTCCCGCACCCAAGTGATGGGGGTTCTGGGTGGCTTTCATAGCCTTCGTGGTATTTTCTTCCCTCAAGGATTTTGCTTCCGGTGTGTTCTTCTGTTGTTTAAACTCTTCCCACATTTCTGGAGGAATCCTACTGAAGTCATCCCTAGCATTCTTGCCTTTTTGTACATATTCTTTATTAAGAGTAGACCTCCAATTCCTGAAACATCTCCCAAGGAGGTCCTCAGCAAAGTTTCTTGCGAATTTCTCTTTACCTGCAGGAAAAGTGAACCTTTCTTTCAATGTGGCCCACAATATACCTTTGCAGTGGTAGGCACATTCTTTCAATTACTAGTCATGATCCAGGTCTGCAATTTATCCCTAACAATTGCTCCACATACGTTCCGAAACCTAGCAGATATCACCTCAGGTAATATGGGCTCACCTTTAGCGCCAAGCTCTTCTATTTCGAGAATACCTTTTTTAGAGATTTGGTTTTGGCTTCGTTTCCTTTTCAAATTACTACTGCTTCAGTAGCCAAAGGTTGTGGTGTAGAGGCATCTACCTCCTCTTCATGGAGAGCAAATGTTATACGATGTCGCGGCGGGGAATGAACCGGGGATTCGTTATCGTTCTATAGAGAAAACAATAGTTGGAGTTTATCATCTTCATGTGCACAACATATCACTAGCTAGTATATGAATGTGCATGCAGGTACCTGATGATCCACGGTTGGATCGTATTCAGGGTCATCTTCATCTAGACTCCTGCGAGACCTAGGTGGGCTTGGTTTGTACTCAGGTGGAGTAGAATATGATCCACAATCATCGTCAAAATCAGAATCCTCCTCGGAGGATTCAACATTGTTCTCATTGTTGTCCATCACTATTAATATGTAAAATTGTAATATTTGCAATTAAAAATTATTCATGAATTTGTTCATATCAATAAATATTTGTACACCAAACTTTTCCTTCCACAATTAATACATGTTTATTATTCATGAATTTATGCATATCGACAACAAACTTTTCCTTTCAAAATTTCATTTAAACACTGCATTTATTATTACATTTTATTTTCTACAATAATTTGCAATTAAGTAATTATATTTACATGAAAAAAAATAACCACGTGGCCCCGGGGAGAGGAAGAGGTGCTTCTGCTCGGGGAAGGGCAAGTAGGGGTGCGGCAGCCTCGGGGAGGTGCAGCGGTGGTGCGGGGGCCTCGGGGACGGGTGGCACCTTGGGTAGGAGCGGCATGCCGGTGGTAGGGGAGGAGTCAGGGCTCAGGGAGGAGCGGTGGCATAGCATCAAGGAGTGCCAGGGAGGAGGGAGGCGCGGCGGTGTCAAGCATCGGGGAGAAGCAGAGGCGCGGTGGCGTCGGGCGTCGGGGAGGTGGCCGGCGACGTCGGGAAGGAGCGGAGGGGTGGGGCCTATGGCTCGAGCTCACGGGCCGAGGGGAGGAGGGGCTGGCGGTGGAGAGAAAGAGGTAGATCCATGGTGGATATGGGGATGCTCCTAGTGGTGGAGACGAGGTGGTGGCGGACGAAGGCACACGGGTGAGCAGCGGCGGTGTCGAGGAGGAGGCGGCGTCGGGGAGGGGGGCCACGGTGGCGCTCCGGGAGGCATGACAACGCACGGGTGAGCGGCGGAAGCATCGAGGAGGAGGCCGTGTCGGGGAGGAGACCGAGGTGGTGCTCCGAGAGGCGTGACAGCGCACGGGTGAGAGGCGATGGAGTCGAGGAGGGCAGCAGTGGAGATGGGCGTGCGGCCGGCGGTGGAGATGGGGTAGTGGCGGATGGCGGCGCACGGTTAAGCAGCGGCAGCAGCGAGGAGGAGGAGGCGTCAGGGAGGGGGCCACGGTAGCGCTCCAGGAGGCACAACGGGGCTCGGGCGATCGGCGGCGGCGTCGAGAAGGGCGGCGGTTCTGGCGCGAAATTTTGGCAGCCTGACAGCGTAGTGAAAATTTTGCACCAGGAGCTAGAAATTTTGGTGCCTGACCACGAGTTATATGGGGCTTCCTCTGTACTAGTGGGCGCTACTACCGCCCACTAGCAGTGAGCTTTTGTGCTAGCGGGTGGCATTAGTGCCCTCCAGCACAGACTTTTTACCAAATTTTCAACAAATTTAAATACTTGATAAATGATTTTAAAATTATTTCAAACTTCTACACCTGAACATAAATGTTATATAGTGAATGTAAAAAATATAATTTCATACATAATATAAATGTTTTGACCAGTTAGTTCACATGTCACTATAGGTTAAAACACCTCATGAGTTATATAGTGATTATGACATAGATATCCATTTGGGAAAGATGTACTGTTACACTATCTCAAAATTATGTTATTATTTTTGGTCCACGTTGGTGCACTGCTAAAATGGTTACATGCCAAATATCATGATTGTTCGACAAATTTATATTTTATTAAAATTAAAAGAAACCTAGGTGGAATGGCACAATCCACCTTCCCCCTTGGATTTGTTGTTTTCTTGTTAACATACATTTTAGTTTTTTATCTCAAATGATCAAATTTTCTTAAATATGGATGTTTTTCAAAGGTTTAACATGAAAATCCATTTACTTTTTGATTTAACTAAATTTTAATAAAATATAATTTGGTCCATATTTGGTATGTAACCACTTTACCGGTGCATCAACATGGACCAAAAATAATAAGATAATTTTGAGATAGTGTAACAGTACAACTTTCCCAAATGGATATCCAAGTTATAATCACCCTATAACTCATGAGGTGATTCAACCTATAGTGACATGTGAACTAACTAGTCAAAACATTTGTGTTATATATGAGCATTCACTATATAACATTTATGTTCATGTGTAGAAGTTTGAAATAATTTTAAAATCATTTATCAAGTATTTAAATTGGTTAAAAATTTGGTGAAAAGTCTGTGCTGGCGGGCAAGCCCTAAGGTGATATGGGATGCCCGATCTTCTCGAAGTAGAATCTGGATATGCCGTGAAATCCAATGAATTGGGTGAACAACACGCTGCCCGTGCAACACACCTTTCACCTCAAATTCGCAAAACCACATGGTTGATAAGCAATCCACTTGACCACGCAGAAGTGAATTGAATTGCTCCCTCAATTCCCAGTGGAAAAGCAAGAACAATCTTATGGCAGGAACTCCCAATTCCCTATCTAGTTGTCCATTTGCAAAAGGCTAAACTCTAGATGAGGACAAGAGCATAGGCTGCAAGTTTTGATGAATAATAAACGTGGTCTGACCTCTCAGGTCATGTACATGGTTATATATAACCCTACAATAGTTTTGGGCCGACTTGGACTCGACTATGTTACAAAACAGAAAACCTAAGTTAAAACCGACGCGTTGCTTCGATGATTGCGGCCACCTCAGAAGAAATATGACAGCAGGGCTAGATCTGTTGGAAAGGTTATGAAATAATCTTTCCAATGAGTATTTACTCACCCCAATCTGACTTAATATGGAGGAGTTATGCTATTTTTACTCTGTGTCTGTCTGGAGAGTCCAAACCAAGTCCGAACCGAATTAAACTCCTTCTATCTTTTGTCTTCGGGCCTGTTTGATTTCAATTGCTTATTATAAGAAACTTAAAGTTGCTTATTGTAGTTACTTATTTTTAGCTCTAGGTGTTTGGTTTGGGTTGCTTATCTGATTGCTATTGACATATTTGCCCCTGCCATCCCATTTCCCTCTACCCCTAAGAATTACCCAGCTCCTAGCCCTTGGCGCCAGAAGAAGCGGGCCGCGGCGGGTTGCGAGCGGGGCGCGAGCTGTGGGCCACGGCGCGAGCGGCTATCCGGGGAGGGAGCGGTGCGCGGAGGCCGCTGGCGGCGGCGGTGGCGGGCGCGCAGCGCGAAGGCGGGTGGGTGGCGGGTGGGTGGGCGGGAGTGATGGCGGCGGGCGGGAGGACGGGCAGGAGCAGCGGTGGGCGGCGCGGAGGCGGGCGGGCGGCGGGCGGGCGGGAGCGGCAGCGGCGGGCGGGAGTGGCAGCGGGCGGGCGGGAGCAGCGGTGGGTGGCGCGGAGGCGGGCAGCGGCAGCTGGCGGGAGTGGCAGCGGGCGGGCGGGAGCGGCGGTGGGCGGCGCGGAGGCGGCCGGCGGCCGGCGCAGCGGCGGCGGCGGGCGGAAGCGGCGCCATGCCTGAGTGGTGACGGGAGAGAGGAGAGAGAGAAAGGGGTAGGGTGCATTGAATGAGGGTAGGAGGTGTAAAGTGCCCCATAAGCAACCATAAGCAACCCAAGAGTTGCTTATTTGCTTATGCATAAGCAACTTATAAGCAACTCTATAAGCAAGAGTGATTGGTTCATAAGCAACTTATTTGCTTATTTTTAAGTTGCTTATGCATAAGCAACTCAAACCAAACAGGCCCTTCATGATTGGCTCGGCTTGAATCCATGTAGGACCACAATAGGACATCTCCCACAGCCTTTGAACTTTCCCTCTAGTGTTGGAACCATACTCAGATGCTTGTGTTGTTAGGCACAACTTCATTTCAGCAAGCGTCTTATTTTGTTCCTTGGTCTTGACCTCCAATGATACTAGTCCTTCAAACCTGAGAACAAGTAAAGTACATGCATTAGGTAGTATACTATCCTCATCAAAAATATGTACATTACTAAGGAACATATTCACCTTATTTTGTATTTCCCGTGCACGTGCTCGTGTTATTGGCCCTTTGTATGCATTGGAATTATTGTCTTGATCATTCGGTGCAGCAGCCATAGTAGAAGAATGTGAGGAGCTTGGGAGATCCTCATCATGAGGCCTCCTACAAAATCTGGGGAACCGCCTGATTTTCTCTGACTCACTTCATCACAGCCAGTATCATGTCTGTGTTGTTGAAAGTACCTCCTGCCTCACCATGGTGGGATCAAATTGTGTATCCACCCACAAAACCTTGCTTTATCAAATGCCTCTTGATGACATCAGTATCCTCCCATACAATATTGTTGCTACAGTAAAATACGGACAACGTATTTGCTTTGTCTTGCAAATGCAAGCGTTCTTCTTCGCCGCCTCCGCAAACTTTGATACCTCTTACATGAAAGTATGCGGATGTCTTCGTATGCCATACATCCATGCTCTATGATCCATCTTTAACAACCTATGACACCAATTCTATGTTATATTAACTAATTTAATGAGCTATGGATCGCAATTCTATAAACTAAATGAAATTATCTATGTTATATTAACTAATTTAATGATCTATGGAATGCAATTCTATAAACTAAATTAAATTATGGATGTAGTAACTAATAAGTAGGAACAAATATAATAAAAAATAATTCTATATTACCCTAAATGAAACTCAATTAAACCATGGATGTAATAATTAATAAGAAGAAGGAAAAAAAATCAAACTCAATTATATATTAATTCAATTAACTTTATTAATTAAAACTATGGATGTAGTAACTAATAAGTAGGAAGAAATACAATAAAAACTAATTGTATATTACCCTACATGAGACTCAATTAAACCATGGTTGTAATAATTAATAAGAAGGAAAAAAATCAAAATCAATTATAGATTAATTCAATCAACTATGGATGTATTAATTAATAAGTAAGAAAAATATAATCAAACTTAATTCTATATTACATTAAAATGACAAACATAGCATTGTAATGGTTATAATATGACCATAGAATTTTAGTTATAAAAATAATCCATTTCTAGTTATTTTCCCTCTCTTCCCTCCTCTGTCTTTTAGATCTAGATCTTGATGACAACCTAATGAAGCTAGAAATGATTGATAGAAGTTGAAAAAGAAGGTTGGAATGGACCATCGTATTTATCTTCCCGAAGCTCTATCTTGTAAGCATTATCATTGATCTTCTCAAGAACTCTGAATGGACCATCACCACGTGGCATAAGCTTGGATTTGCGCTTCTCAGGAAAATGGTCCTTGCGAAGGTGCACCCAAACTAAATCACCTGGTTCAAACAACATCTTTTTTCTAGTTTTGTTAGCTTTTTCAGCATAGTAACGGGCGTTTCTTGCAATTTCTTCCTTAGTCTTCACATGTATTTTCTACATATAATCAGCCCGTTGTGATGCTTCCATGTTAGCACGCTCTTGATGTGGCAGCGGTAATAAATCTAGTAGCGTAATTGGATTGAAGCCATACACCACCTCAAACGGATTGAGCTGAGTAGTAGAATGCACCGCCCTATTATATGCAAACTCCACATGCGGCAAACAATCTTCCCACTCTCTTAAATTTTTCTTGAGCATTGTCCGCAGCAACATTGAAAGTGTTCGATTCACCAGCTCGGTTTGTCCATCGGTTTGTGGGTGACAAGTTGTCGAAAACAGCAACTTGGTCCCAAGCTTAGCCCACAAAGTCTTCCAAAAGTAGCTCATAAATTTGACATCACGATCTGAAACAATAGTACGTGGTACTCCATGCAAACGAACAACTTCCCTGAAAAATAGATAAGCTATATGCGATGCATCGTCACTTTTGTGACAGGGAATAAAATGTGCCATTTTTGAAAACCTATCAACAATAACAAATACTGAATCCCTCCCCCTCTTAGTCCTAGGTAATCCTAAAAAAATCCATGCTAATATCTTCCCATGGTGAATTAGGAACTGGTAATGGAGTGTACAAGCCGTGAGGGTTCAGTTTTGATTTTGCTTTATGACAGGTGACGCACCTCTGCACATACCTCTCAACATCACGCCACATGTTAGGCCAATAAAAATTCTCGGATAGCAGCATGTAAGCCTTTTCTCTCCCAAAATGTCCCATCAAACCACCAGCATGTGATTCCTGCAGCAATAACAAATGCACGGACGATTCTGGAACGCAAAGCTTATTAGCTCTAAACAAAAACCCATCACGCAAGTGATATTTTTCCCAACCTTTCTCGGCCTTACATATTGAAAATAGTTCTAAAAACTCACGATCAGCAGCATACAATTCCCTCAAAGTCTCTAGACCTGGAACCTTAACTTCCAATTGATTTAGAACTGTACTTTTCCTAGATAACGCATCAACAACAACGTTCTCCTTTCCCTTTTTATAACGCACAACATATGGAAAAGATTCAATGAATTCAACCCACTTAGCATGTCTACGATTCAGATTAGCTTGACCCTTTAAATATTTCAAAGCTTGATGATCAGAATGTATAATAAATTCTTTTGGCCAAAGATAATGTTGCCAAGTTTCTAGAACACGCACTAGAGCATACAGCTCTTTATCATAAACAGGATAGTTCAATTGAGCACCACCAAGTTTCTCACTAAAATATGCTACCGGTTTACCGTCTTGCATTGAAACGCCACCAATACCAATTCCACTAGCATCACATTCAACCTCAAAGGCTTTAGTGAAATCAGGTAAAACAAGCAATGGTGCTTCAGTTAATATCCTTTTCAGTTCATTAAAAGAATTGTCTTGTGCCTTACCCCATATAAAAGGCACACCCTTCTTTGTCAATTCATGCAATGGGGCTGCAATAGTGCTAAAATCTTTCACAAAATGTCTATAGAAGCCTGCTAGACCATGGAAGTTTCGCACTTGACTAACATTAACAGGTATAGGCCAATTTTTAATTGTTTCAACCTTAGATTCATCAACTTCTACACCCTATCCAGAAACAACATAACCAAGAAATACCACTTTATCTTTACAAAAAGAGCACTTCTCAATATTAGCAAACAAGCGTTCAGATCTGAGCACTTCTAGCACTTGCCTAATGTGATCAAGGTGTTCATCCATTGTTCGGCTATATATCAGAATATCATCAAAATACACAACTACAAACTTCCCTATGAAAGCTCTCAAAACATGGTTCATTAAATGCATGAATGTACTAGGTGCATTAGTTAAACCAAAAGGCATTACTAACCACTCATACAAGCCAAATTTAGTTTTAAAGGCTGTTTTCCACTCAACACATTCCTTCATTCGAATCTGATGGTACCCACTACGTAGATCAATTTTAGTGAATATAACAGCACCACAAAGTTCATCTAGCATATCATCAAGTCTAGGAATAGGATGACGGTATCTAATTGTGATGCTATTAATTGCTCTACAATCGACACACATGCGCCATGTACCATCTTTCTTAGGAACAAGAATAACGGGAATAGCACAAGGACTAAGGCTCTCGTGTATATACCCTTTACTTAGTAGCTCTTGTACTTGTCGCTGGATTTCCTTTGTTTCTGCGGGATTGGTGCGATAAGGTGGACGATTGGGAAGTGATGCTCCTGGAATCAAGTCAATTTGATGCTCGATCCCATGAACTGGTGGCATCTAGAAATACATCCTCATATTCCTGCAACACATTAGGAGAGCACTAGGAAGAGATGTTAAGTCGTTAGAGAAAGCAATGTGTCTTTGTACAGGAGTACCAAATGCACTAAATTGGGGTCAACTCGCATCTCTCTAATATCAGATTTGGTGGCTAGCATTACTAATTTACCTCTCTCATTCTTTCCTTTTCCGCTCAGTTTTGGCTTGTGGCTCTCACTCACCGGTTCTGGTTTGGCACTCGTTTTCTCCTTTTCTTGTGTGCTCTCTAGCTTCTGCCCACTCTCATGTGAAATTTGAGAAGGAGTCATTGGACGCAACACTATATCTTTGATGTTCCACTTCAACTTGTATTCATTACTCCGGCCTGAATGTTGTGCATCACGATCAAATTCCCACAGCCTTCCCAACAGCAAGTGACACACAGTCATTGGCACCACATCGCACTCTACCGTATCACAATAATCTCCAATCTAAAATTGTACTTTCACCATATACTGAACTTTTAGTTCTCCACTATCATTCAGCCATTGCACATGATAAGGATGAGGGTGTCTCAAAATTCTCAGACCAAGCTTCTCGCACATTTCTTTGCTAGCCAAATTGTGGCAACTACCACCATCAATTATAATGCTGCATACCTTGTTATTGACCTTAGCTTTAGTACGAAATAAATTGCAGCACTTTTGCATATCAATCTTGTATTGAACACTAAGGACAGTGGGTGCAACGATAAGGGTAGGTCCTTGCTCAAAATCACAATAAACAGTACCTGGTGCCTCCTCTTCATCTTGTGCGTCGCTGAATCGCTCCGGAGCAGCTAGTTGTTTAGATTCGTCTTCACTAGCAGAATCATATTCCCCATTGTCCATTGCTAACATTGTCTTGTTGTTTGGGCAGTCCTTAGATGTGTGCCCACGTCCTAAACACTTCTAGCATTGAATTGAACTTGACTTAGCAGTTGAACCAATCGAAGATGATGCACTAGCAGCAGGTTCAGCTGACTGTTTACTAACGCTTGGGGTATTTTCTTCTTTCTTGCTTGCTGTACCACGTGCATTGGATCCACCAGAAGTGAAGTTCTTGCTCAAGTTGAATTTAGGAGTAGAGTTTCTAACTCCACTTGATGTGATGCATGCAGAAAATGGAGTAGATCTTGGCTTTGCATCTTCTTGCACTTGTCATTCAGCCTTGGTAGCTTGATGCACCAGCTGCACCACATTGTTGTATGGATGAAAATTGATAATTCGCTTGATAGAGTAATTCAGACCAACAAGGAAACATGCCATGGTTTGCTCCTCATTCTTGTACCTTGGCTCGAATCATGGCCTGTTCCATGTCTTTGTAGTATTCCTCCACAGAGCGAGACCCTTGCTCAAATTCTTCAATTTATCAGAAAGGTCACGTTTGTAATAAGAAGGAACAAAACGTGCCCTCATCTCTTGCTTCATCTCTACCCATGTAGCAACAGGAGGTTCATTGTTCTGCTCTCTTTGGTTCAACACTTGGTGTCTTCGGTGTAATTGTGCATTCAAAAAAATTTCTCTACTTTCAACTCCCAAGTAAGATATGCTTCAGGATCATTAGTCCCACAAAATTTAGGAATAGTAATCTTAAGCTTCCCAAATCTGTCTTCAAATCTATTAGTTGTTTGATTCCACTAAAATCCACCATCACGATGTTCACCCAAAAAGGCGTTGCGATAGCCAAAACAACCAAGACCTCTTCCGTTTCCACTTCCCTACCCACCTCCACATCCATGTGGATGGATAGAATTGGTAGCATCCTGTTCACGACGTTCTTGTTCTTCTAATTGTAAACGAGCAGCACGTTCCTCATCTGTTTCACCTCTAGGAGACCCATGAACACTTGCTTCCTCCTCATCAGCTTGGATTAGATTCCTCACATCAGCGACAATGTCACGCCTTAGCTTCACCATGTATTCATTAGCTTGCTCTTCAAAATCCTTAACAGTTTTCTTGATTTCTTTAGATAGCTCCTCTGTCTTGTCTCGTGGTTCATTCAGCCCTGAAGTCATCTCCTTTCGTAGCACATCTCGCAATGCATTGTACTGGAGATGGGTCATAGGTTCATTATCATTGCCTTTCCCATCAACATCTTTTGCTCCGCTAGTTCCTGTCATAGTTAAATTCCTATCTACTACAGCAAATGTATATGTGCAAAAAAAAATATGTGGAAAGCACTCAACCTCACCCCCTTACCACTTGAAGCTCTTACCTTCCGATGAGATAAGGGGCTGATCAAACTCTGGTGGTATTGATAAAATCAAAAGGTGATGGTTAAGCGAATTCAACGTTCAGGGGTAATTGCACGAGTAGTAAATATGTGGAGCTTGGAGGGCTGTGTTTATCCTAGCAAATCTGCACTCTTGATGTTGTCTCGTTAAGTAGTAATCCAAATTAGAACACAATGCTTAGTTGCTGATCAAAGATATAAGTGGAAAAAAAAGCAACACACACGCAAAGATAAATTGATCTTGATGCAACCAATGAACGAGCTATACAATCTGAAATCAAGAAATAGGAGCTCACATTGCACAAGATATGGAGAGACGCTAGCTAATTGCTCAAACAGACAATTAGGGCTACAAGATTTGCACAGTGTCACAGCAAATTAAATCTGATCAACAGCAAATATGTAATATATATGGGACCAAAGCATGTTCTTTGTTTCTTTTTTTCCTTACTGAATTCTTTTCTTCCTCTTTTTTTTGCTACTATGGTCAACACAGCAGATTTATAATATGATTCACAAAGGTGATAATGTGCAAAGCCCTCGAGCAACTTCCTACAGCTAGTCTCAATAGGTTCAAAAGTTGTCACAAAGGATAGATGTTGGCTCACTATTTTTTTTGTTTTTGAATTTATAGACTCTAAACAGAATAGAAAACTTAACACGATGAAATAAGATAAAGAATGGCACAAAAGGGCACGCAAAGGAATTATGATCAGCAAGCTAAACACAATTCCAATGGACTAAAACTTAACAAAACTCACAAGAATAACAAATTGCAAACTAAGGGTTGATAATTTTTTTTTGGCTTTTGTATAGGACAATGAACAAATATGTAGCTAGGGTAAAGATCCTACCGAGAAAACCTTGCTCTGATTACCAAGATGATACGGGATGCCCGATCTTCTCGAAATAGAATCTGGATATGCCGTGAAATCCAACGAGTTGGGTGAACAACACGCTGCTCGTGCAACACATCTTTCACCTCGAATTCGCAAAACCACATGGTTGATAAGCAATCCACTTGACCACGTAGAAGTGAATTGAATTGCTCCCTCAATTCCCAGCAGAAAAGCAAGAACAACCTTATGGCAGGAACTCCCAATTCCCTATCTAGTTGTCAGTTTGCAATAGGCTAAACTCTAGATGAGGACAAGAGCATAGGCTGCAAGTTTTGATGAATAATAAACGTGGTCTGACCTCTCAGGTCATGTACATGGTTATATATAACCCTACAATAGTTTTGGGCCGACTTTGACTCGACTATGTTACAGAACAGAAAACCTAAGTTACAACCGACGCGTTGCTTCGACGATTGCGGCTACCTCAGAAGGAATATGACAGCAGGGCTGGATCCGTTGGAAAATTTATGAAATAACCTTTCCAACGAGTATTTACTCACCCCAATCCGACTTAATATGGAGGAGTTATGCTATTTTTACTCCGTGTCTGTCTAGAGAGTTCAAACCGAGTCCGAATGAAATTAAACTCCTTCTATCTTTTGTCTTCGTGATTGGCTCGGCTTGAATCCATGTAGCGGTGGCCGAGGGGAGCCGGGGGCGGCGGGTGCTGCAGCGGCGGGTACGGGGCAGGGCAACGGCGGGTGAAGGGAGGTGGAGGTGTGCTAAGTGCTCTGAGGGAGTGAGGTGAGTGTGCCGGCACTGTGGATAGGATCCAGAGTTTGCCGAGTGTCAACATCCAAAACACTCGGCAAACCATATTTTGCCAAGTGCCCGGATCTAGAACACTCGGCAAACACTTTTTTTATATATTTTTTTAACCAATTGGAAACGGTATATGCGCTGTTGTGGGCCCATACACTAAGTTTGCCGAGTGTATTCCCCGAGACACTCGGCAAACTGTAAAACACTCGGCAAAGTTCTTTAGAATTTCATGTACAAATACCTTCCCTAACGTGCTTTACTAAATTTTTTCCGATGTACTTCAAAAAACATGGTCAAATTCACTTAACAATACATATTTGATTTTTCTACGAATATTGTTCCATTATTTTAGGCAGTTATAGCTCAAATTTAATTTATCTCAATTTAAATTCTATAATTGAAGTTAATACATTAAAATTATCAAAAGGATACGAAAAATTCGGAAAACTTGAAAGGAACCAATCTATGTTGTCCATTGCCTATACAAAAAGTTTTGAAGTCCAACTCTAATTCGACCGTCACTTTGACTCCAAATCTTAACAGATCATTCTAAACTTCTAGACTCTTCTCTCGACATGCTCCGGTTTGTAAGAGTCGTACGTGACAAAAGGTGCGAAACCTTCTCAATTTTTTCCAAAGTCTCCATGTATGACATCATGAGATCTTGAAAAATCTCGTGATTTTCAGAGTTCGTTTGTTTTTTCTAGACCACACGTTCGTGGTCGTATTTTCTGATCAAGATGTTCGAAATTTCTTTTCATTTTCTGGGTAAGGCCCCAGAGTGGAATCATTAACATGAATAGGATTTTCCCACTGACCTTATTCCATTATTGAAAATTCTTGCAGTTCAAATTTACCCGTAACCGCAAAAATCCTATTTGTGCTATAAATTTATTAAATATAGCAAACCGATCCACAAATATATCAAATTTGAACATGTAGTATCACATGTTGTGTGTGGAGAGTGGAAAAAGTTTGGACGGCAGGGAAGAAAAAAAATGTTATTTTGCCGAGTGTCTACAGAAAACACTCGGCAAACATAAACTTTGCCGAGTGCCTTAGGAGCAACACTCGGCAAAGAGCAAACGTCCGGCACGCGGCTACCGCACGTGCTAGACACGTGTTAGAGATTTGCCGAGTGCGGCTTACTAACACCTGGCATCTCTGTAATTTGCCGAGTGCCTCGAGACGGACACTCAGCAAAGCTATGATTTGCCGAGTGCCGCTAACGGGCACTCAGCAAAGTGCAAACGTCCGGCACGCTTCGTAACGGCTGTCGCGCGTGCTAGTCACGTGTTAGAGATTTACCGAGTGCGTTCTGTTTGCCGAGTGTCGTTGTCGTTTTTGCCGAGTGTTTCATTCATGACACTCGGCAAACAAGACGTTTGCCGAGTGTATTTTGAATGCCGAGTGTATATGTGGAGACACTCGGCAAACATGTCCTTTGTCGAGTCCTGATAGATTGCACTCGGAAAAGATAAAAACACTCGGTATTGTCACTGTTTCCGGTAGTGTGTGTTCAGACAGACCTGGTTTTTGTCTTTGTTTGATGTGGATGCATTCTTTTTTTTTGCGAAATTGATGTGGATGTATTTTATACCTTCTTAGAGAGTGCCTGCGTCTACTGTTCATCTTAATTAATACTCCCTCCTGGTCGTTTACTGGTTTTGGCTTTATACATCTAGACATAGACTATATCTAAATGCCTATTAATCTAATAAAATCATAACGATCTAGACGGAGGAAGGGAGTAGTTATAATATATATTTTCGTTATAAAAAACTAACATTTAATTACTACGGTGCATCCAACTCAAATGAATGATGCTTATTAAAATACACGTAGTCAACCCAATTTCTTTATTTGGGCCGCACGCCCGCACTTATATAGATACACGCACTGACGCACACACTGACTTCAAAGTTTTTTTTGGGAAAATGATATATCCCACGAGAACTAAGATAAAAGCAAAAGTAGATTTTGTCATAAAAATTCATTTCTAACAATTTGTTAGCATGTACCCAACACACTGTAGTTTGCACTGGAGACAACCTCTATAATAAGACTCCAACCTCTATAATAAGAGCTTGTTTGGCGTGGCTTCCCGTGAAATGGCTTTGGCTCCTGCTGTGCACTACTGTTTTTCCCTGTAGGAGTGAAAAAAGAGCTCCGGCTCCACTCTTTTTTGCCTAGGGAACAAGAGGAGCTGGTGGTGTGTTGGAATGGCTCCCGCAGCTCTGTCACAGTGGCGCACAATGCCAGAGCCGGAGCCGGAAGGAGCCACGCCAAATGCACCCTAAGACTCTACGTGCATATATAGCAACTAGAAGTGAGGGGATGGGCGATACCATATGTCCTATAGGTACCCTGAATGGTTTTTGCTAGTGTTGCGTTGTTCTTCATCATCCAAAATTAAATAGCTCGATTGCAGCTATATTACGATTGGATTCCCATACAATTTTCGGTCCCCAGGAATTGAGGTATATAGTATATATAATATCCCTTATTATGGACACATATTATACCAACGTGTGTGTTAAGTAAACAACTTGATCCAAATAAGTAGGACCAGCAGATGAAAAGAGAAGAAAATAACGAACATGCCAGGCAGGATGCTTTCTGGAGTATCTTTTGTTGGGTGATCTTGTGATGAGGTAGTAGTGAAGTGTGTGTGTATATCTGTGTGTCTGTCGGGTGACCGATGGAGACAACGACCTCTCGGCGTGGGGGTCAGAGGAAGTCGACGCTGAACTCGTCCTCCAGCGCGCTGCGGGCGAGGTCGAAGCAGGAATCCGGCAGGTCCCTCGACATCGACCGGATCGGGAAGCTCGCCGCGCCGCCGACCCCGTCGTGGAGCCTCGCCGCCTCGTGCTGCTGCCAGGGGCTGTACTTGGCCGGGTCGAACTGGTGGTACGCCGCCTCGGCGGCGTCACGGCCGAACATGTCCATGTGCGGCATCGGCTCGCCGCCGCCGACGACATTGCCGCCGCAGGTCCAGGTGCCGTTGCTGTTGCTGGAGCTGTCGGCGCCGCCGCCCGTGTAGGCGCTGTATGTGGCGGCGTCGGAGGCCACGTCCACGCCGCCGTAGTCGCAGAGGTTGTCCGCCGAGCGGAAGGAGTGCGCGGCGCCGTAGGAGCCCTGCATTGCCGGGACGTTGGTCACGGACAGCGGGTCGAAGCTGACGGTCGGGGAGTGCGGCGCGATGGGGTCGCTGCGGGCGCCGCCCATGGCGAAGCAGTGGTCGTCGGTTGCGGCCGGGAGCTGGTTGCAGTCGTCCCGTGGCGCCTCGGCGGCGTTGTTGGCTGCGGCGGAGGCGTCGTCGTCGTCGAGCGGCTTGTGGGTTGCCGGGTCGATGCCCCGCTGCCGGAGCTTCTTCTTGATGCACGAGTTCCAGAAGTTCTTGATCTCGTTGTCCGTCCGGCCCGGCAGCTGCGACGCGATTTGGGACCACCTGATGATCACATGTGCTTTCGTAAATGGGAGCGCGACAAGACTGTGTGATTGCTTCCAGAAGCTCAGGGCAGGAGGATTGCCGTTTGAGTGGTTGAGTAGTGAAGCACTAAAATCGGCAAGTGTACTTAAGTGCTAACTAGTAACTGCTTGCCATTTCTTAATTAAGAAGAAAGAAGCTAGTTTTACTAGTTTATTAGTGAGTAAATTACCTGTTGCCTAGCATCTTGTGGAGGCTGATGATGAGGTCCTCCTCCTGCTGGGAGAAGCTGCCCCTCTTGAGGTCAGGCCTCAGGTAGTTGATCCATCTCAGCCTGCAGCTCTTGCCGCATCTCTCTAAGCCTACACCAACACATACAGCACAATGCAAGAGAGGCAACAGCAAATGATTTTTCAATCAGATCAGGCATTATCCAAGAGACTAATTAACTGAAAAAATGCAGGTTAATTACTAAATCCAATCACCTGCGAGCTTTGGGACTGAGCTCCAGCAGCCGACGCCGTACCGGATGATGTGGTTGTAGAGCTTCTCGTCCTCCTCCGGCGACCACAGGCCCCTCCGCAGCTTGGGCCTCGTCGCCGCCGCCTCACGCCCCATGTCGGTCGGTGGACTGAGACTGCAACGTCCTCTCTAGCTGCCCCCGCCGCCGGCCCGACCGTTGTGCGCTCGGAGCGAGCGATCGATCAGTTTCTTGACGACTACTACTGCGGGCTGGCGCCCGGCCAGCTAGCGGCAGGTGATGGCAACAATGATGATGAGACGGCCTGGCGGGCGATATAAAAGCGATGGCTGGCTCGCTATCTCAGCAGCTCAGCTGAGCTCAGGCGACAGCAGGCAGTTCGATGCTTGAGCCTTAAGCTAGAGACGATAACAGCTGCAATTTTAATAAAGTGAAGATGAAGAAACTAGCATGTAAATAAAAAAAAAAGTAAGCAGTGGCATCGCAGCAAGCAAGAGAGAGAAACTAACTGTTTAGAGAGAGAGGGAGGGAGATAAAGGCATGCAGTGTGGTCTCATCTGCAGGAGAGAGAGACGATTATAGACCAAGACAGAGAGAAAGAGGGGCACTATGATCTGATAAAGTGGGGTTGAAGCAAGGTAAGGGCAAGGCCCCCGTGGGCTAATGGATGGGGGTGGGTTGGGGGAGATTTAAGGAAATAAAGCAGGTAGCTTGAGGTGCGGGGAAGAGGCGATCAAGTACATTAATCCGATGCGGCAACAAACTCCCAGCCAGCAGCAAGGGCAAGGGCAGTGGCAAA
The DNA here is from genome assembly GCF_000263155.2 of Setaria italica. NCBI lineage: Eukaryota > Viridiplantae > Streptophyta > Magnoliopsida > Poales > Poaceae > Setaria > Setaria italica. The sequence continues at coordinate 24,726,059 of NC_028454.1, forward strand.
GGCTAAGCTAGCTAGCTGCATGTGGGGGCAAGGGCGAGCACACCACATGCATTATCGCCGTCTCGTCATCATCGCCAATTCGTCCGCTCTAGGCAACAGTACCGGCCGGTACGGGGTAAAGGTGCTTAACCTTTTTAATTATTGTCATTAGCTACCCTCCGTTGCCTTTTCCCTTTATTTCCCTTCTCCCATCCCGGGTGGTTGGCTGGGATATGACACAGTGTTTTTTTTCCCGAAACGACACAGAGTGATTGTGGGTTATGCATGTACTCCATGTATATATATGTTTGTCTAATGCAATTTATTCCCATATCATGCCTTGATGATCCTCTCTTTAAATTTTAGGATGGCATGAAAACAACTACCCTATCAAGTAATAACATATAAGTGGCGTTTTACACATGGATACGATCATTATTAAAAAAATTTACCTCTAATTTTTGTTGCAAGATGTTGTAATAATACATAGAAACAAAAATACGCTACCATGAAAAGTACAAAGAACATCCAAATTCAACCCACAAAAGAGCAATGTGTGATCTAAGTTTCAAATAGCTGGTTTTAGAAAAATAAAATCATCACGTGTTTTTTAGAGTATATATTTTCATCACTTTGTTTAAGTATGTTGGTTAGTGACCTAGCATCTACTTTACTACAAAATCACTTTTATAAAAAAATTTTGAGCGATGCAAGTAGGGAAAAATAGCATTGTGTACAAACAAAGAAATTAATACTTTCCAGCCTAGAAAAGGAAAAAGTCTTTATTAATAAAAATGGAAATAAAATTCTGGGTGAACAAATGGGGGGAGAAAATTTTGGTACACGAAATAAAGTTTAACCTTGATGAAGACGTACTAGTAGTACAAATTAAAGCATAGAAAATTGCTAAGATGACATGCATAAATTAATGGTTGCAACTTGCAAGATGCAACTGAGCATAGAACTAGCAAAGAACGCTCAGAAGTCTTTACTCTAGAACCGTCCGGTGATCCGAAACGGCTCTGGCTTCTTGGGACTCTCTGAATTCAGGTGAGGTCACGCACCCACGCGTATATTTACCATCACACATAAGGGTGTTTTTCTAGGCGAAGATCGAATTTGTTTAGATATACGATAGTTTGCATAATTATTGTTATTATCATTTGAAAAGAAATACTAGTACCTCTACTTCGAGTACTGTTGGCCGTGTTGTTCAATGCCTATACGCGTGCAGGTCTGGTGCCTCCATCGCTACCGGAAACAGGAAGTTTGCTGAGTATTTTTTCTTTGCCGAGTGTTTTTTTCGAACACTCGGCAAACAAGGTCTTTACCGAGTGCCAAGCTAAAAACACTCGGCAAAGAAACAACACTCCGCAAATCAAATCTTTGCCAAGTGTCAAGAAAAAAAAATACTCGGCAAACCCGTCTCTTTGCCGAGTGTCAAAAAAAACACTCGGCAAAGAGGGGGATTTGCCACTCGGCAAAGGTGGGGTGGGGGGGTTTGCCGAGTGTTTTTTTTGACACTCGGCAAAACAATAAGTTTTTTTTCTCATCTCACCTTGAATTTTTTTCTACTCCCCACATACAACATGTGGTACTTCATATTAAAATTTGGTATATTTTTAGATTTATTTGCTATATTTAATTAATTAATTGCATTTCAAGGGAATTTTTGGTATAAGTCAAATTTGAACTGCAAGATATTCAAATTATAGAATAAAATGAGTAGAAAAATTGTATTTATGTTATTTAGCCCAATTTGAGGCCTTACCCATAAAATGAAAAGAAATTTCAAACATCTGTTCAGGAAACATAACCACAAACATGTGATCGAATGATTTTTAAATTCTAAAAAAGGCAAACGAAGTCGGAAAATCATGAGATTTGTCATGATGTGATGATATCATACGTGGAGGTTGTCGTAAAAAATTGAGAAGGTTTTGCATATTTTGTCACGTACGATGTTTACGAACCGAAGCATCTCCGAAGAAGAATTGTAGCGTTGAGAAGAATTCGAATAGATTTAGAGTCAAAGTGACGGTCGAGTTTTGATTTGACCACAACACTTTTTTTATATGCAATAGAGAACATATATTGTTTCATGTGTCATTTTGCTAATTTTTTGGAACTGATGGATATTTTTAATAATGCATTAAAGGTAATTATAGAATATTTGTCGAGTGTTTTTCTTTTCACACTCGGCAAAAAAAAAATTCTTTTTTTTTGCCGAGTGTCCCACATCGGACACTCGGCAAACGTCAAAAACATATATTTCAACCCCGGCCCCCAGACCCCAGCACCCCCGGCCTCCTTCCTTCGCGACACGCCCGACGCCCCCTAGCTCCGCGCAACATCGGCCCCCCACCTCCCTCTTCCCGCCGCCGGCTAGTCGCCGTCGCCGCCCCTTCCCTCCCTCCCTCTCCCTCTCCTGCCGGCGCCCCTTCCCTCCCTCCCTCTCCCTCTCCTGCCGGCACCCCTCCCCCTCCTCTCCCCGGCGACGGCGTGGCCCGCCCCTCCCAGCCGGATCCAGCTGCGGCGCGGCCCTCCCGACCGGATCCGGCTGCAGCGCGGGCCCTCCCGGCCGGATCCGGCGGTGGCGCGGCCGCCCCTCCTTCCCCCGTTGAGGCCCCCTCCCCTTCTCTCTAGTAGCGGCGCGGCCACCCCTCCTTCCCCCGTCGAGGCCCCCTCCCCTTCTCTCCGGCGGTTGCCCCTCCCCTCCCGGCCGGATGTGGCGGCGTGGCGGGCGGCAGCGGGCGAGGCGGCGTGGTGGCAGCAGGTGAGGCGGCATGGTGGCGGGTGGCAGTGGGCGAGGCGGTGTGGTGGCGGGCGGCAGCGGGCGAGGCGGCGTGGTGGCTAGCGTGGCGGCCGGTGGCGGCGTGGTGGCCGGTGTTTTTGTTTTTTTATTTTTTCCGAAAATGTTTGCCGAGTGCTTTTTGACACTCGGTAAACCATTTGCCGAGTGCCCGACGTTCGACACTCGGCAACTCCCCTGTTTGCCGAGGGAAAGTTCGCCGAGTTACACTCGGCAAAGAGTTTGCCGAGTGTTTTTGGACCTTCGCCGAGTGCCTGGGGCACTCGGCAAACTTCCTATTTCCGGTAGTGCATGATTGTGGTTTGGGTGAGGTTGACTTGACAAACCAAGTGGCAAGTACTCCCTCCGTCTTAAATTATAGATCATTTTAATTTTTTAAGATTCGTAGATTTTACTATGCACTATGACTAGATGCATAGTAAAAACTATGAATCTAGCAAAGTCAAAACGATCTATAATTTAGGACGAAGGGAGTACGTACGTACACTACTTGCCCTGAGCACTGTGTGTTTTTCATGACCAATAAGTCAATAACCGTCGTCCCTTCCAGAGGCATCATAAATCGTGTTGACTCACCATTGCTACAGTCGGTAGCGACAGCGTACGTCGCCAAAGGCAGGCTGCATTAAGCACTAGCTTTGGCCCATGCACGCATCAGGGTGTTGCGATGCCTGCTACAGTTACTAGATTTAAGCCATTTGACGTCATTAGAGATGACACAGGACATTGCTTCTTCGATAATCCAACTCTTAGTACAATACTATTTCAAGTTTTAGAGAACGACGTCTTAGTACTCCCTACTAAATTACAGGTCGTCGTTTGGTATTGTCTAGGTTCATAGTTTTTGACATACACACCTAACCATCTATATATACTCTATGTCTAAATACGTAGCAAAATCTATGAATCTAAAAAGTCAAAACAACGTACAATTTAAAATAGGCATGGCAAAATTGAAACATGTGGTCACGTGAGGAAACGTCTGGTAGAGTGGTACGTTCACTGCACGCTTGCACAAACTTAAAATTTCAACGAGCAAACACCATGCAGGTAAGAGAGCTGTCCAACGCTTCCCTCATCCCTCCTGCCTGTACGTCCCTGCCGCAAGTTGCCAGTACCTCAGGCCACGGAGGCTTGGACAAGGGGCAGAGAGACTCCTGACGCGCGAAGGCCGCGAGAGACCTGCGGATCAAGGCAGCGAATTGCTCCATGTGCGAACGTGAAGCTAGCACACGCATAAGGATCAGCGCGTGTGATGCTTCGCTGCACAAATATCTCAGGGAAGTTATTGTTGCGATCCAAATATAATCCATGCATGGTTCCTAGCTCATTTGTTGGCGTGGACAGGTAGATTCAGTGCTTTCTCGGAACCATGTGAGCTAGTCCTGCCGTATGCTATTACACACGCACTACTAGAGAACTGATCTTCCATCCAACCCTTTTTGTCCCAGATGACTTTGGACCTAGGACTAAAATGGCTTTAGTCCCGGATAAAAAATGAGACACCGAAAGGACACCGACGGGAGGGGCTTTAGTCCTGGGTGGAAAGCTCTGGCACGAATGCGTCATCCTTTTATCCCGGTTGGTAATTACCAACCCGGATAAAAGATTTATTCCCAGTTGGAAACACCAACCGGGACAAAACACAGGGGTGCAGTTAGTCTCCACGTGCCCAGGTCCTTATCTTCTATCCACTCTCCTTCTTTCTTCGATCCTTATCTTTTTCTTCTCCACGCGCACCTCTCCCTTTCTCCTTCCTCCTCATCTCCCTCTGGCGTGGGTGGCCACCCCCTCCCCTGCTTCCCCTCCCCTTCCCCCTCTGCTCACCCTTCATTGGCAGTGAGGAGCGGCAGCAGGGTGAGGGCCAGTGGCGGTGGGCGGGCCGGCGGAGCGGGACGGGCGCAAGCGGGCGGCATGTGGGGGAGGTGGAGGCGGCATGCGGGGGAGGCGGAGGTGGAGGCTGAGCTCGGGGTAGGTGGAGGTGGAGCGAGACGGACACGGGCGGGCGGCGCACGGGGGAGGTGGAGGCTAGGTGCAGCGGAGGCCAAGCAGGCGGGCAGGAGGCCAAGCAGGCTGCGGGTTGGGGCGAGCGGGCGAGCGGCGCGCAGGTGGTGGGCGGGCGGCCAGCGGGCGTGGGGCGGCTCTTTTTTATTTTTTTCGAAATTTTTTAGTCCCGGTTGGTGTAACCAACCGGGACTAAAGTGGGGTTTTAGTCCCGGATGGATGACCCGGGACTAAAGGATCCCTTTAGTCTTAAAAAATTTATCCCGGATGGTTTTTAGAGAGATTTGAGGCCTACCAACCGGGACTAAAGGTCCATTTTCTAGTAGTGACGTCTGATTATTGCTCTGCTAATTGGTGGAGAGGCTAGCCATCAGATAGGTGCCGATATATGTCGCTCAAATATCCAGCACTACTGGAAAATAGGTCATCACCATCGGCCCCCAAACCCTGTCATCGCTGGTTTGGGATTCGGTGGATAAAGGTCAGCAGTGATAGGGTACCCATCATCGCTGGACCCGGAACCGACGGTGAAGTCTTATTAAAAAAACCAAAAAAATCCGCTGCCCCGCCGCCGCCACCACGCTATCCTGCCACCACCGCCACCCCGCTGCCCCGCTGGATTGGGCCGCCGCCAGAGCCCAGAGCGCCATGGCAGCACCAGATCTGGCCGCCGCGCACCGCCGCTAGAGCCTGGAGAGAGAAGTACCGCAACCCACCGGAGCATGCCGCATCCTGCAGCCCCTACGTTGATGGAGCTCGCCATCGCCGTCGCTGCATCCCGCAGCTTGTGCCCGCCGCCTGTGCCCGTACCTGGTCCTCATACGCCGCCGACACACCTCGCCCCACCGCCGCTCCTCACTGCCAGTGAGGGGCGAGCGAGGGGGGGGGGGCAACAATGGGAGCGGAGGGGCTGGGGGAGGGAGGTGGAGGAAGGGAGGCGCGCGGTGGCACAGGGAGGAGAGAAGCAGACGGGAGGGAGGCGCGCGGGAAGAGAGAAGAGAAGGGGCTAGGAGGGAGGCACGTGTGGATAAGGCCGACGCGAGCTGGACCAAAATGCCAGTTTAGAAAAGTTTCGGGTCTGGATGAGAGCCATCACCGCCTATCACCGCCGGCTCGTAATACAAACTGACGGTGATGGTAAATTATCACCGCTGGCTCGTAATACAAACCGACGGTGATGGTAAATTATCACCGTCGGTTTCAATTTTCACCGCCACGCCGTATCTAAGTAAAAATCCGTTCGCTGAAAACCGGTGATGATAAGGCAGCTGGGATGGCTAAATCTGTAGTAGTGAAGATTCCCGGGACGTGACTGTCAGGGCAGCAACGTAACGTCTCCAGGGTTCATTCTTCATTGGCCACGGAGCTGAGATGGTCAAGATCAAGAGCTGGGTGCCTGGGTCAGTCAGTGTAGTTAGTAGCTACCGGTGGTAAAAGGCTACCTGGTTCAGCTCACAGTATTTATGGCACCCATGGGCCATGGCATGGTTTTCATAATGCATGTGTCTTTGCTTCATTATTCTCTTCTAAACTTCTGGTTGACGTAAATATTGCGTGCTTCCAATTATTGTTGCTAACATCTCATTATCAACGGAAAACCAAATGCTGCAGAAAGAATAATCTCAGACGGCTCTGCAGAAGAAGAGTCATCTCAAATGATATGATCCCCGGGCTGTCAATATATATAGGTACTAACTCTAGTTATTAATATATGACGTTTTAGACAAACAAAACACACTATAGTTTAGTCTGTTTTGGTTCTCCAAAACTCCATGCGTGTATTCATGACTGTATAAGGAGTACGAGATTTTCCAATATATGTCCTCACACAGTAAAAAGAAACTATCTAATTAAATCTAAGACAATGAGCCTTGTCACTTATGGTCATGGTTCATACATGTAAATAGACATAGTAAAAGTAGGATACAAAATATAGTAATTTGCTGCCCGCGTACCCTACTAGCCAAACAATAAAATTAAATAATAACATTAATTTCAAGTGTTTTGCAACCATGAGGATTCGAACTCTCGTGACCTTCCGGTCATGAGGCAAAAGAACAAATAATCTCAAAGTGTGTACTGTGTGTTGGCTAATATGACAAAATGATAAAAGTATTTTTATCCATAATGATGTATTTGAATCATACATTAAACTTGCAATTTAAATTAAGCTACATTTTGAAATCCAAAAATTCCATGTGTTTAATGAATTGAACTAAATTAGTGCATTTAATAGGTGACAGTTTTGTGGAGTGGGATGAGAAAGGGGAGAGCCACATATGGTGGTGGTGTAGGAGTAAAACAGCGTCGTTAGTGTTGGAGTGATGATAACGGCAACAATCTTGGGGCTGTGGTGATGATGTTAGGTAATGGAGGGTTCTTGCTGAAGTTTTCTTAGGGCTGTGTGGGGACCTGATAGGGAACTTGCTAGATACTCCCTCCGTTCCAAATTATAGGTCGTTTTGACTTTATTAGATTCATAGACTTTGTTATGCACTTAGATATACCCTATGTCTAGATACATAATAATATCTATGTATTTAGAAAAGTCAAAACGACCTATAATTTGGAACGGAGGGAGTAGAAAGCTGCATTGAGACAATGAAGCATTTAATCACCTAGAAGTCACGTGTGAAAATATATAGCTTGGATCTCTACTCCTTTTGTCTAGGTTGTTTTAGCTTTTATAGATACATAAATTTTTCTATGCACATAGATATACATCATGTCCAGATACATAACTATGTATCTAGAAAAGTTAAAATGAACTACAATTATTGGAAATAGAGGGAGTAGATGCAAGGTCATTTCTGGAGTATTTCATGATGGGCACATTCGTATATGTTCCTCTCACCGTTCTAGGTAAAACCATGACAAAGTAACCACTTATTTGTCATGGACACAAATTCCCCAACCGTCAAAGAGAAGTACCGCAAAGAGGAACCACGATAGATAAATTATCTCGGTTAGATTTAGCTACTACCAACTGTGCTGTAACACAATTAATGTTTAACTCTCATGGTCCAAAAATAATTGAGACAATTGACTATGAGCATTTTTTAGTGAAGAATACTATGGATTGCAAATTATATAAGTTAAATGCTGACTTTAGTAAAATGTGCTAATAAAAATAGAGAACTGACGTTTCTTGACAATATTTTCTTAGGTCACCATCACATACAATTGGATTAATGTTTGACCACATATGTATGTGTTCAGGTGTTAAATATTCAACCCCCTGCTCCGCGTACCAGTTTGATACTTTAATGCCTGGCACCTTATTTCCAACTTTATGAGTTCTAGGAATGCAGCAACCTAGCTTTCGGAGACTATCCTTGCGAGCTGGTGCGTCTCGATTGGGACAAAAAATATGATTCTCCCGGCGCATGACAGTCAATTCAGATTGGTCATCATCGTCCCAACATCAAGAGGTGGAGAGATACCTCGAGACAATAATGTGAGGGTTAGGGTTCATTCACTAAGCGCTTGAGAGGGGGGGGGGAGGGCGGTTTTGGGGTCAATCTAGTGGTGGACGAGTTGAAATTGTAGGTGTGTGTGGGGTGGGGGGGATGGAGGTCAATCCAGTGGTGCACGAGTTGAAATTGTAGGTGTTAGGTGTTTGATTGAGGCGGGTGCTGGCCTCAGCATTAGTGGTTTCATAGCATGAGGACGGCCTTCGAGAAGAGGCACCAATGTTAGCCAAGAACAAAGGGTAGAGGCGATGGAGGTGTAATGTTACATACATAATCGAAACATGTGGAAGAAATGGACACTGGTAGAGAACTGACCTTCCATCTAGGTGCATTTAGTCCCGGATCAAAAATGTGCCACCAAAGGTCACCGCCGGGAGAGGGGGGGGGAGCTTTTGTCCCATCGGTTGTAAAGATCAACCGGGACTAAAGGGGGGCCTTTAGTCCTGGTTGTAACGGCTAAAAAATCTGGCACCAACGCCCTCCCCTCTTTTGTCTCGGTTGGAAATCCCACCTTTTGTCCCGATTGGTACTTCCAACCAGGACTAAATCTTTTTCTCAGTTGGGGACAAAAACGCCCTTCCCACGCGGCCCCCCTCTCTCTCCACATTATCTTCTCACACCCTTCCTTCCTTATCCTCGCGCAGCACTCCTCTCTCCTCTCTTGCGCAGCACTCCTCACTCCTCTCTCCGCAGTACTCCTTTCTCCTCTCTCGCGCAGCACTCCTTTCTCCTCCACTGGCGCCTCCTCTCCTTCCTCTCCTCCTTCCTCCTCTCTGCGCCGCCACCGCCCCATCCCCTTCCTCTTTTCTCTGCCTTCCTCTCTCGCCCTCCCCCCTTTGCTGCCCCTCCCCTTCCCTCTCTGCTTGCCCCTCATTGGTAGTGAGGAGCGGCAGCGGGGCGAGGGCAAGGCAGTGGCGCGTGGGGGAGCGGCGCCGGCTAGCCGGAGGTGACCCCGTGAGCTGGTGCGGCCGGACGGCGGGCGGAGGCGGAGCCGAGGTGGGTGGCGGCAGCCGGTGGCCCATTTTTTTTAATTTTTTAACCTTCTTCATTCCTGGGTGAATGACCCGGGACTAAAGGACCCCCTTTTATCTCGAAAATTTAGTCCTGGTTGGATTTTCGGGATCTATGGCTCTATCCAACCGCGACTAAAACCGCGTTTTCCACCTGTGGGAATCGGAGTTCACCCACTTGGTCCTATATATGTACCTAGTGGCGACTTGCATGTAATGAGCCCCGGTACCATCCTGCACCGGCAGTGGCTAGCTATCCAAAGGCCACAGCATACTTGTTCCATCAGAACCCTTCAAATGTAGCATGTACACATGTCCTTGTCAAGCACGGATTAGAGGACCATCGCATCAAACCTGTACGCATCTTTGCTGAACCAATGGAGGAGTGAATGTCAATACAACTGTGCCAACCAAGTGCTGTGGTGCCCTAGTTAGAAAAGAAAAATTAAATGAAGATGCATGGTAATGATGCGGGAGGTGGATCGGAAAGTTTATAGTGGTGGGAAAATGATTAAGATCACGGTACTGTTTCTGTTAGGTGGCCTTTCGGACTCTGGGACCCTAGACTGTAGACAAACACCACCACCAGCTTATAGACTGTAAACCCGGCCCGGATACTGGAAACCATCACAAACCGATACACACAGATGGTGAGATGGACAGACATAACAATCAGCCAAAATATTCTGGTGGGAGTATATTTCCATCTGTCGACCATGACAGGCCTTCCAGTTTCGGCCTAGCAACCCCGGGCCCCTGAAGCACACAATGGGCGCAGCCCGGTCCAAATTGAAATAAGGCCTAACCCTGATGCCATCATTTGAGCACAGCAGCGCCGCGACCGCAGCGTGCGTGATTCTCTCATAGAGGGCCGTCCTTGGACCCGAGATTGCCGATCCACTTTTGAACCCGAGCTTTGGAAATTGGGTTATTTTGCAGGCAGCAATGGGCTATTGGGCCATAGAATCATCGAATTCAGGCCGGCCCATCTAAAACGCACCCCTTCGGCCTTCGCTCAAGCCAGTTCGCGTCATCGTTTTCCTCCGACCGACGCTCGACAGGGCCGACGCCGCAGAAAAACACCGACGCCGGCGCCAGGACGACAATTCTAGGAGGAAAAGACTGCCCTATTGCTGCGCCCGACACTGTATGCGCGGGAAAACACCGTACGCCGCCGCCGCCATCGCGTCCTGCAATGGTGCCGTCCTCCCTCTATCCATCCCCCACACTAAGCAGTTCCACGCGCGCCTCATTCTCGCTCCCCCCTCCGCCGCCCACGGCCCCGCTGACCTCCGTCTCCTCCTCCTCCGCTCCTACGCCGCGCGCGGCGACCTCGCCTCGGCCCGGCGCCTGCTGGACGAGGCGCCCCGCCCGGCCTCGCCGCTCCTCCACAACGCGCTCATCCGCGCCCACGCCCGCCGCCTCGACCTCCCCGCGGCGCTCGCGCTCTTCTCCCGCATGCGCCGCTCCGCCACCCCGCCCGACGCTCACACCTTCGCCTGCGTCCTCCGCGCCTGCGCCGACTGCTTGCGCCCGGGCGCCGTGAAGGTCGTCCATGGTGTCGCGTCGTCTCGCGGCATGTGCTTGCATCCCATTGTTGGGAGCGCGCTTGTCAGCGCGTACGCGAAGCTTGGCCTCGTGGACGATGCTCGCCGCGTGTTCGATGGATTGCGTGAGCCGGACTTGGTTCTCTGGAACTCCATGATTTCTGGGTATGGGTACCGGGGAATGTGGCATGATGGTCTCCAGATGTTTTCTGCAATGCGGAGAGCTGGGGAGCAGCCGGATGGGTATTCAATGGTTGGCTTAGTGTCATGCTTATGGAACCCTGAAGTGCTTGTATTTGGTCAAGCGGTTCATGGAGTGTGTGTCAAAGGGGGTTATGACTCCGGACACCATGTGAGAAGCGCACTTGTTTCCATGTACATGAGGTGTGGGTGCATGGAATCTGGCCAAAGCCTGTTTCATAACTTTCCAGATGCAGATTTGGTTACCTGGTCATCACTGATTACTGGGTTATTGCAAACTGGCAAGTACATGGAGTCATTTGATTTGTTCAGACAAATGTGCTTTACTGGGAGGAGGCCTGACAGCGTTTTGATTTCTAGTGTTCTCTCAGCATGTGCTTCTACAACTGCTATCAACCATACCAGGGAGGTCCATTGTTATGTGCTTAGGCTTGGAGCTGATAAGGACGTTACAGTCTCATCTTCACTAATGGATGCATATGCAAAATGTGGTTTCGCTGAGCTCGGATATTGGGTGTTCTGCCAAATACCTAATAAGAACTCAGTCATATACAACACGGTCATATCAAACCTTGGAACTCATGGTTTTGCAACTAAGGCCATTGAAGTCCTTGATGAGATGGTCAATGATGGGCTCAGGCCTGATAGTGCTACCTTCTCTGCTTTACTTGCTGCTTGTTGTCATGTGGGAAACTTGGAGGAGGGATGGAAGTTGTTCAGGAGAATGAGGGATGAGTTCCAGATAGTGATTGAAATGGAGCACTATGTGTACATGGTGAGGCTTCTCGCAACATTTGGCCAGCTGAAGGAGGCATATGATCTTATACAGACAATGCAAATACAACCAGATTGTGGTGTGTGGGGTGCATTGCTTTGGGGTTGCTGTGTCCATTGTGATTCCAACCTTGGCAGGATTGTTGCTGAAAAGCTTTTTCAATTCAATCCAGACAAAGCTGCTTACAGGGTCATGCTCTCAAACCTTTATACCTCACAAGAGATGTGGTGGGATGCTGAGGAGGTTAGGGAGGAATTGTCAAAAGAAGAAATGTACAAGAACAGAGGGATAAGTTGGGTTGGCAAAGTAAAGAAATGATGGTTGGCATCAGTCACTGAAAAGCACGTCAGATATCAAGTACTCCCTCCATCTCAGAATATAATGCGCGGTTTGACCTGATGCAATCTCTAATGTCACATTTTGACCATTTATATCTCATATTATAATGTATATAATCATAAAATTGACATCGTATGAAAGTGTTTTCAAATACAAACCCACTGCTATCAAATATTTGTGGTATAATGTATAAATTCTTAGACTAAGTATTGTCAAAAGTTTAAAATGTTTGAATCTTGGATTGGTGCACCTTACATTTTGAGATGGAGGGAGTACATATGAACTCTATGTTCTAATATCATTATGTTCTGGTAGAGAAAATCTGCTGAAACCCATGAAATGTTATACTTGTTCAATTTTAGCTTAATATGTTCTTTACTCTGTCCTCTGTTATAATCATGCAAGCGTTAGTTTGCATGCTGCTTGTTACTGCTTTCATGTTTGTTGTGGTATAAATTTAAATTTGGAACACTAATTACTTACTCCTTTATCTCCGTGGTTTTCAAAATTCTAGTTACTTGACAAATCTATTGCTCATTTTCTGATATGGTAGTCTTACATACAGATCACTGCTGTGCCCATACGTTGTAATTGTAATATTTAATATTTTTATTACCTTCATTACCTTTCTCGTACAAAACTTGATCAATGACAATACCAATCCCATGTCTATGTTTTGTAGCTCGACCCGTCAAATCCCCCAGTCATTTCCTCCACTCTTTGACAACACCAATCATTTGTGCTACTGTTAAATTAGCAGTTTTACAATATTTATATTAATTCTACCCTTGTTTTGTTACATTTTTTTTTCTCGAACTACGCAGGAGAGCTGCATGTCATTTCACTAATAGAGAGAAGAAAGTACAAAGAAAACGGAAAACCCCTATCCTTAGCACAGAACACCCCCAGAACTCACACAACACAACACAAAACACACAACCCACTATTAAGCTAGGACAAGCGCGCCGTTTAACAACAGCGCGAAACAAGACCCAGAACACCACGCCTAGGCGGCTGGTGCAAGCGACCTAGCCAGCAGTTCCCTAAGTTTAGAAGCACCTGCCAAGCACCAAAGGGTGCTTTCATTTGTTATTGCCTGAAGGAGAAACTGAATGCTAGGAAGAGCGCCCTCAAAAACGCAGGAATTACGATGCTTCCAGATTTCCCATGCCACCAGTATGATGAGGGAATTTATTCCTTTCCACAAAGCTTTTGGTGCTGCTCTGATGACTTGACCCCAGCAAGCTGAAAAACTAGATGAATCAGCCGGCATATCAACGACCAAATTTAGATGCAGAAAGATCAAAGACCAGATGTGCCAGGTGAACACGCAAGATAACAATAGGTGTTGGGCTGTTTCTTGTGCCTGGTCACACAATGGGCAGGCGGCCGGGTGCTGCAGTCCCCTATTGGGGAGCCGTTCTGTTACATTTTTTTTTAAAATATTGAGCATTCTAAGGGCATGTTTAGCTAGGGGCATTTGGGTTCAAATCCTAGGGCTTAGTTTAAATTCGAAGTAAATCCTGGAGAAATTTCCCTCAGTCAAACAGGGGTAGAAGTTAAAGTAGACTACTGTTAAATTTTGTTTGTCTGCCCCAGCACACAGCACTGGTAGTTCTAGTTCTCTTATTAGCACAATCTTTTTAGTAAGACAAGTGGATAGTACCTGTCAAATGATACCCTTAGAAGTACAGCCTCTCTAGTCACTACCATTTTGTAGCTCTGTCGTGACATGCATTTGGCTAATGTGAAATAAATGATATATTTTGGACTATGAACTTTGTAAAAGATCAGAAACACAGTACTTTCGTTTCAGGCTTTATATGTTTTGTTATTTGTACAGTAAAGTTGTCATACTTTCATGCCGTGCTGCAGTATTATTGAGAAATATTAATAGCACATTTTCATCCGTATCCATCAGTGTTGAATTTAATGACTGAATAGTCAACATGCTCCCTTAGCAAATAGCCTATGCCATGCTGTCCTTTTCAGTTTTATTATGTTCAGGTTTAAAAGTATAATAATTAACTCTAAACCATGCAAAATATGCCAGATGTTGGAAGCCAAAGACAAGCTTGACTCCTTCATAGTCCATGAGGCCTGCAGCTAGCTGGCCAATTTCTTTAGTATTGGACTAGAGTTGGTGGACATTGTGAAAATCTCAAATACTCTATAATGTCATTTTCCTATGGTCCAAATCATGTAGAGCTTCAGGGAAGCGGATTTAACAAGGAACAACAGTTACAGCTGTACGATAACTGGTTGTGCCAGGCAATTGACATCCCAGGAAGTCCAAGGTATCATACAAGCACAAGAAGACAAGTTTGTGCTACAAATAAACATCATCTCTAACCAAATTTCATTTGCCTCTCCGCTTGCCCACCATGGCCAACCTTTGTTTCCTGTTCTTCCTCAGCTTGTTTCTGCAACACCACCATACTAGCGCTTCTTTGATTGATTCGCGAAAAAGCATAGCATCAACTGCAGAATGGCAACCCATGCACTGTAATGCTGTGTCCATCAACCCTTCATGCAACTCATTCCTCTATGTCACTCCTGAAGGGCGTAACTTGTCAGAGACAATCTCTGTCTTCAATGGGAATGCATCTCTCATCCAGCCTATCAAGCGACTCTCTGGTTCAGAGGACCTGTTGATGGGTGTGCCATGCATGTGTGAGGCTATCAACAACACACTGACTGCTTTCTTTCATGATACTCAGTACAAAGTGGAGGAGCACGATACACCTGATACTGTCAAGATCAACAAATTCAGTGGTCTTGCAATGGATGTTGGTGATGGCAAGGTACTGATTGCAAATGACATGGACACGATAACTGTTCACCTTCCTTGTGGGTGTTCCTCAACAGCGTCAGATGGAGTCTTGTCCTATGCAGTACAGGAGGAAGATACCCTGAGCACTATTGCAAGCTTGTTCAGATCAAGTTCACAAGATATCTTAAACTTGAATCCAAGTGTAAAAAATCCTGATTTCATTAAACCTGGGTGGATCTTGTTTATCCCGATGGGAAGTTCTGGATCTTCTAAGAAAAGTGAGTCATTGATTATTCCCAACTAAATATTTTCATATTTACCTTTTTTAAAATACTTAAACTCATTCATATGGTTTTTGCTACAAGATATTTGTACCACTGGCATTCTACATTTGATATAATATGAGAAGCAGATGATTCTGTTCTGTGAAATTTAATTTTCTTCTATCAATAAGTGTGATTTTCTGCCCCGTTCACTGAAAGTTAACGTTTTGCCTTCTCTTTTCTTCATTTTGATCACTTTTAGAGATTGGTAGTTTGTCAATCATAATAGCAGTATCCATATCAGCTGCAATACTGCTCCTCTGTGTGTTCACTGTCATCCTTCGGCTGAAAAGGAGGTCTTCTCAGCACAATGTTGAAGCACCGGAGATTAAAATGGAGAGAGCTCCTAGCAACACAAGCATTGCTGCTCTGGAGAGCCGTTTCTTTCCTTCTATGAGAATAACAGGTCTTGTGTGCTACCTTACTCTGAAAATAGATATTTGCTAAACATATACTCCCACCGTCCCAAATCACTATTCGTTTTGGCTTTTCTAGGTACATAGCTTTTGATATGCACCTAGATATATAATATGTCTAGATACATAGCAAAAGTTATGTATCTAGAAAAGCCAAAACGAATAGTATTTTGGGACGGAGGGAGTATATCTCATTACTCAGAATTGATTGTTTGCAGATATTGATCCATTCCAAACAGAGAGGCCTGTTATTTTCAGCTTGAAAATAGTTGGAGATGCTACTGCTAATTTCGATGAGAAAAGAAAGATCGGTGAGGGAGGATATGGGAGTGTTTACCTTGGTTTCATAGGAGCGCATGTAAGATTCTCTCTGTAATCATATGCGGGATATTATAATCATGAATTAGAAGGATCCTTATGTGTGATTTTGATCGCAGGAAATTGCAATTAAGAAGATGAAAGCAAGCAAATCAAAGGAGTTCTTTGCAGAGCTGAAAGTTCTGTGCAAAGTACATCATATAAATGTGGTATGTACTTAAATTCATAGAATCTAGGAGGGAATGAATATCTTTGTGTGATGATCATTTACATGCAAACTGAAACTTTTCTTAACACTTAAATTACACAAAGGTTGAGTTGATTGGTTATGCTGCTGGGGATGATCACCTGTACCTTGTGTACGAATATGTCCAGAATGGTTCACTTAATGATCATCTGCACGATCCATTGCTGAAAGGTATGCAACAGAAAGACAGTGATGGAGTTATGTCAAGTTTAGGTAGCGCTCCCTCCAGTAAATAGAATTTAAGACTAATATAGTTTTAACAATAAATGTTTTTAGGGATATTTAGGCGTGCCATCTAGATAAAGTTTTCATAAGATTATTATTTATTAGGTCTCATAAATGCATTACCCAATTAACTAGAGGCCAGAATTATTTAAAATTGCAAACGATATCTGTTGTTATAATTTTGGAACTAGAGGCCAGAATATCCGTTCCAAATTGTAGGTTGTTTTATCTTTGTCCTAAGTCAAACTTGTCGAACTTTGACCAAGTTTATAGAAAAATATATGAACATCTACCATATCAAATAAATACGCTATCAAAATATTTTTCATGTTCTATCTGGTGACACTAGTTTGAAGTTGTAGGTATTTTGTGCATTTTTCTATAAATTTGTTCAAAGCTATAAAAGTTTGACTTAGGATAAAGCTAGAACGACTTAGGATGGAGTATATGAACCAGTGCATGTCATTGAGTTTAAACAGAAACAAACTTGCTTTCATGAGAATTTCTTTTAGGTCACCAACCTCTTTCGTGGACTGCAAGAACACAGATAGCATTGGATTCAGCACGTGGTATTGAGTACATCCATGACCATACAAAGGACTGCTATGTGCATCGTGACATCAAAACTAGCAATATTCTTCTTGATAATGGATTAAGAGCTAAAGTGAGTTTCTTTTGAACCATCAAATTCTAGTGCGCTTGCTCAGATACCACCACCTTATTATTACCTGTTTAACAGGTTGCAGATTTCGGGCTAGTGAAGCTTGTTCAACGCAGCGATGAAGAAGAATGTGTGGCGACTCGTTTAGTTGGAACACCAGGCTACCTTCCACCTGAGTTAGTTTTCTTTTTAATTTGATGTGCACTTCGACCAGCAGATGGAATTTCTTTAGTACTCACTCGTATATATATAATGCTGCAGATCAGTTCTTGAACTTCACATGACTACCAAGTCTGACGTGTACGCATTTGGAGTAGTTCTTGCAGAGCTCATCACTGGACTCCGTGCACTTATGCGGGATAATAAAGAAGTGAATAAGATGAAGTCACTAATCTCAATTGTACGTGCCCGTGAAAACACTTAAGAATGTCTGATGTTATTCATTTTTGTGGTTTGCTTACTGATTTTCAGCACTATCGATGATACAATGAAAACAATAAATATATGTCATTCTGTGAACAGATGAGGAAAGCCTTCAAATCAGATGATTTAGAGAGCTCTATGGAGACAATTATTGATCCCAACTTGAAGGACAACTATCCCATTGAAGAAGTGTGCAAGGTTAGTGAAAGGCGAATGTGTATACCTTATATTTCATGGAAACATCTCATTTAGTTGAATCTGTCCTTTATCTGTTTTATAGATGGCAAACATTTCGATGTGGTGCCTAAGTGAGGATCCACTGAACCGGCCTGAGATGAGGGACATCATGCCAACTCTTTCTCAAATCCATCTGACCTCAATTGAGTGGGAAGCGTCACTTGGTGGTGATGCTGAAGTATTTAGTGGTGTCTCCACCGGTAGATGATCAACCGTCATGCTTCCACGCAGGGAAGAAAAATGCACTCCTTTTATTTTTATTTGAAGGAGAATGGTTCTTGCACTGCCGTGTGTGAATTTATTACATTCCTTGTGAATTTTTTGTATGAGGCTCTCCTTTCAAGTTTGTTCTCAAGGACATTCCTACCCATTGTACTCGCACAACTGTACGCGTATACACTTGTGTTATTCTTTCGGGATTTAGTTTTCACAATCCCTCGTCAAGCTAAAATCTAGACTGGAATCATCGTAATGATGAATTATTGTAATGTGTATGCTGTTGAAAGCAAGACTGCTAACTTGAGCTGTTAATGTCCATTGCATAGGTCAGTTGTAATATTGCTAACTCTGCTCCCTATACCTGTCGTTGCCAATGGTCGCTGCTTGGTACTCCCTCCGTTTCAAATTACAATTCGTTTTAAGCTAGTTGGCACTGCTACAGTCGATTTTTCACCTGCCCTGAAGTGTGTATACTAAGTCTAATATTTGTATGAGGCGGTATCATAAAAAGGATGCAGGCCTGCCGGCCGGCCGGTCACTCAATTCGTCTGTTTCAAGATGGACCTCGTCTGTTTGAAGATGGTCACTCAATTCGTCTGTTTCCCAGGCGGGGGCACGGGACAAGCCGTCGCTACTTGGTTGAATTTAGGCTCTCCAGAGTCCAGAAATGATGAGTAAGTTGGGAACAGGCTAAACTTTACAATTAATTCGACATTGTCCACCAGGCGTCGTAGAGCTTGTTCTTTTGTGCCGTTTGTTTCTAAATTATTAAACGTCTCTAGCTAGACTAATTCAGCATCGCCACCTGCCTACTAGCTAATACATTTTTTTTAAAAAAAAATCGTCACCTGCTAGTTCATCCTTCAACTACACTACGTGGTTGCATGGCGTATGCACCCAAAATATATCCTGCACCGTGGCCGGCCGCAAATATTAATCACGTCCGGCCACCGGTCTCCGGTGACCGGTGGTTTGATTTGTCGTTGGATATAAATGCAAAAGGTCTAATTCGGCTATTTCTCAACTGGAAATTACGTTCAACTTGAATCAGGTTTAGATGTTTTGTAATGTGATTTTTGTTCTTCTACCCGTTGGAACCTCCGATCCTTAGAGCATCGCCTTTGTATATACAAGCTCATCGTCATAGGCTTACACTGCAAGATGTATAACCATATGTCGAGAGTTTCTAGGAACTGGCCGATGGGAATCCTATAGTTTTCTGTCCTCTCGTCTAGTATTTCTCAACTGGGAGTTACGTTTAAGGGGGTGTTTGGAAGGAGGGGGCTAAACTTCAGCCCTGTCACATCGGATGTTCGGATACTAATTAGGAGGACTAAACATAAGCTAATTATAAAATTAATTGCAGAACCCTGAGGCTAAATCGCGAGATGAATCTATTGAGCCTAATTAATCCATCATTAGTGAATGGTTACTGTAGCACCACATTGTCAAATCATGGACTAATTAAGCTTAATAGATTCGTCTCGCGATTTAGCCTAGGGATTGTGTAATTAGTTTTGTAATTAGTCTAGGTTTAATACTCCTAATTAGTGTCAAACATTCGATGTGACGGGGGCTAAAATTTAGCCATCTCCTCCCAAACACCCCCTAATTAATTCGAATTAAAAACTTTCAGGTTTAGATCTTTTGTTCTGGGATTTGCTCTTGTAGTACCCGTTGGAATTTCCTTAGGGCATCGCTTTTATGTACACAAGCTCATAGGCTAAATGTGCATCATTATTACATTTTAAGAAGAAAAAAAATATACTTACACTGCAATATGTAACAAATGTTGAGAGTTGCTAAGACGAAGTGACCGACGGGAATCCTATACTTTCCTGTCTAGTATTTTTGATCCGAAAAATTCTATAGGCAATTCGTTTTTTCAATCTTGGAAAATGCTCCTATGCATTATACTAAAATGCTGGCAACCTTTGGAGAAGGAAATAGTAATGAATGTAATCTTGTAGTGTTAA
Organism: Setaria italica; assembly: GCF_000263155.2. Taxonomy (NCBI): domain Eukaryota; kingdom Viridiplantae; phylum Streptophyta; class Magnoliopsida; order Poales; family Poaceae; genus Setaria; species Setaria italica. The sequence continues at coordinate 24,746,017 of NC_028454.1, forward strand.
GACTACAAAACACACACGCCCATCGAATTTTACTGAATTACATACGTGTCACCAAAGAAAATAAAGTTATTCCAAGTGAACTCTACATTTGGATTTTGTGGGATTCTCTAACTTAGCCTAACTCTTCTAGTCGAGGGCCCCCTTGTCGTCCTCCAGGTGACTCGGCGGGCGAGCCCTGGCGGCGGCCGCCGCCACTAGGTAGTGGCGGCAGCGGCGGCGGCTTGCGGCTGCGCTGCGCCCCCCTCCCTCTCTTTCCTCCTTTCTCTACTCCTCAATCCTAGAGCCCAGTCAACTCCGGTCGCGATTTTCCTGCCAGTCGAGGTAGACACCGGTCGCCGGAGGCTTGATCTGCGTCTCCCATGGCTGGATCGATACCGAATCTACGCGCTAGGCCCGCTGCTGCTGCATTGTCTTTGCCGGCGCGTCGCATCGTGGCCGTTGTTGCGCTGTGATCCTGCCGCCCCCCCTCCAATGGGAGCGTCTAGGCCTTGGTTGGGGACTTTCCCTCTCCGTCGATGAGGGTGGCCGGAGGACTGGCCCACTTGGTGCTTCCCCAAGTGCCCGCCTCCACTTCTGCTCCACAGGTGGGGGCCATGCCATCCTCCGCTTCTGGGAGGGCTCCTTCTGGTGGCTGGCTCTGCGTCCACATGGCTTGCTGTGTGGCGGCGGTTTGACTGCAATTGTTGGCATGTGGTTACTGCCCGTGCATCCGTTTGTGGGATTGCCGTCCCTATCTGTCTTGGGACACCGGGTATCAGCTTGGTGGTGGTGGTGGTGGTCGTCAACTCTTCTCTAGGAGATTCTTCTTCTGTGCCTGCCTCGCATCACATTGACCATCGTCGTCTTGGTTGCTTACATTGGGTTGTTGTCGTCTAGCAGATGCTTTGCCGCCCCGTTACGTTGGATGATGCTTTCTCCGAGCGGATGCTTTGCTGCTCGGTTTATGCTCTTCGGGTAGATGCTTTGCCACTGTTGTTATGTTTGGGCGGATGCTTTGCCGCCGTGTGCTTAGGCGGATGCTTTGCCGATATGGTTGTGCTTCTTGAGTGGATGCTTTGCCATAATTGTTATGTTCGGGTGGATGCTTTGCCGCTGTGTGCTTAGGCGGATGCTTTGCCGCCTTGGTCATGTTGCTTGGGTGGATGCTTCGCCACCTTTGGGCACCTTTAGGCAACTTTATTGATGATGTATCTTTCTTTTGCAGGTTTAGTTGTTTAGGTTATCTTTAGTTTTTTAGGTTGCAGGGTCCCTTCCCCCTTTCTTGCTGCTTGCTTGCTCTGGTTCGTGTTGTGTCGGGTTACTTGCCACCTTCTTTGTGGTACTTTGTAACTTTGTGTTACGAGGGTTCTCTCGTAGTAGTGTTGTTGTAACTCTCTTCCTCTTAATGAAAAACTTGCTAAGGCACGACCGTAAAAAAAAAAGATTTTGTGACGTGGCAATGTGGCAAGAGTAATAGATGGACGGGATCCCACCATTGCAAGGTAGTAAGAAAGGTTGAGGTTCACGAGCTACTCAAGCTGACCCATCTCTAGGCACAAATCAAGCTCAACTTGAGCTTGGAATAAAATAAGATCAAGCCTTGAGCTCATGATCTGAACCTCTAATATGCCTGGTTATGGCCTGACCTTCAGATCAACTGGTCAGCCTTATTATTTTTTACTCAAGCGTTTTTTTTTTCAAAACATCCAAGAGACTGGATTGGGGCAAATCTTGATCTTGATGACGAAGTCACCACGTGAACCTATGGAATGTGAGCAACCATATGCTGCGTCAGAGACTAGCTAGAACCCAGATGGTTAATTTCCACCACAAGAACGTAACAAATTAAGCAATACAAATTAAGTATTGCTTAGTTTATTTAGGGGTGTTTGATACGAGGTACTAAACTTTAGCAATGTCACATCGGATGTCCGGATGCTAATTAGGAGGATTAAACATGAGCTAATTACAAAACTAATTGCACAGATGCAGTCTAATTCACGAGACGAATCTATTAAGCTTAATTAATCCATCATTAGCAAATGGTTACTGTAGCACCACATTGTCAAATCATGGACTAATTAGGCTTAATAGATTCGTCTGGCGAATTAGACTCCATCTGTAATTAACCTATATTTAATACTCCTAATTAGTATCCAAACATCCGATGTGACGGGTGCTGAACTTTAGCACCCTGGAGCCAAACATGCCCTTAGATTTTTTGTTGAGCTTTTATATAGATTTTTTACTTTTGCATACAACTGCAATATTGTTGGGCTTTCACGAGCCAAGCTTGAGCCCTACTTTATGCGGAGCCTCTGCTATGCTTGATTCTAGAAAGGTGGGCTTGCTCAAGTTTTTCTTGTTTGGAACAAGTACGCTATTTTTTTGAGGGTTTATGTGGCTACAACACTTCACTACTTTGCATGCCGCTATCACAGTTGTTCTTTTTAGAATATGCTACACATGCTTTTGATTAAGTAGGGGAAGGAGTTTTACAAGGACCTGGACAAGGCTTGCTGGTCCGCATATTACACTAAGCTTTGCTTGCTATCTCACGGTTGAATTTCGCGACCTAAAACTATCTCAACCAGGGACTTAGCCCATATTTCCCTTCGGCTCAGATTTTCTGCACAAACGATGCAGGCGTGTCAAGGCTGATCTTTCACGCAGGCTGCGTTTTCTCCAAATCGACTTAGGGTGTTGAACTGCTTCATGTTCTCCTTAGCGATCCTCTTGCGACTACTCATCCACCATACGTGGAACTGTATTTCTACGGGAGTTGTATCAAATTTTGTTTAATACCTATTCCCACTGTTCTGGTTTCGAAAGGAAATTTTGAGATCCAATTCCTTATGATTTAGAACAAACTGTAACTTCATCCAAGATGTTCCTGTGCAATCCCCCTCTTTAATTTCATGGGAGTGTCCATATATCTGTCAACAGATTTTTTAGAGTAAAATTGGTGGAATTTTATGATGTTGAATATGTTATTTTCTGATGTTACAGATGTTATTCTCCCATGTTGCATCTGACTGAAAATATGAAGTACTATACAACATGCAAGAACAATATATTGAAACATAGTAAATAGGATCTGTAACATTAGGAGAATCTACCATATTTCCTCCCCTGAAATGACGAAATATTTTGAAATATCGAAGAATAATGTTTGCAATATCAAATGATGACATTTGAAACATCAAAAAATTCGACAGATTTTCTTCTAAAAATCTGTCAACAGATAAATAGCAAAACTCTTAATTTAAAGGACCCTAACTAACATGGTGATCAAACATGATCCTCTAGCCTTTGATGATAGACCTTTTACCCTATAATGAATTGTATTTCTTTTACTTGTAAGTGGGAGACGAGAGAAATGATGCCATCTTTTGTCCCTAGCTTTTGGTAGATCTTTTATCCCTTCGACCAATTGTATTTCTTTTACTAGCAGGAAGTGGAATATGATGTAAGTAATGATGCCATGCATCTTAATAAACAAAGTGGCGCTTTGCTACTTTCCATTCTTATATTCATTGGCCTGGTGTGTTCCATTTCCCATTTATGTTTAAATATTCCATTAGTGAGTACGCCAGTAAATTTACATAAAGCAAAACCCATAAAAAGCCCATAAAAAGTCATGAAATCTAATTCCCTGATTTCCACCCTAAAGCAGAAGATTTGGACTGGGTAATGGACGCTCCGTTAGCACCCCAGCAGACCTAACTAAAGCAAATTCCTAACCATCATGGAAGTCAAAATCATATTTTGCACCTCCACTAGTTGCAATTAATAAGATACACTAGTGGATGGGCCCCGTTGCTGCTGTAACAGAGCTTATTTGATAGACATCACAATTTCATTTTGTGTAAGGTTTGCCATCTAGAGCAAAGCATAATAGCAACAGGTTAGATTAATAGGAAACATTAGACCAGAGATAATTTTCATTTCCCGGGTCACTGAAAAACCATGAGATCATAGCATAAATGAAGTCCACAGTTCGTTTCGTGCATTGTTGGTCTTACAGCCAAGCACGTTCTCTTTTCATTCAACACCTTCTCAGTCATAACCTGCACATGGATCCATCAGATCTGCCTCATCGTGCCTCTAGCATCTGAATTGACCTTCGACTCTGCCTCAGAAGCAAGCACAATTGGCTCTGATGTGCCCTTTAAAAGGTCATTCTTAAGGCAGCAGAGGTTCACAAGAGATCTTGTGTTGTTAAGGGGATATGGTTGGGGAGTGAGAGGCGGCGACATAGAGGATGGGAAGAAGGCTCCCGTAGAACATATTTTTTTTTACTTGGAAAATTAGATAACTGTATGATTAATTTTCGAACTAGATTTATCATGACAAGAGTAAAACCTAGCATGCAATTCTCTAACATACTAGGCAACAACAAGCACAACTTTATTATCTCAGAAAACATGCAAAAATAACAGATCGGATCACAGCGTACATTCTTAGCGGGTGCAGCCATGACAACAAGCGGTGCTAATGAAACGACAACGGTGTTGTGGATGGAGTACAACAGACGACGTCGAAGATGATGGTACGCCGCAACGCCGAACTTGGATGGAAGACGAGCTGTGGTGAAGGCCTTGAGTAGTCGCGCGGAGCGCTTCCCAAAAACCTTATTCGCCCTTGTTGGAGGTATGCCCTAGAGGCAATCATAGAGATGATGATATTCCATTTGTATCCATGATTTATGTTGTGTTCCTTGAATATCCATTAAAGGCTACTTGAATTGATTTGCAATTATGTGAATTGTGTGTGAAACTCTTTACTTGTATGGTTATTCTAAAAGTTGTCCCTAGGCGGAGTTCATGTGAGGACACACATGAATATTAGACTAGCATGATGACTATGTTTCACAAGTCATGGACATGGAGATGTTGAACTAATAATGTGGGCACATGTGGAGACATGTGCTAGGACTGACCCAACACGAGAAGTAGTTCTTTTTTTTAAACGACATATACGCTTTATCCTTAGACCTGAGATTGTCGCATGTATTCAAGATGTGGATCGACTTACTTAGGGGCTATCAAACGCTACGCCGTAACAGGGTAGTTATAAAGGTAGCTTTCGGGTTTGTCAAGAAGCATGCTATGAGACATGGTCAATCAAGATGGGATTTGCCCCTCTCTGATTGAGAGTGATATCTCTGGACCCCTCGAGTGATCGGATCCGAAAATGCATGGCCATGCTACGTACGGTTAAGAGTTAACCTACAAAGGGATTCCGAATCACAGGATCGCGAAAGAGCGGTCGGTTTGAAGCTAGACCAAATATCGTGAGGCAAAGGGAATAGCATGTATATAATGTTGTGATGGTTCGTCTGATATGATCTTCGTGTGCGTATAGGAGTTGGCATGTCTTGCTAGAGGCCGCTACCGACTATTGGGCCGAGTAGGAGTACTCGGGCCATGTCTAAACGTATTCGAACCCATAGGGTCGCACACTTAAGGGGTTGGAAGCCCAATTCGGATGTGATCTGAGTTGGATTAGGTTTAGAAGTACTAATGGGCCTCGGACCCAGAGGCCCGTTAGGAACCTCTATAAATAGAGGGGTGGGGGCGCCCTAGGGTTCACACCTTTTTGGCGAAACTCATCTGCCGCGCCTCCCACGCCCTCGCCTGTTGCAACTCATGGATCTAGCAGTCCGGCTTGCGACGCTTCCTCCCTGCACGTGTGGATACCTTGGAGGTGTTGCGCCTGCAGCACTAGGACGAGCCGCCGACGAGCCACGACGAGCCGTTGACGAGCCACGACGAGCCGACGACGAGCCGCAGCACGAGGGAGATCTTGCTGCACGTGGACGAGCTGCTGAGGAGCTGCTGGACGTCGACGTGATCGACTACGTACGACTACGTTGATCAACTTCGCTGCATTGACGCGAATCTACATCTTCCGCACCAGTAGTGCGTCGAGTGGTAATCCCGTGATCCTTATGCGGCAGTTTTCCTGGTTTACACAGTAGAAATTTTTGATTTGCGCTAGTGTAGCCTACCTCGTATCCCAACAGCCCTCTCCCGGTGCAGGATCATAAGAGCGAGAGGTTCCGAAGACCTGCTCTCCCGTTCGCCGGTGCACACCGGCGCTTGAGATGGAGTTGACTATGGTGGCGGCGTAGCAGTGAGAAGAGGCAAAACCCAACTCGTATAGACTACCTTGGATACCCTAACCTGGGGACCTTCCCGTATAGTAGTCTATGGTGCATCTTTTCCATGAGGGAGGTGGTCCGTATATATGGGGAGGAAAACCCTCACACCCTCGTCTATTAGCAATACAGAACTAATAAATGATGTACCCCCTCTTAACGCTAATGGGCCTTTGAGATTTATTAAGGATATTATTTATATGGCCAAGCCTATATATCTAACAATCTCCCACTAGATCTCAAATACCCATTTAGGTGTTTTGCATTTTTCTCAGTACTGTTTGATATACTAGTGTTTCAGCAAGGACTGTTGAGTTGAACTCTCGCCTGGAGTTTCAAGCTACATTTATCCACAACTTGACCAATGGACTAAGCCTTGAATTACAAGTTTTGTGCGAACAAGTTTCACTCAAAGTCGGAACTAGTACCTGGCTGCCAGTAGCCTACCTGCAGGTGGAGCATATACGTCGTACTCCCTGGTATCTTTCATGAGCTTACTAGAGATCACCCAAATCTCATAGACTGTAACGTTCTACAGTCAGGCTCATATAGGTGTGTTCTTTCAAGAATGTTGTGTAGGACAACATCTTCGCTTAATCAAGCCAATAGAAACACATTAAAGGATATTGCTAACCTTCCTTAAAGCACTTGAAAGTATTGCATCTTCACATAGAGAGGGTTTAATAATCACTCTCCTCAGTCAATAGACAACTTGTTTTTCCCAAATCCTAATTCATGGGATCTCCGATCACATAGGTTAGGTTACCACTGCGGCAACTCAAACGGGTCTCATACCCATCTCCCTTGATGCACATTCTATCACATTCCGTGATAGCCCTTTCGTAAAGGGGTCTGCCAGGTTTTTGTCTATTTGAATATAAGTCACACTTATTACTCTGGAGTTTCTCAACTTCCTGACAGACTTCAGTCGTCTCTTGACATGTCTTGATGACTTCGCATTATCCTTAGCACTGTTCACTTTGACTATCACCATTTGATTGTCACAGTTCATAAGGATTGCCAGCACAAATTTATCAACCACAGGTAAGTCCATCAAGAGACCACGCAGCCTCTCTACCTTAATTTGTAAGACCTCCATAATATTGCACCACCTCCAAGGGTAAACACATACCCACTCATGGTATATAGGTCATCAACATTCAAAATCCAGTTCGAATCACTATATCCATCAAGCATAGCAGGGTGTCTGGAATAGTGAATCCTATAACTCATAGTACCCACCAAGTAGCGCATAACCCTTTCAAGTGCATACCAATGATCAGAACCCGGGTTTGACATGAACCTACTCAATTTGTTCATAGCAAAAGCTATGTCAGGTCTCATTGTGCTAGCTAAGTGCATGAGTGAACCGATAATCTGAGAGTACCTCAGTTGGTCTTTAGCACTTTTCTTGTTTTTTTTGAGTATCATGCTGGAATCATAAGGTGCTGGAGAAGGCTTGGTGTTCATATAACCAAAATGGTTTAGGACTTTCTCCACATAATGGGATTGCAAAAGAGTAATTACATTCTCATCCTTAATCAGCTTGATGTTCAGAATACCATCAGCTTCTCCTAGATCTTTCATATCAAAGTTCTGTGATAGAAAATACTTGACCTCATTGATCACATCAATGGTTGTGCCAAAGATCAGTATGTCATCCACATACAAGCACAATATAACTCCTTCACCCCCACCATGGTGATAGTATACATATCTATCAGCCTCGTTAATGACAGAGCCCGCAGAGGTTAAAGTTCTATCAAACTTATCATGCTATTACTTAGGTGCTTGTTTTAGGCCATACAATGACTTCAACAACTTACACACCTTACTTTCTTGATCCTTCACCACAAACCCATCAGATTGATCCATATAGATCTCCTCATCCAACTCTCTATTTAGGAAAGCTGTCTTTACATCCATCTAGTGGATGATAAGACCATACGAGGCAGCGAGAGAAAGTAGTGCTCGAATAAAGGTCAGTCTAGCGATAGGTGAATAGGTATCCAAGAAGTCTTCACCTTCTTTTCGTGTGTAACCTTTCACCACAAGCCTAGCCTTATACTTTTCAATAGTACCATCAGGCCTAAGCTTCTTCTTGAACACCCATTTACAACCATTGGTTTGCAACCATAGGGTCGTTCAGTGAGCTCCCATATCCCATTAGAAAGAATTGAATCCATCTCACTTTGGACAACTTCTTTCCAATCATCTGTATCTGGAGATGCATACGCCTCAGTGATGGACGTGGGAGTATTGTCCACAAGATACACAGTGAAATCATCACCAAAAGATTTTGCAACCCTCTGTCTCTCGCTCCTTCTAGGTGCTTCACTGTCATCCTCTTCTAGGATGTTCTCATGCTCATGCTCATCGGGTTGTTCAGAAGACTCAACAAGTGCAGTAGGTTTAGGAGTTATTTCAGCAGAAAATCTAGAGTTGCTCTACATATCCTTAAGAGGAAATATATTCTCAAAAAATGTTGCATCACGAGATTTCATAATAGTATCAACATGCATTTCAGGAACCTCAGATTTAACCACTAAAAATCTATAAGCAATACTCCTCTGAGCGTATCCTAGAAAGACACGATCCACTATCTTAGGTCCTAACTTGCGCTTCTTCGGAATAGGTACATTGACTTTTGCAAAACACTCCCAAGTACGCAAATAAGAAAGTGATGGTTTTCTCCCGATCCACATCTCATATGGAGTTTGATCTTTATTCTTGTTCGGAACTCTATTCGGGACATGACATGAAGTCAATAGAGCCTCCCCCCACCATGCCTTAGATAGACCAACAATATCTAACATGGAATTAACCAAGTCAGTCAGTGTGCGGTTTTTCCTCTCAGCAATCCTGTTGGACTCAGGCGAATAGGGAGGCATCCTCTCATGAATAATACCATGTTCCTCACAGAATTCATCAAAGATTTTTAGGAAGTACTCGCCACCACGATCAGACCTTAGACGCTTGATCTTTCTCTCAAGTTGATTCTCAACCTCAGCCTTATAGATTTTAAAGTAGTCTAATGCTTCATCCTTAGTTTGCAACAAGTAAACATAGCAAAATCTAGTCGCATCATCAATCAAAGTCATGAAGTATCTCTTTCCACCTTTTGTCAACACACCATTCATCTCGCACAGATCAGAATGTATGAGTTCTGGAGGTGCCAAGTATCTCTCCTCAGCCACCTTGTGAGGCTTCCAAGGTTGCTTTGATTGCACACAACTATGGCACTTAGAACATTTGGCAATGGTGATGTTCAGAATTAAACACATGCTGGAAAGCCAAGACATTAAACCAAAATTTATATGACACAAATGTGAATGCCAAATACTCGGATCATCACTAACGTTGCCATAAATATGGTTCACGGACTTATTACAAAAGTTTGCAAGGGAAAAGTGGAACAAGCCTTAGCCTTTACCAACAAATTGTCCATGTTTTGACATGACTAATTTATTGGACTCTAACACTACCTTAAACCCGTCCTTGCACAGGACTGAGTCGCTCACAAGATTCTTGTTGATAGTAGGGACATGCTGCACGTTTCTCAGCTGCAAGATCTTTCTTGAAGTAAACTTCAGATCTACCATACCAACACCATGAACAGCAGCATGTGACCCATTCCCCATCAGCACGGAGGAATCATGAGCGACTTGGTAAGAAGAGAGCATGGATATGTCAGCACACAAATGAACATTGGCACCCGTATCAAGCTACCAACTGGTAGATTAAAACCTGAAAGAATAGTAGGTAATAAATTACTATAGCTATCTCCAGTGTTGCCTATGGTCACTGTATTGACATCCTTGGATACAAATCCATGGTTAGCCCTTTTATGCTTGCGATCTGGACAATCCTTTGAGAGATGTCCCAACTCACCACAGGTATAGCAAGACAACTCGGCTTTGTTCATATTCTTCTTCTTGGTAGTCTTAATGACCTTATTTTTCCCTTTATTCTTGTTGAGGTCCTTCACAATGCACTGCACCTTATGCGCATGCTCTACCACAGAACGGTTGTTCACCATCTTGTAGTCACAGGAGCTTTCTATGAGGTATAGTTCACTGTCTGCATCCGTTGCACCATACTTTGTAACCGAAGCATCCCACAGTGCCTTCGCATCTATCATGTCTATGTAGACATCGACCAGATGGTTAGATAATGCTAATGATACATCCCATGAAAAGATTATTGGCATCCGCGAACTTCTGCTGCTGCTCAGCAGTCAGTTCGCCTTCTGGTTTGCCTTTTCTCGTATCCCAGATGTGCATCATATTAAGCCACAGATGAATCTTTGTTTGCCATCTCTAAAAGTTTACACCGGTAAATTTATCCAGCCGCAGTGACTCAGCAAAACCAGCCATACCAAAATCAACACATTGCCAATAATAAGGTTTTTGGATTGTTGAAAAATTAGACAACTGCATGATTAATTTTTGAACTAGATTTATCATGACAAGAGTAAAATCTAGCATGCAATGCTCTAACATACTAGGCAACAACAAGCACAACTTCATTATATGAGAAAACAAGCTGAAATAACAGATCGGATCACGACGTACGTACTTAGCGGGTGCAGCGGTGACGACAAGCGGTGCTGATGAAATGACAACGTGTTGTGGATAGAGCGCAGTAGACGACGTCGAAGACGATGGTACGCCTCAACGCCAAACTTGGATGGAAGACGAGCTGTGGTGAAGACCTTGAGCAGTCGCGCGGAGCGCTTCCCAAAAACCTTATTCGCCCTCTCCCGGTGCAGGATCAAGAGCGAGAGGTTCCGGAGACCTGCTCTCCCATTCGCCAGTGCACGCTAGCACTCGAGACGGAGTTGACTACAGTGGCGGTGCAGCAGTGAGAAGAGGGAAAACCCAACTCGTATAGACCACCTTAGGGATACCCTAACCTGGGAGCCTTCCCATATTAGTAGTCTATGGTGCGTCTTTTCTATGAGGGAGATGGTCCGTATATATAGGGAGGAAAACCCCCAACACCCTCGTCTATTTGCAATACGGAACTAATAGATGGTATACCCCCTCTTAACGTTAATGGACCTTTGACATTTATTAAGGATATTATTTATATGGCCAGGCCCATATATCTAACAATCATGACCGCCACACAAGAATTGGTGCACCAAGCATACATATATACACATTCTCGGAAGAACGTGAAATATATTTCAAATGAATCTGGAAGATCAAATATCTTTTGTTTAGTTAACAAACTAAAATTCCTTTTTCACCAATAGAGGTTGCAAAAAAATTATGCTGAACTTAAGAGATTGAAATTTTAAATTAGAATCCTCCAATATAAGATATCAAAGTACATAATATGGCTGATAACACCAACAAGCCAAACGATAAGTTTATATCAAACTTTAGATTAGAATCCTCTAATATAAGATATCAAAGTAAAAACTAAAAGTTTAGAGTGTAGACAAAATCATATTGATCAAAAATATCGTTTGGCTTCTGGAATACATCCAGAATGGCTGAAGCTTGATCTAAACTTCTGTTTCTTGGACTGGAGCAGCCATTTGTTCCTTGCTGACATCTACTTGCTCAGTTTTCTTTGCCCAGAGAACACAATACAGGCCACCAACCATGACAACTCCACCCAAGATACTGCAGGGAAGATGACGAATTTTGGGTTAAATTTTTGTGAATTATTCATCATTGTCAATGGAAAATTGAAGGAAAATGGACTGGCTGGGTAACAGAAGGAATTTAAAGAGAGACCTGCCCAGTGTGACTGCTTCACCCAGAAGTGAAGACAGAACTATTGTGACAAGAAGAGTTATTGGCATCGTCATGGCCAAGAATACGGGTCCACTCTTGTCAATCACCCAGATTTGCATGTAATATCCAACTCCGGTAACAAGTACACCCTGCATGACGTCTAAAAATTCAGAGAAGACACCATCACATTCCTATTATTATTGTTCTTCTTACGTACCAAAGGGTTTCTTTGGCACACGGAAACAAAAGAAAAAATGAAAATTAACATTAAGTGACACTAAGGATTCATTTAAAATCTGAACATATAGCCTTTTGAGGTTTCGACACCTGATACTATCATACAAAGGCATGACTTGATGCTTTCTTTGAAATAACAAAACATAAATTGAATTGAAACTCTGGCATAGAAATCTGAAAGTCGATCTCGACTTAAAACAAAAGCTGAATTGTTCCATACAAATGTAATTATGTCCCTAGATGAAGCTTGAGATTTGAGAAATGCACTGTGTTGATTGGTGCATTGTTTCTGTTCCATTAGGATCAATAGGTGAAAAGTTACCATCACTATCAGATGGATCCACTGCCAGAAAACTTCATCTGGGCATTTTCCTAGTTCATAGTTATTATTACTAATGTTTCACATGCCATTTTTTACACTATATGAAACTATATCTGGCCAGACAACTAACTGTTGCCAAACATAACTGTTATAATTGTTAGAGTATATTTGGTAGTTATAGATATACGTATCGTAGACTGCCGTATGTATCCGGGGGAGCGTTGCCTCCAAGTCTCTGTACTCTATATATATCGGCCGAGGCCTCAATGCAATACAATCCATCCATTATACCCAATCTATTCTTTCTACGTGGTATCACGAGTTTAGGGTTTCGTATCCTAAGCTAAACCTTCCACTTTCGCTCGTTCCCCCGCCTCCTGCGTGCTACCGGCCGTCCTTCATGGCGCGCATTCAACACGCCCCTCGACAGCCTCCTAGTGCGCCCCCGGGGAGGTTGCCCATGACCTCCACCGTGGGGTAGCGCCCTCCATCTCCGCGGCGGATCCGTTTAATTCGCCGCACTCCAGTGTCAAGCAGCAGCAGCTTGAAGCGTACCTCACCATCCGCCATGGAAACCATCACTGACAACCCCAACCCTCGCTGCCGTGGTGGCAGCCGCGGTCTCCATGCGGTGCCCGTGTCCTACCCCGTGCTGCTGTGGTGGCAGCAGGGGCCTTTGCACGGTGCATCCACCTCGTCGCTGACGGATTGTGTAGCGGCACCTTAGCACTGCCTTGTCATCTTCGCCGCCCCATCGGGCCGCAGCTTGAGCCCCTCCTCCGGATCCCGTGTCGCACAAGGCCCTCCCCCGCCGGCCGCATCGCCTACTCCGGCAGGCTCCTCCGCACCCGGCGGTATGGCTCCGCCCCACCCGCCTCATCTGCCTCGCGCGGGCTCTCGCCACCGTCATCCAACACATGCACTGCCCAACATGATGGATTTCTCCACCGTCGCCGGCTGGGACCTACGCCACCTGACCTGGCGGAATCCTCCGCTGCCTCTGGTTGGGACTCGCAACGCCCGACCGCCGGAATCCTCCACCGCCCTGGTGCGGATCCGCCCCACCCATACCCACGCCCATCTCAAGCCTCTATCTATTCCTCTCTCACACGCTGTTCAAGGAAAGAGATAAGAGGAGGATGAGGGGCTTGTGCTACACACACCTAGAGGTACTACACGAGATGCTACTGTATCTTCTTCTTTTGCCCAATCAGAGATCGGGATTACGTCGCCCACCGCCTGTCGACCTCTCGCCTCTACTTTGACATCGGCATCGACTTCACCAGCTCCTGTCCTATCTTCGACTGTGCGGTTGGCGAGATGGACGGTGCCCTAGCGGATGCCCGTGTGCACCGCCCTCCTCATTGCTTCATCCGCATGTCGACCTCCGCCAGCTCGTCGTCGCCTCCACCGATCGGGACGCCTCCACCGACTTTGCCCATCGTCGTCTCATCTTGCACATACTCAGTCTGATCAGCCGATGTACGTGATCCACCCGGCTCCCATGACATTCATCCTCGTATTGCGCGCCTCTTCTCTGAGTATGGAGGGCTACCGCTGCATCACCTCTTCGGGCAACAGCGGCGCCACCCGTGGTCTCCTTCGCCATTGCATCCTCACCGCCGCCAACCACATCAATGACCTCGTCATCGACTACGAGTCGTTGTGGCTTGCGTGCATGGTCTTCATCATGATGTTTGAGTTCTTCGCCGTCTCCTTCGAGCTCCGCCGCCACATCATCCGGATCATCAGGCCTCGCGTCAAATTGTTCGGGTCTACCTCCTCGCTTCGTCCAGCACCACCTCGTTGCCAGCGCCACCATCTAATCTCCACTTTGTTCGTCTACTCTAGCAACCGCGGGCCGCATCGGTATTTTCTACCTCACCGTTCTTTTGCACCTGCGACTGCCTTGGAGGCCTTCTCCGCAGGTCCCTTAGACAACGACACCTAGTTGTGCACTCTCCCTTGCACGTCTGGTATTGACAACATCGGTACATGCCATCATCCCCGATGCATTCCTAGGCCTAGAAAACCTGGGAATGTCTCGCCTAATGGTTAGACTGCATTAATTTTGGCATCAACCCCCTCTACGATTGCCTCGACGTGTCACAGTCTTCATCTTTGGCATCTTCCCCTACGTGCCACCATCCTCACGGCATCTCCTCATACGCCCGCGGCTTCATGTGCGGCTCCCTCATCTTCAGCAACCTCGACAGCTACGTTGACCACGGCTACTCTAAGCATAGCATCCTCGACCATGGCTACTTGTCCTCATGCTCGGCTACCTCAACATCAGCACAAAGGGTTATCATGTGCATGAGTTACTCGTCGGTTTTCTCTCCAGTCGCAATATCTGCACCGCACCGACGTTATCACTGCGAGGGGATGTCAGTCTGTCGGCTTTTGCCTTCGACTTCTTCTCTAGTCTCATCATCTGCGGTGCTCCCACTATAACTGCAGGGAGATGTTAGAGTATATTTGGTAGTTGTAGATATACGTATCATAGATGGCCATATGTATTCGGGGGAGCCTTGCCCACCAAGTCTTTGTACTCTATATATATCGACCCAGGTCTCAATGCAATACAATCTATCCATTATACCCAATCTATTCTTCCTAATAATCAAGACACTGGTCGACACATTAGGAAGACACATATCGAGCTTACACAGTAAAGCACGGCAATGAGACTGATATCCAACTTTAGCTTCCATCGTGAAAAATCTCTCTCCACGACAAGGGCAATGAAGAAGGACTGGATAGTTGCAAAGACAATTTGGAGACTTGTGTTGAGCAGCTTAGATGGGTAAGCGTCCAATATAGGCCCCTGAGAACAAAGTAATGTATATATAGGTAATACAAATAGAATGCACAACCCCAAGAGTACTATTATTTGATCAGCTGCGAATATTTAACCTTTTTTAAAGCGGCTATGAAGAGATTCATACCTGTAGCACTGTCCAGAAAGCCCAACATATAGTGCCTAAAGTCATTAGGAAAATTCCTAATAACCAAGTTCTTACTGAATGAACAATAACTGTGGCATGTGAGTTACTTGTTTGGTGAAGAAGACGGTGGTGGTTAAACGATTTCATTTCAGGCCCCTGATAAAATGCAAGTACAATGACACCGGCGAAGCAAAACACTATACCAGTAACTTTTACAATTCCTTGGAATCTCTTCATGTTCAAAGACTCAATCCTACAAGATAAAGAATAGTGAGGTACCAAAAACTTTTTTATCAAAATAGTTCTTGAACCTTTTCTTATAAAAAAGCTATATGCATATATATATATATATATATATATATATATATATATATATATATATTTGTCTCCAAATCAAAATAAGGAAACCAGCATGCATAGCGTGGTCCTAATAAGTAGACAAGGTGTGATGCTATCATTATTCGCAGAGAGAAAGGCATGGTGGTATCAACAGCCCAAACCCTGGTTCTCATAGAAAAGGATCTCACTAAGATACACCAGTTTTAGTCCTAGGCAGTCTGGCCTTTGGCCTCGAATATGACCCTAATCGTTCTTCTGGGATTGTTCTAGTACGATGGATCGAAGGGGTGCTGCCAAATGAGTACGGATGGCCGATGCGCGTTCAAAGTGTTGGATGCGTCTCGGCAGGAGGACAGAGGTGTTGGGGTTGTACTGTGCCAAAATTTTAATATACATATATCTTTATTTTTCAAAGAAAAAAAAGAAGATGCCTTGGCAGGTTGTATTCCCCCATGTGTCAGAGTTTCTTTCTCAAATACAGAAACTATTAAAGTGTCATGCAAACTTGCTGGGAAAGTTCCCTTATATTTCATAGAAACCCTTGCCTCAAAAGAACTGCCAAAAAGAAAGCCACCACTGGCAGAACATTAGATATTGCGGATGATGATGTTGCCGAAGCATAACTGAGACCAATGCTGTATACGTTTATAGAACCAGAAATCCTTCAAAAAAGAAACATAAATATAAAGAATGATTAGTGAATTCTCTGCTAGTAGTTATTAGCACAAATTGACAAAAACCTACTAAATTTTTACCATTTACAATGTATTTTGTCACACATGCACCATTATGAGTGCAAATGTACTCCAACTGATTCAAAAGACATGATCTATAAACATTGACAAGGTCTATGAGGTGACAATGACTTTTTGAATAAAAAACTTAACAACGAGATTCATTCTAATAAGAAGATGATGTGCTTCGAGAACTCGAGTTGGGGCAGGAGTTTCAACGACTCTCGGAGTTCAATGTTCTAACTGGTCCACTGCGACAAGCTTGGCACTTTTACAATAAAGATAACTAAATATTGTGATAGTACCTTTTATGATGAATCTATTTACATTGCCAATCTATGTAAGTTTATATATTGATGATTTTTTAAATAAGTTTGGTTAGAGGGATCCTAATCAAAGCAACATATTTTCTGAGTTTGAAGGGGTACAGTACATATATACGCTTACTAACTCTAACCCATAAGAGTTAGAAATATACGAGTTCAACCTATTTGTCAATAATTGACCGTTATTTGCAGTTATCGAAATTTGTTATCTAAATTCTCTAACATGATTTTGAACTTCCAGAAAAATTGGCTATAGATTTTTCAATATCCACCAACAATAACTGAACTTTATCGGCTAGCGAGTATTATAAATTTGTAAACTGATACAGTTAACTCTTAATCTAAAGCAAGACACAGAAATGAGTGGAAATATTAGCAAACATCATAACTTAAACCAAGAAAAGAAAGAAATAGGAATGACTCCATAGCAGTTTTTGTAGAATTTGCACAGGTGTATATGCATTAAAAAGAATCTCAAACACAGATATCTTCATGAGAGCTTCGTTCTGAAATAAGGAGGATGGAACACACATGGTTAAACATTAATATGCGAAGTAATGGAGATTTGTTTGAAGAAATTTTCAGCTAGCTTGTTGGCCTGTGTGATGGTTCAGGCATTCAGGTTAACACATATTCAATTCATAAAAAATTCACACAAGTACAAAATAAGATCCCACTAACACATACCCGTATAATGCATGCACAAATAATTTCAAAGAGGCTTTGAATGTCAGTGCTGGAGAAGTTTTCCTGAAGAAAGAAGCTTCATTTCATTCTTCCATGATAGCTTTGCAAGAAACTAAGTTACAAAAGTTGTGTTACATACCTTTCAAGCATGTAAGCAATTGGTAGCAAGAACGGAATGGCAATTGCATGCCTGTATAAAACGAAGACAGATGTGCTCATGCCTTCATCAAAGGCACCTTTGGCCACTATATTCATGCCTCCATATATGGATCTTAGTATTAGTGCTACCACAAAAGCTGCTCTAGTGGCCATGATCACAGCAGTATGTTGGAACTTCTGAACTTGGTAGTTTATATAGTCAAAGAAAGGACTGGTGTGAGGAAAATGCACCCATTTAGGGGGGCATATGTGATTTAATTTGGTGATTGATAACAACATAGTCGATGGGAGCTAACATGCTTATTACTAAGAATGTGTAAGGTTACGTCTTATGATAGTACAAGAGAGAACCCAGCAAAACTGGAAAAAGATAATAATGAACGGAACTTATGGATTTCATACAATCTTGTAGAGCTCTTTGCAACGTTTCCATGGAGTCCAAAATCATTAAAATTGGAATCCAGAATGAAAAATTTTCCCCAAAAATGCACTTTAGCAGACCATCTCGCGTTCACAAAAATGAACACGTTGGGTCATCCGGTTTTCACAGCTTTTCACAAGATGCATGGTCATTTGGCAATCACAAAATGATCACGCCAGCCGGAGACCTTATTTCACAAACAGTTTTATGCCAGAGTTTTATCAAAAGTGGTTGCGAATGGCTAGGTTAGCATCTTTATACACACGGGATAATCCAGTAGTTACAAAAAAGGGAAGTGAAGGTTGCAATGGCTAGTTTGAGAAACGGACAAATTGGATGTTTTGACACTTGTAGTTATATTCATGCTGGATTATCCAATGAGTACAGCAAAATTAATAGATCTGTCGGAGCAACAACTAGTTTGTGCTTTTGAGGCTATGAATACACTCCCACTCAGCCATTTCAAGGTACTAGAGAGAAGGCTACCAAGCCACCAAAGTGCTAAAAGTAATTATCCAAGGTAATTAGCACATGCTTAGTTTGGTTAATGCTAAATTGCAATTCGTTTTAGCTTTTCTAGGTACATAGCTTTACATATGTACCTAGATATATACTATGTCTAGATACATAGTAAAAATTATGTATTTAGAAAAGTCAAAACGAATTGTAATTTGGGACGGAGGGAGTAGTTGGCACTGCCTCGATTTTTCACCTGCCCTGAAGTGTGTGTATTAAGTCTAATATTTGTATGAGGCGGTATCATATAAAGGATGCAGGCCTGCACCTTAGTACCGGGTGGAGGTGGAGGCTCCACCTGGTACTAATGTGCAACATTTAGTACTAGTTGTAGCTTCCAACCGGTACTAAAAAGGGTCGCGAGGGGCTCCTAAGGAACTAGCCGTTAGACACGTTACTAATGCTCACATTAGTACCGGGTCACAAATGAACCGGTACCAAGAGATAGGACCAATGCTGAGTTTTACAGTAGTGAGTGGAATATGATGTAAGTAATTATGCCATGCATCTTAATAAACAAAGTGGCGCTTTGCTACTTTCCATTCTTATATTCATTGGCCTGGTGTGTTCCATTTTCCATTTATGTTTAAATATTCCATTATTGAGTACGCCTCTAAATTTACATAAAGCAAAACCCATAAAAAGTCATGAAATCTAATTCCCTGATTTCCACCTTAAAGCAGAATATTTGGACTGGGTAATGGACGCTCCGTTAGTACCCCAGCAGACCTAACTAAAGCAAATTCCTAACCATCATGGAAGGTTAAATCATATTTTTCACCTCCACTAGTTGAAATTAATCAGATGCACTAGTGGATGGGCCCCGTGGCTGCTGTAACAGAGCTTATTTGATAGACATCACAATTTCAGTTTGTGTAAGGTTTGCCATCTAGATCAAAGCATAATAGCAACAGGTTAGATTAATAGGGAACATTAGACCAGAGATAATTTTCATTTCCCGGGTCACTGAAAAACCATGAGATCATAGCATAAATGAAGTCCACAGTTCGTTTTGTGCATTGTTGGTGTTACAGCCAAGCACATTATTCTCTCTTCATTCAACACCTTCTCAGTCATAACCTGCACATGGATCCATCAGATCAGCCTCATCGCGCTTCCAATTTTTGCATTCTCACCGCCTCTTGCATCTGAATTGACCTTCGACTCTGCCTCAGAAGCAAGCACAATTGGCTCTGATGTGCCCTTTAAAAGGTCATTCTTAAGGCAGCAGAGGTTCACAGGAGGTGTTGTGTTGTTAAGGGGATATGGTTAGGGAGTGAGAGGTGGCGACATAGAGGATGGGAAGAAGGCTCCTGTAGAACACATTTTTTACTGAATTGATCATGACCGCCACACAAGAATCTTGCACCGAGCATACATATATACACATTCTCGGAAGAACGTGAAATATATTTCAAATGAATCTGGAAGATCAAATATCTTTTGCTTAGTTAATAAACTAAAATTCCTTTTTCACCAATAGAGGTTGCCCAAAAAAATTATGCTGAACTTAAGAGATTGAAATTTTAAATTAGAAAACTCCAATATAAGATATCAAAATACATAATATGGCTGATAACACCAACAAGCCAAACGATAAGTTTATATCAAACTTTAAATTAGAATCCTCTAATATAAGATATCAAAGTAAAAACTAAAATTTTAGAGTATAGACAAAAGCATATTGATCAAAAATATCGTTTGGCTTCTGGAATACATCCAGAATGGCTGAAGCTTGATCTAAACTTCTGTTTCTTGGACTGCAGCAGCCATTTGTTCCTTGCTGACATCTACTTGCTCAGTTTTCTTTGCCCAGAGAACACAATACAGGCCACCAACCATGACAACTCCACCCAAGATACTGCAGGGAAGATGACGAATTTTGGGTTAAATTTTTGTGAATTATTCATCATTGTCAATGGAAAAATTGAAGGAAAAATGGACTGGCTGGGTAACAGAAGGAATTTAAAGAGAGACCTGCCCAGTGTGACTGCTTCACCCAGAAGTGAAGACAGAACTATTGTGACAAGAAGAGTTATTGGCATCGTCATGGCCAAGAATACGGGTTGTCAATCACCCAGATTTGCATGTAATATCCAACTCCGGTAACAAGTACACCCTGCATGACGTCTAAAAATTCAGAGAAGACACCATCACATTCCTATTATTATTGTTCTTCTTACGTACCAAAGGGTTTCTTTGGCACACGGAAACAAAAGAAAAAAAATGAAAATTAACATTAAGTGACACTAAGGATTCATTTAAATCTGAACATATAGCCTTTTGAGGTTTCGACACCTGATACTATCATACAAAGGCATGACTTGATGCTTTCTTTGAAATAACAAAACATAAATTGAATTGAAACTCTGGCATAGAAATCTGAAAGTCGATCTCGACTTAAAACAAAAGCTGAATTGTTCCATACAAATGTAATTATGTCCCTAGATGAAGCTTGAGATTTGAGAAATGCACTGTGTTGATTGGTGCATTGTTTCTGTTCCATTAGGATGAATATGTGAAAAGTTACCATCACTATCAGACGGATCGACTGCCAGAAAACTTTAGCTGGGCATTTTCCTAGTTCATAGTTATTATTACTAATCTTTCACATGCCACTTTTTACACTATATGCAACTATATCTGGCCAGACTAACTGTTGCCAAACACAAAAAGTTTTATGCCAGAGTTTTATCAAAAGTGGTTGTAAATGGCTAGGTTAGCATCTTTATACACACGGGATAATCCAGTAGTTACAAAAAAGGGAAGTGAAGGTTGCAATGGCTAGTTTGAGAAACGTACAAATTGGATGTTTGACACTTGTAGTTCTATTCATGTTGGATTATCCCATGAGGACAACAAAATTAATAGATCTGTTGGAGCAACACTAGTTTCGTGCTGTTGAGGCTATGAATATAATACACTCCCACTCAGCCATTTCAAGGTATTAGAGAGAAGGCTACCAAGCCACCAAAGTGCTAAAATTAGTTATCCAAGGTAATTAGCACATACTTAGTATGGTTAGTGCTAGATTAGTCCTAGAGAGTGATTGCTAGGTATTGTTGCCTTGGATTCATTGAGTGATCCAACCTTGTAATAATAATTCTAGTGTTGCTAGCACCTTGAAGTCTTGGTGGCTTATCAACCACTTTGTAAATTTTCGGACTTGGTGGATAGGAGTAGTGAATGCTATTACAAAGACATGGAGGCTATAGCCCTTTTGGCTAAAGCTCCACCTTTTAGTTGAAAAAAGAGGGGCCATCCTTGGTAGATGTGCTAGCTTAGCCTTTACTGGGTGCTCCAAGGTGGACTAGAGATGGTCTTTGTTAGTATTGATATTGTTGATAAATCGGTGCCCTCAGCTTAACACTGACATCCAAGAAGTGGTACCAAAGTAGTGTGCTACCACTTCTTCAGTGGACCCTATACACGCACTACTCCGAGGAGACCTTCGTAGTGGCACTAATACAAGAGACCAACACTATATAGTAACGATTTATTAAATCGTTATCCACTACAATAACCTGATACAACACAAGGACTTACACTTTTGTGTGGCTATCCTAATACACTCTACTCATGGCATACTACCATGGCATGTCACTCTTAATATGGAGGTTACCTATGCCATCTCCAAATGGCTTCCAATTAGCATGGTATGACTTGGGGTTAGAGGTCACCCCCCTGTATATAGAACTCAATGTCTCATGTGGTGTGACAAGTGTCCACCTTATACACTATTCTGCAAATATGGAGTTTTCATCATCCTTATCCATTTCCTAGATAAGTTCTACCATGCAAAATATCATGCTTTTAGAGTATTCTTAACTTTGCAAGAAGCATGGAAAATCTACTCTCTTGCCATTTCCCAATTATTCTACAACCTTCTCAAGTATGCATTGCTTTTATTCAACACTCCCCTCAGTACATACTTATCTCTGATGGTTGGATCATTGTCTACGTTATTCTTGGATCTTATATGCTCTACCATTTTGAACATTTTTATTCTCTTGTTCTGTAACACCTGAGGGATATGGGTACCCTATAGGTCCCCACCGACTAGGCCGTGGGGGCTGAGGACATGAAGTAGTACACGTCAAGGCAACCAGACAGTCCAAATCTGCCCGGATATCATGGAACACGTATTGTAGTCCGATTCAGATTGCTTTCCATGTAATTACCGAGTAGATTAGATTCAAACCGATTTGTAACTCTTGGTCGTTAGCCTATATAAGGCGGCCAAGGGCACCCCCGAGGGTATCCAAACATTGAGCAATGCAATCCACCAAAATAGAGGACGTAGGGTATTACTCTCCAGATGTCCGAACCTATCTAAAACCCTCATGCCCCCTTTGTGTTCTCGCGATCACCTTTGACTTCTTGGTTTCACAACCGTCCTCACCTACAAATCAACCACTTGGGTAACCCCCCGTTGGACTGTTGGGCTACCAAATCCAATAGTTGGCATGCCAGGTAGGGGTGGTTGCGAGATCCTTTTTGCGACCTCGATGGCATCCCATCCCAACGTAGTTTTCCCCAAGAGCATGAAGGACCTCCTCACCAACCCAATCCAGATTCGCTTTGGGACCATGCTGACGGATTCCGACCCGACCACTTCTCTCATTGACTCGGCGTCTTCCGTCGACTCGGTGCCTGCCGCCAGCTCGGCTTCTATTGGATCCACCCTGACGGGACAAGTTCTCCACCCAAGGAGCATCACGCCGCTTGCCCAGCAGGTCGGCGACTTTCACTCTCCAAGAAGGTTCTAGATCTACTCACCGTCGCCCGTCCACCCATGCCCTTCGACCTGATCATTGGGCTAGATCGCATCAGCCGCACCATTGCTGAGTGTATAGATTTGTTTGAGGCGGCGCTACACTCAACAAGGTCGGCGCAGGGTCTGTCCCGCATTGCCTTCGGTCTGCGGAACTTGGCCACCAAGTACTCCGCTAGGCTTGACTAGGTTTTCCATATCCAATCTGGTGGCCTGCCCCAACCCACCAAGTTTCCGGACTGTGGCGAATTCCAGGTACCTTGCATTGTCCTGGTGCCAAATCCCTATGGAAGCGATGATAAGGGTAATTCCTTCACACCCAATCGTGAAGCTTTCATGGTCTCCGCTGATAAGCCACCCCGTGATGGTGAAATGAAATCTCAAGAAGAAGGTTGTAACGTCAGGAATCAGAACCACGCAGCATGACGCCAACAGGAGCAAGCCAATGCCCAGCAGCAACTTGTTGCTAACGTAGATCCAGCAGGCGACCAATGCCTACAGCCGCGCGAAGACCGTGACAATGCTGAACAAGGCATTGCTTGGGATAGACGTAGATGCTCTGTACGTGCCTGTAATCTACTAGCCGACCTCGAGCAGGCCAGCCACAACATCTTCGCTACACCCTAGGCCAACCTGGGGGCCGCCTTCGCTGACCTGGGAAATCTTCTAGGTTCGAACCAAATTCGACAGATCCAAGCACGGCTCCAAGTCGCCAATGCCCACATCTAGGAGCAAATCAATAACCAACCCGCACATTCTTGGTCTACAGCTACCCGACACTCTCAAAGCCGATCCGGGCATAGCAGATTCAACTACCAATGAGGCGACCACGTGGGAGGTTGGATGGAGCTAATCCATAAAGAAGTGGTGGATCAAAATGCCAACCCATCCGCCAACAACTACGCCAAACCTCCTATTGACAGCAACGTCAACAACGGCCGTCTGCACGATGACAACAACAACCGCAGCCGTGGCAGAAGAGGTGACGATGAGGATCGTGGCCGACCAGGATGGCAAAGTGATCTCCGTGATGAGTTATACGACCTCCATCAGCACCGCGATATCCGTCCCGGCCTCAACAACTGCCACCACGAGCATGAAGAAGCCAAGCTCTACTACCGCGCCAAGTACATCGCGACTATGGCACTCCTTTGCCCAACCGCAATGCTGAGCACGAGGACCGCCATCACCAAGAAGATGAGATGCGCCGCCGCGCCAACTACGACTACATGTACGGTG
This sequence comes from Setaria italica, assembly GCF_000263155.2. Taxonomy (NCBI): domain Eukaryota; kingdom Viridiplantae; phylum Streptophyta; class Magnoliopsida; order Poales; family Poaceae; genus Setaria; species Setaria italica. The sequence goes on from NC_028454.1 coordinate 24,770,611, forward strand.
CCCCCGAAGACGCCTACAACCCGCTCGGGCATGACTACCGCGGAGGCCCCAGGGCTCCGCCCATCCAGTACTACCTTGATGATGATGATGATGACACGGCGATCGACGGCTTTGGGGGAGCCATAGCGATGGATGATTTCATCGTGGAAGTTGAGTACCTTGTCTGCCTTGGGATAGGCTACTGGCTTCACATCGATCCACTTGGTGAACTTTTGATCACCACAAGTACTCGCTTGAAGCCCCCGGGCGTCGTAGGCAGAGGGCCAATCATGTCTAGCCCCCAGCATGCAAAAAGTCCGGAGGGTGGTATGGTAATCAACTTGTAGGTAGGAACATGTTGTTGCTTGGTGAAGAATTGACAACCTTGGCACCAGCGGACTAGTTCTTCAATGTCAGTGATAGCTATGGTCAATAGAATCCTGCTCTAAAAGCTTTACCCACAATCGTTCTGGATGATGCGTGGTTGCCGCAGATGCCCTTGTGGATCTCCTCCAATGTGTCCTTGGCATCTTGTTGTGAGACGCACTTCATGAGTACTCTTGTGATGCGCCTCATCTGTAGAGCTTATCTCCAACTAGAACGTAGTTCATGCCACGCTGTAAACTTGCTCTGGTTCTGTCTTGTCAGGAGGCAACTTGTGCTTCTTAATATAGTTGATGAAGGGGGTTCTCCAATCTACATCTATCATCATAACCTCCTGATCTGGTGCATCTTTGCCTTGATCAATAATTTTTGATGGTATCGGCTCCATTATTGATGGCTTGTGTAGTTCATGGATGAAGACCCCAGCTGGAACATGGGCACGAGCAGATCCAAGCTTGGACAAGCGTTTGCGGCTACATTATTGTTACAAGCCACATGATGGAACTCCAGACCAGAGAACTTGTTCTCTAGCTTAAGTACTTCCAGGAAGTACGCATCCATATTGTCCTTGTGGAGATCCCACTCATCATTGACTTGGTTGATGACTACCAGTGAATCGCCGTAGACCAACAACCGCTTGATTCCTAGTGAAACTGCCAGGCGGAGCCCGTGCAAAAGCGCTTCGTATTCAGCTTTATTGTTGGATACCTCCTAGAAGATTTGCAACACATACTTGAGTTGTTCACCTTTGGGAGATTAAGAGTACTCCTGGACCAGCGCCCTCAAGCTTGAGTGATCCATCAAAGTACATGACCTAATGCTCTGGCGTTCTGCTGATGTGGGTACTTGATTTTTCGACCATTCTGCCATGAAATTGACCAGTTCTTGCAACTTGATGGCAGTCCTTGACTTGAAATCCAGAGACAAAGCTTTAAGTTCTACTGCCCACTTGGAAATTCTTCCTATCGCATCTTGATTGTGGAGGATGTTTCCCAAGGTGAAATCTATGATGATGGAGATGTTGTGTTCCTGGAAGTAGTGTTGTAGCTTCTGTGAGGTGAGTAGTATTGCGTATAGCAATTTTGAACTGGCGGGTACCTAGTTTTGGAATCTGACAACACCTCGCTAATGAAGTAGATGGGCCTGTGTACTTTGTATACATTGTCTGGTTCTGGTCTTTCGACCATGATTGTCGTGCTAACGACGTTAGTAGTCGTGGCGATATAGAGCAGCAAGTCTTCATTGGGAGTAGGTGCCGGAGGACCGGTGGCTTTGATAAGAAAGTCCTTCAACTATTGTAGGGCTTGGTCTGCCGGTCCACTAGAATTTATCTTGCCGCTAGAGTAGTTTGAAGAAGGGTAGTCCCCATTCTCCAAGTCCTGAGATGAATCTATTGAGGGCCGTCATGCATCCAGTCAGCTTCTGGACGTCCTTGATGCATGATGGGGTGTGCAAATTTGTGATGGCGATGATCTTCTCGGGATTAGCCTCAATTCCTCAATCACTAATGATGAACCCGAGTAGTTTTCCAGAGGGTATACCAAACACGCATTTTGTTGGGTTAAGTTTTCACCAGTATGCTCGCAAGCTTGTGAAGGTTTCTTCAAGATCCGCAATCAAGTCATTGGGGTTTCCGCTCTTTATGACCACATCATCCACATACGCTTCTATGTTGTGGTGTAGTTTCTTCTTGAAGCACTTCTGGATGGCTCGTTGATATGTGGCGCCTACGTTGTTCAACCCAAAGGATATTGTAGTATAGCAGAAAGCTCCATACGGGGTGATGAACATTGTCTTGATTTAGTCTTCTTTTTTGAGAGCTATCTGGTGATACCCCAAGTAGCAATCAAGGAAACAGAGTAGAGCACATCTAGCTGTCGAGTCGATAACTTGATCAATCCTAGGGAGCCCGAAGGGGTCCTTTGGATAGTGCTTGTTGAGGTCCGTGTAGTCGACATACATCCTCCACTCGTTGTTGTTCTTCTTCCGGACCAAAATGGGGTTGGCCAACCACTCTGGATGATAGACTTCTTTTATGAAGCCGGCCATGAGTAGTTTGGCCAACTCTTTTTTGATAGCTTCTCTTCTACCTTGGGCGAATCGGCGTAGTTGTTGTCGCTTCGGCATAGTTTTAGGATCCACATTCAATGAGTGCTCAATCAACTCCCTGGGCACCCTCAGCATATCAGTTTGCTTCCATGCAAAGATGTCTCAGTTGGCCCGGAGTAAGCTGACGAGTGCATCTTCCTATTTCAGGTCCAGCCCTAAGCCAATCAGGGCTGTCTTGGAGCTATCGCCAGTCTCAAGATCAATAGCTTTAATATCGACCTCACTTCCCAGCTTGACCTTGGTTGTCCTCGATTTCTTCTTTGGGATCTTGAGTTCTGTCAGGGATAGTTTCTTGGAGGTAGTGAAGACTTGCATCATTGAGTTTAGCACCTAAGTAGTCACTGCAAGCTCCACAGCTTCTGTGTTGCAGTCGTATGATCTTTTCAAGTCTCCGCGCAAGGAGAATACTCCCTTCGGTCCCAGCATTTTGAGTAGGTACATGTAATGCAGGATGGCCATAAATTTGGCTAGTGCTGGTCTTCCGAGGATGGCGTGATATGATGTTTCAAAATCAGCCACCTCAAATCGGATGTACTCGGTCAGGTAGTGATCTTTGGTCCCCAAGGTAACTGGAAAAACCACCTGGCCAAGGGGTATAGCTGTGTTGCTTGGGACAATCCTGCAGAATGGAGAGTTCATTGAGGTGAGCATATCTGTTACGTCGAGGCCCATCTTCCTCAAAGTCTTGGTGAAGAGCATGTTGAGGCCACTGCCGCCATTGATGAGTACTTTCGTGAGATTGGAGCCTGCGACTACTGGATCCAGGATGAGAGGATAGCGTCCTAGGTCGGAGAAACTAGTCCATTAATCTATTCTTGAAAAAGTGATTGACACCTTAGATCACTTGAGGAACGTAGGTGTTGGTGCTTCAATGGACATGATCTCTCAGAGGGCTAGTTTCTGGGATTGCAGGGTAGCAGTACTCGGTGTGCCGCCAAAGATAACATTGACGATGTTGGACAGGTTCTAGAATTTGCCATTGTCATCATTGTCTTTGCCTTCTTTTTCCTTGCCCTTGTCCTTTGGTCTAGAAGGCTCCAGCAGATCTTTCATGACTCTACGAAGGCTATAGCAATCCATCACAGAGTGTTTGGAGTGTCGGTGCCACGAGCACTACTTCTTCAGGATCTTCTTGAATGGAGTCCTCTCTTGACTTTCGCCGCTCTTCTTGGAGGACTGGGAGATCACCGCGACAGTATTGTCTAGCTTGCTCTTGCGATTTTGACCACCTGAGTAGCTACCTCTATTGTCGTTAGGGCGATCATTGCAGTTCTTATCGTTGTGTTGGCCGTTGTTCTGGTTGTTGTTGCCTCTCTTATGACTGGACTCGAACCACTCGATCTCTTTGTCTTCTTCATCTGCCTAGGCTTGTATCATAGGCTCGAGAGACTTGATGTCCTCCGAGCATCTCCTGCCAAACTATTGGAACATCCAGTGGTCATACAGACCATTCTGGAAGCAATCTATAACGTCTCACTCCGTGATGTCTATGATAGTGGCTTTCTCATCGAAGAAACGCCGTAGATAACTATGCAGGGTCTCGCCTTGTTGCTGTTTGATTTGCGACAAGTTGATCCTGTTGTCATGATGTTGCATTGCTCCTACGAAGTTGTTTGTGAATGTCGCCTTCAATTGCCTCCACGTGTCAATGGAGTTCTCTTCTAGAAATTCAATCCATGTGAGTGGCCCTGCCTTCATGCAAATGGGGAAGTAGATGACTTTGGTGTCCTTGTTTCCTCCAACCGCTTGAACTGACAACGAGTAGCACCATAGCCATTGGACTAGATCCAACTTACCATCGTACTTGGTAATACCCGAAAGTTTGAACTTGTCAAATAGAACCATCAGAATCTTCTCCCGAGTAGTCGACTTCCTTCTCGCATTCGTGATGGCATCCTTTGATGATGTCACGAGCATCGTGATTCTTGTTGAGTTTCTGACGGAGATCGCGCACTGGTTGCTCAGGCTCTGGCTAGGGCCCACGGTGGCCATGGCCTCCCTATGGTTCCTTCCAACTACCTTCTACCTATGTTGACTTGGTTTGGGGTTCTCACTTCTGAGAACCTCGTTTTGACTATGCCTACCTCCCTCGTTGCGAGTTGGCCTGGCGCTATTGCCGTGGTAGGATGAGGTGCGCCGAACTGAGCCGATCGAGCTCTATTGATCGAGCTACTCATACGCATGCTCTACCAATAGAGCTAGTTGCCTGGTGTACTTGGTTTGCGACATTGCCCAAGTGATCAGGTTGATGGATGTGATGGTGATGCAATTGAACGGCTTCAAATGCATGGTCCAAGTTCATGGTGGGTATATCAGATGTAACGCGGTGGCGACGATCTGCTCGTGCCGTGTTTCTTGCTCACTACTTATCCCTTTGACTCTCAGTCTCTTCTCCTTGTACGGTGACAGTGAGCTCATTCGCCAACATGTTGTCTAGATGATGTTCGCATCGCGGATGCCTTTCTGGTGGCTGTTCACCTTCGCCCTCTTGAGGAGAGACAATCACGAGTAGTTCTTGCTCAGGAGAAAAACTACCCGAGCTTGATGTAAGAATCTCTGTAGGGCCATCTTCTTCATAGATAGGAGACAGAGGTGTTCCCTCCTAGTATGGAAGGTTGTCTAGATAGGCAACAAGGCATGACTCATCGTCCTTGGTGAGAGCAGATGGCTTTATGTTGGGCCAGTAGACAAATCTACCTTGTGGAGTAGATGTGATTACCAGGCCCTGCTGCGAACATGATAAAGGGATTTCCTCATCCGGATCTTAGTAGTAATCAAGGTCCTCGATCGAATCTGAGTTGGACAGTGATCTGGACATAGTAGCTTGGTAGATAGCACTCGAGTTTCGAAGTCTGAACGGGAACCGACTTGTATCATAGACCGATTCGCATGATGGCTTAAGTTCCCGCTCATAGAAAGCCAGTCTGACTGGTGAGAGAAGTCAAGATGTACTCGGACTCGTCCCTTGAACCTCGGAGGAGGTCAAAAATTTAGTTGAATTTTTTGACGAAATCCTCCAAAGCTTGGCGATGAAGGTTGATGTCGTAATGCTTCTCTTCCAGGACCGGCACTATGTGGCGGTGGAAATTTCCAGCGCCGTCCACGATGTAGACTCAAGAGTCAAGGATGAATGTCGCGCCCCCTTCGAACGCTACAGTGGGCTTGATGATGACTTGAGCCATCGAGTTCACCGGTGGATCTTTGGCGAAAGTCCCTTCCTGGTGTGCCAACTATCGGTGTTTAGACCCGGCAACCTAACGAGGGGGTACCTGAGGTAGTGTTTTATGTGTGGGGCTCGCCAAAGACCTAGAAATCGAAGGTGAACTCAAACACACGAATTAGATAGGTTCGGGCCACTTATATCGCGTAATACCCTACGTCCTGTGTGTTGGTTGGATTGTATTGATTGAACTTGTTTGGAGGGGGTCCCTGCCTTGCCTTATATTGCTAGGGGTAGGGTTACAGGTCAGTTGCTTTACAAGAATACTAGTTGGATTTGACTAGAGAGTCCTACTCTGATTGCTACAAGTAGTTTCCTAATCCTCGACTAGTTCGTGTCCTCCACGTAGACCACGTCGTCCTACTCCGTAGTCTTCATATCTAACATGTCTTGATGTACAACTCCATATTGTAGGATTGTCCAAGCCTTCCGGTGGGCCCATAGATGTATGGCCGGCAAGTAGAGATATCTCATGGCAAGTATTCTTCACATTAGTTAAGTCAATAATGCCCAGAGTGTCGTACATACATCTATGGGCCCACCACAAGGTTTGGAAAATCCTAAATATGGGGCTAGACACCAAGACGTATCTGACATTGAGACTATGGTGCAGGACAGCGTAGTCTACATGGAAAGACAAGAACTAGTCGAGGATTAGAAAAGTACTCGTAGTAACAAGTGTAGAACTCGTCTAGTTGAATCTAACTAGTATTCTTATAACCAACCGACCTGTAACCCTACCCCGGGTAATATAAGGTGAGGCAGGGACCCCCTCCAAAGCAATTCAATCCAACCAACATACAGGACGTAGGGTATTATGCTATTCAGTAGCCCGAACTTATCTAAATCATGTGTCTGTGTTTATTTTTGAATTTCTAATCTCGACGAGCCCCACTAACCAAAACACTACCTCGGGCACCCCCCCAGTAGGTTGCCGGGTTTAAACACCAACAGCTGGTGCGTCAGGTAAGGACCTCACCAAGAATCCATTGGCGAACTCGATGGCACAAGTCATCGTCAAGCCAATCATCGTGTTCGAAGTAGGCACCATGTTTGCCTTCGGCTTCTGTGTTTGCATCGCAAACGGCACTGGAAATTTGCACCGCCACATTGCATCGACCCCTAGAGAAGAAGCCGCAAACCATGAAGCTCCAGCACCAAGCTTTGAAGGATTTCGTCAAGAATTTTGGTGAATTTTAATTTTCTGACCTAGTCAAAGGCTGGAGAGACAAGTTCGAGTTCAACTCGACTTCTTTAGCCAATCGGATTGACTTTCATGAGCCGGCACATAAGCCATCATGCGAGTCGGACTACCACCTGAGTCGATTCCCATTCGAACTTCACAACGCGACCACTAGTTATCAGGCTGCCCTCTCCAGATCACAATCCGATACGGATATTATCTAGGAACTCGACTACTACTCGGACCTAGACGAGAAGACTCCTTTATCAGGTCTAGGGCATGGTCTAGTAATCACATAAACTCCCCAAGGTATATTCGTCTACTCGCCCAACATGAAGCCACCCGCTCTTGCCAAAGATGACGATTCGCACCTCATCGCTAAGCTTGACACTTTCCTGTACCAGGAGGGAGCTCCTCTGTCACCCATCTATGAGGAAGGAGAAACCACAGAGGTCATCACTTCAAGCTCAGGAAGCTACTCTCCAGAGTGAGAACTCTTCATCATCATTACAAGACAAGAGGATGAAGAAGAAGAGCAAAGGGACAGAAACCCGCAACACGAGCATCACCTAGATGACATCTCACAGGATGAAGTCACTACCAATTTTGTCAAAGAAGAGACCGAAGCTCAAAGAACTTGATGATGAGCAAGAAACACCACAAGAGTAGAGCACTGCTGCCGCCTTGCAGTGGACCTACCAATCTAGAACCTGGATAACGCCTTTGAAGTAGTTCAAACGTATCATCATCGTACTACCCTGGCTACCGTCACGTCTATTGATCTCATCACCCGCACGATGCCTCAGAACAAGTACACAAGATAGTTGGCTCAAGTGGTGGAACTCGCGAACAAACAACTCGATTAGCAGAATCCGATACAGTCAGTCCAACACTCCCCATCCCAGTGTAGTCAACATGGCAGCAACCATAGAGGCCCTCCATCCAGATCAAGCCAACTCGAAGGTGCCAGACCAAGCCAATCTGGAGCTGAAGGTAGTCGGGAAGGACACTCAAGAGGCCGTGGCCACCATGGGTCTAAGCTAGAGCCTAAATGCCCAGTAGAAGACCTCCACAACAAGATCAACGCCAGCTGTGATGCTTGTACCATCATCGACGGATGACGCCACAAGCACGAGCAAGAAGTTGAATACCCAGGAGATGTACTGACGGGTTTCCCGCCTTTTCAAGACGTGTGAGGAGGACAACTCTACCCAAAAAATTCAAACCCCCGGGTATTACCAAGTAGGATGGCAGGTAGGACCCAGTCCAATGGTTCTTGTGCTACTCGCTGTCAGTACAAGCGGCTGGGGGAAATGATGACACCAAAGTCATCTAATTCCCCATCTACATGGAGGCGGCGCTACTAACATGGGTCAAATTGTTGGATAAGAACTCCATCGACTCATGGAAAGATCTCAAGGTAGTATTCACCAACAACTACACAGGGGTAATGCAGCGTTCTAGCAACATGATCGACTTGTCTCAAGTTAAACAATAAGAAGGCAAGACCCTGCGAAGCTACTTACATCATTTTTTTGGATAAGAAGGCCACAATCGTGGATGTCATGGAGCATGACGTTATAGACTACTTCCAGAACGGCCTCCACAACCACCAGATGTTCCAGGACTTCGCTAGAAGATGCCCCGCTAATGTCAAATCTCTCAAGATCCTGGTACAGACGTGGGTAGATGAAGAAGACAGGGATATTGAAAGGTTCAAGTCCAATCGCAACAAGGGCCAGAACAACAACAATCAGAACAATGGCCAACACAATGACAAGAACCGCAACGATGACCCCAACAATGACAACCGAAAGAACTACTCGGGAGGTCACAACCACAAGCGAAAGCTAGACAATACTGTCATGGCAATTTCGCAGTCATCCAAGAAAGGTGGCAAGAATCAAGACAAACCCTTGTTCAACGAGCTCCTGAAGAAACAGTGCCCATGACACCCATACCGCAAGCACTCTATGATAGATTGTTTTAGTCTACGAATAGTCATGAAGGACCTACCAGAGCCATCTAGCACCAATGACAAGGGTGAGGCCAAGGAAGATGAAGATGATGGTGACAATGGCAAGTTCCAGAACCCATCCAACACCATCAACATCATCTTCGGCAGAACCCTGCGTACTACTACCAAGTAGTCCCAGAAGCTCACTCTTCGAGAGATAATGTCCATTGAACCTGTGACACCAACGTTCTTCAAATGGTCTGAGGTGCCAATTACCTTCTTCAGGAATAACCAATGGACTAGTTTCTCAGACCTAGGATGGTATCCTCTTGTCCTAGACCCGATTATCGTTGGCTCCAAACTTACTATGATACTCATCGATGGTGGTAGTGGTCTCAACTTCCTATTCACCAAGACACTAAAGAACATGGGCCTGGACGTCTTCGATGTGCTAACCCCAATGAACTTCCATTCTATGGGATCGTCCCAGGCAACGCGGCTGTACCCCTCGGACAGGTGGTTTTGCTAGTTACCTTTGGGACCAAAGAACACTACCGGATAGAATACATCTGGTTCGAGGTAGCGGACTATGAAACATTGTACCATGCCATCCTCAAAAGACCAACATTGGCCAAATTAATGGCTATCATGTACTACGCGTACTTAGTACTCAAGATGCCGGGACCCAAGGGAGTACTCTCCCTATGGGGAGACTTGAAGAGGTTGTATGACTGCGACATTGAAGCCGCAGAGCTAGCAGCAACTACCCAAGTACCAAACTTGATGATGCAAGTTTTCATCGTATCTAAGAAGCTGTCCCTGTTAGAGCTCAAGATTTCTAGAAAAGAAGTCAGGGGCAACCAATGTCAAGCTGGCAAGTGAAGTAGACATCAAAGCTATTGACCTTGAGACTGGTGATAGCTCCAAAACAGCCTTGATCGCCACATGGCTAGATCCTAAATAGGAAAGTGCGCTCGTCAACTTCCTCCAGGCCAATCGAGACATCTTCGTGTGGAAACCAGCAGACATGCCAGGGGTGCCTAGGGAGTTGATCAAGCACTCACTGAAGGTGAATCCAAAAGCCACACCAAAAAGGCAACGCCTACAACGATTCGCCCAAGACAGAAGGGAAGCCATCAAGAAAGAGCTGGCCAAACTACTCACGGCGAGCTTCATAAAAGAAGTCTATCATCAAAGTGGCTCGCCAATCCTGTCCTGGTCTGAAAGAAAAACAACAATGAGTGGAAGATGTGTGTCGACTACACAGACCTCAACAAGCACTGTCCAAAGGATCCCTTTGGGCTCCCTAGGATTGATCAAGTCATCGACTCCATAGCTAGATGTGCCCTCCTCTATTTCCTCGATTGCTACTCGGGGTATCACCAGATAGCTCTAAAGGAAGAATACCATATCAAGACCACGTTTCATCACTTCATACGGAGCTTTTTGCTACACAACAATGTCTTTCGGGTTGAAGAATGCATGCGCTACTTATCAATGGGCAATCCAGAAGTGTTTCAAGAAGCAGCTACACCATAACGTGGATGACGTGGTTGTAAAGACCAGAAATCCCGACAACCTGATTGTGGATCTAGAAGAAATTTTGCAAGTTTGCGAGAGTTCCGGTGGAAGCTCAACCCAACAAAGTGCGTCTTCGACGTGCCCTTCGGGAAACTACTCGGGTTCATCATTAGTCACTGAGGCATTGAAGCTAACCCCGAAAAAATCTCCACCATCATCGACATGCATGCCCCATCAGGCATCAAGGATGTCCAAAAGCTAACTGAATGGATGGAGGCCCTCAACAGATTCATCTTAAGGCTTGGAGAACGGGACGTACCCTTCTTCAAACTACTCAAGCGGCAAGACAAGTTTCAGTAGACTGAGGAGGCAGATCAAGCCCTACAACAATTAATGGACTTCCTATCAAAGTCACCAGTCGTCGTAGCACCAAACCCCAAAGAAGATTTGTTGCTTTACATCACCGCAACTACTAACATCGTCAGCATGGTGATCGTGGTTGAAAGACTAGAACCAGGCCATGTATACAAAGTACAGAGGCCCGTTTACTTCATCGGTGAGGTGTTGTCAAATTCTAAGGCTGGATACCCGCCGGTCCAGAAGCTTCTGTACGCGATACTACTCACCTCACACAAATTACGACATTACTTTCAGGAGCACAAGATCTCTATTATCACCAACTTCCCCTTGGGAGAAATTCTCGACAACCGAGATACAATAGGGAGAATGTCCAAGTGGGTAGTAGAACTTAGAGCATTGTCCCTGGATTCAAATCAAGAACTGCAGTCAAGTCCCAAGCCCTAGTCGATTTCATGGCAGAGTGGCGGGAGAATCAATTACCAATGCCAGTGGAGCATCCAGAGCATTGGGTCATGTATTTTGATGGATCACTCAAGCTTGAAGGCGCCGACGCAGGAGTACTCTTGATATCTCCCAATGGCAAACAACTCAAGTATGCCCTGTATATTTTCTAGGAAGTGTCCAACAATGAAGCTGAATATAAGGCACTTTTGCACGGGCTCCGCCTGACAGTCCACTAGGAATATAGCAATTGTTGGTCTATGATGACTCACCGGTGGTGATCAATTAAGTCAATAACGAGTGGGACCACCATAAGGAGAACATGGATGCGTGCTGTCTAGAAGTACGAAAGCTAGAGAACAAATTCTCTAGTTTGGAGTTCCACCACGTAGTTCATGACAACAACATTGCCGCGGATGTCCTATCCAAGCTTGGATCTACTTGTGCCGAAGTTCCAGTAGGGCTTTTCATCCATGAGCTACACAAGCCATCCATAATAGAGTCGGCACCATCAACAACCACTGATCGAGGTCCTACCACACCAGATCAGGAGTCCCCTTCATCAACTACATCAAAGAGCACAAGTTGCCATCAGACAAGACAGAAGTAGAGCAAGTCTTATGATACAACAAGAATAATGTTATAGTCGAAGACAAGCTTTACAGAATAGTCGCATCATCGGGAGTACTCATGAAGTGCATCTCACAGCAAGACGGCAAGGACATACTGCAGAAGATCCACAAAGGCATTTGCGGCAACCACGCGTCCTCATGCACAGTCGTGGGTAAAGCTTTTAGATCATGGTTCTACTGGCCTACAGCTCTCGTTGATGCCAAGGAACTAGTCTGTTGATGCTAAGGGTGTCAATTCTTCGCCAAGCAACAACACGTCCCTGCCTACTAGCTGATCACCATGCCACCCTCTTGGCCTTTCGCATGCTGGGGGCTCAACATGATTGGCCCACAACCCACAGTGCCTGGAGGGTTCAACTGAGTACTGGTGGCAATAGACAAGTTTACCAAGTGGATCGAGGTTAAGCCAGTAACCTACCCAAACATAGACAGGGTACTCGACTTCCTCGATGAAATTGTCCACCACTACGGCTTTCCCAATCACATTATGATAGACACAGGCTCCAACTTCAACAATCACTAGTTCTGGGAATACTACGAGAACAGCGAGATCGATGTTTAGTATGTCTCTGTTGCTCATCCATGGGGGGCCAATGGCCAGGTTGAGCATGCCAATGAGATGGTACTGGAAGCTCTCAAGAAAAGGCTGCACGATATCGGAAATACAAAAGGATGCAAATGGCTCAAAGAACTACCCAATGTCCTCTAGGGGTTCCGTACCTTAGCCATGCAAGCCTATAGAGCAATTGCCTTACTTCCTGATCTATGGATCTGAAGCTGTCCTACTTGTCGACGTCATGTGGAAATCTCTAACAGTCGAGCAGTACAAGGAAGGTGCAGCAGAATTAAACAAGATGTCTAGACTTGGATAGCCTCAAAGAAGCTCACTGTGCAACACTCATCTTGTGTGCAAGGTACCTTGAAATCCACTGCTATCATGATCATAACGTCAAAGAATGTTCATTCAATATAGGCGATACGATCCTCAAGCGTATCCAAGATACCAAGGGGCTACACAAGATAAACTCACCATGGGAGGGACCGTTTGTCGTCTCCAAGGTAACTAGACCTGGGTTGTATAGGCTCCAACATCTCTCTGGTGAAGACATCGACAACTCGTGGAACATCGAGCAACTCTGTCGATTTTATCCCTAACTTTGATTAGCATATTCATGTAAATCAGCCATTGGCCTTAGTTGTAGAATTACAAACAAAGCAGTCATATTCTCATCGTAATTTGACTACTTATTTCTGCTTTATCGCGGCTTGCAGAAGCAAGTTCGTAGTACTCCTAATGAGTTATTCAGCTCCCTGGGCGAAATTGCTCAAATCGCGGCTTGTAATAACAAGTGTACAAAATTCCAACGAGCTATTCAGCTCCCTGGGCAAAAGTTGAGTTTGCAAAACTTTTAAGTTATTCAACTCATTGGAGAAAATTATCCAATTGCAGCTTGCAAGGCAAGTCTGCAGTAATCTTCATGAGTTAGTTAACTCATTGGACACATTTGTCCCTTGGTGGCTTGCAAAAAAAAAAGCCATTAGTACCTTAGGAGTTAATTGGCGGCTTGCAAAAAAGAAGCCATCAGTACCTCATGAGTTAATTAACTACCTGAGAGACTATGCACTAGACAAATCTGTCTAATCGTGGCTTGTAATAATAAGGCTGCAGTTCAAGGCTTTTTAGAGCGTAACATCAACACAACTTAGACAAGTTGTAAAGATAGGCTCTAGTTGTTGAAACCCTAAAGAGACCTCTATTAAAGAAGTCTATAGCCCAGGTAGCTCGAGTACTCGTGCACCGCAACAAAGGAACACATAACAAGAGTACTCACAACTAGTGCCTGATGAGGCTCATCAAAGAAGCCTTGCACTACTAGATTTTTGGTCTAATGCAACGGCGGAAAAAACGTTGCAATATGCCCAAAATCGATGCAATATCTAGCAATTGCAACGGCGGCTGGTTGGTTAGCAGGCGTGGCAAGTACTGGCGTTGCAATAGCTCTTTGCAACATTTTTTGTGGGTCGTTGCAACTTATGATAATTGCCACACACATTTTCGTTGCATTATAGAGTATGGCAACAGAGGATTTTGTCGCATTGGCATGTATTGCAATGCAAGCAGTCATTGCTATAGTATGTAGTTGCAATGTACAAACTCTGTGGTAATATGGTATTTCGCAACGATTTACATAGTGGCAATAGAATATATTGCCACAAAAATTTGATGTTGTGACATATCCTATGGCAACTAAATTTCTTTCGTGGAAATAAACTATATTGCAACGGAACCATTTTCGGTGGCAATAATTAGTTTTGCAACGTAAACTATTACGTTGGGACTGTTTCTATGGCAACACAACTGCTTTCGTGGCAATAACTTATACTGCCACGGAAACATGTTTGGTGGCGATAATTTAGTTTGCAACGAAAAATATTATGTTCTGACAGATCATATGGCAACACAATTGGTTTTGTCGCAATAAACTATATTGCCATGGAAACATATGTGGTGGCAATAATTTGCTTTGCAACGGACAATATTTAGAAGCAAGATGATATGTTGCAACGAATTAGCGGTGAAGGTTATTATGTATTATTGCAACTTTTATCTTCCATGGCAATAAGTTGTTGTGCAATTGAAAGTATATAGATGCAATAAAAGATGTTGCAACGAACTAGGGTTGCTGCAATTATTTGTTTTTGCAACAGGTGGATGTATTAGTTTTCGCAACTGGAAGATGATATTCGCAATGGATTGTATTTTATATATTTGTATATCAAATCGTTTGTGCAACGAAATGGTTTCACCAAAATATGAATTGCATCATCATGAATATAAAACCAAGCCATTTCAACATTCATAAAGTCAAAGTGCCAAATACATATTCCAAATCGAAAATAGTTCATAACTAGTGTTGGTATATCAACAATACCAAATCCTTGTAATGTAGGCTACAGGAATCATGCAATACATTGATTTTCCTTGTGTCAACCATGCCATGACTCTGAGCCCATGCGATCAATTGAAGAAGAATGTTCCTGTCCAAAAAAAAAAGAATGCAGTGCATCAGCAAAAGGGTCTCATAGTGCAGTAGTATGTACTAAACAAACATGATCTTGGTAATTTGTCTTGTGCTTGTGGACACGTGGTCTGGCATAGAGCATATTATTCCCACACTGGAGACTGCTCTAAGTTTACTAATGCACTTAAACATAGATTATAAATCAGGTTTACTTCTGCATACCTGTTGGCTTCTTGTGCGCACACGTTTTGTAGCAGCATTCAGTAGTTGCTGTGTACTAATATATGCTCCTACCACATTGTTGCTTTTGCTATTTTGAAAAAGACCTCGAGACACTGTACTAGTTCTATGTTTGCTAGCATTTTTCTCAACTGTTGGCGTAGCATCACTTGGGATGATGCTCCTTGGGTCAGTCTGCATAGGAAAAGTAGGTGGAAGTAATTTAGGGACAAAACACATTCCAATATGCTACTTTGTGTAACAAATATCCAAATTGCCTTTACCTATAGTAATAGGGTTTCTCTCTATTCAGCAAACTTTGATAGCATCTCTTTCATGATATCTTCCCTAGGTGCTTGCCTTTTCTTATTTTCCTCTTCTTGAATCTATAGCAATTTTTCTTCCAATATCCTTTCCCTTTCAGCCTTTTCATTTGCAAGTTGTTCTTCTAACTTGTCAACCTTTTATTGGAGCGCATTATTTTCTTGTTGGCCGCTTCTGTAGCACGGGCTTGCTCTTGGATTTGAGTTTTCAGCAATTCACTGCGTGATGGAATTTTAGACAAGTAACCATGACCATGGGTTCTGTGGGTTTTGCATCCTGTACTTTGCTTGTAGCATATTTGGAAAACATTGTTTTCCTCTGTAGTGGAGATGGGATTTGTATCATCATTGCATTCTCTCTCGGAAAGCCTTAGGCATGCATTGTCCTAATTTAAACAACAACATTGGTGTCGGTATTGGACATTAAAAATAATAAGAATAATGTTGTTAACAGTGAACTATGTAGATTACTTACATACACAGCCTTAGATGCTTCATCTGACCATTGCCCATTCTTCATATGAGTACTCAACCAAAGATTTAAATCACTTGGTTCTTCTCCTGTATCCGGGTCTCTCTAAGATGGCATGAATGAAGCACATTAGCTTGACATGTATGCAAAAAGACCGTACCATACAACAAGTTTAAGCATTACCTGCTCATGGCTCATGTTGGAAAACGATCTGGACCCCATGACATGGTTCGTCTTTGCTTCTTTATGGTTCTTGGAGTTCTGGTTGCTAGCTTTCTATACAGGGTGTAAGTAAAAAAGTAATCAGTAGTGCATTGATTGAACTAGTAATAAATACATGGGATATATGGAAGGATGAAAAGGAAATGCTATGAGACCTTGAAATTTGGAGATCCAAAATACAAGATAAGGTAGTGCCATTCTGCAATGTCAAGGTCTTCTGGCTTGTGTTTCATTCTTGCTGCGTAACTGTCGTACGCCTTGTACGTGGCACTGAGTGATGATCTCCATCCTTTGTATCGCGCCATCACGATGGCCCAAATCTTTTCCTTTCCATCATCAACGTCTACAAGCTCCCACCTATTCTGTTTATGTGAGAACACATTCAGACGGAGAAGTATTTGGCTATTTGAGGATTATTATAGCAATCATGCAACATAATTAAACATTGTATAGAATTTTTCACATTTTCATGTATGTCTTTCCATTTGTTGACTCCAATAAGTGGAGCCCTTTTCCTTGTAAACATTACAATTTCATCCACAAATGATCGAGCATTAGGGCCTACGGGACCTCCCAGCTTTGTGGAAAATTCGATTTTAAGTTTCTGTGAGCCGCTCCTTATCCTCTTTTATGGCTGCTGATAAACCCTTGAGGGCACCACGTCCTCCTTGCTTGTGCCCTTCACTAGAGTCTCCTATGAATCCATTAAGTAAAAAATGGTTAGATAATTGCAGCAATGTAGATTACATTAAAATAAAATTTGGAATGCATAACACACCTTTTATCGCTTTTTTGTCACGCCGAGCATGAGTTGGCCTATCTGATGGTGCTGATTGCATGGCTGCAAGACCTTCATCATCAAGAAGGTTTTGAACTTTGTCATTGTCATCTTGATCTAAATAAGATACTGCATATCATACAATGGATCCACATCAGTTTATAAATTTTTTGTTCACAAGTAATATTAACTTTGATTGCTGAATGAATGAATAGAAATTACTAATGTCTTGAAGATACTCTTTATGCCTTAACCATTCTTTATATGTCTCGATGGTTTCGTCCCTGTAATCATCTTTAAATTCTGCATGTAACGAATATGTAAGTGCAATGGATAATACAACACATAGCTTATATAAATTGTGACTGGAGGAATTGTACCTACCTGTGTCTGGTTCATCCTGCTATAGGTTTTGAAGCCATATCTTGCAAGCATCTCTTTGTTCTCCTATCTGTTGTCCTTCTGTAGTTGTTTCCCTTCGTCACTTCAAGGGAGTTATGGTTACCTGCAAGTTAGTCTGTTGATCCCTTGTTAGGAGGATCCTGATTTTCCTGTCTTTTGAATTGCTTTGTAACATCGCTGGGGTTTGGTGGTCACAATCAAGAGGGACGAGGGCTGCTATGTTCCTACCACATCGCTCCTTATAGTACAAGAAGGCACGTCCACAGTAGCTAAGCTTTGACTTCAAACAAACCAAGTTAAAAAAATGTGATATTACCCCTATCACAAGTGAATTGGGCAGTTTCATGACCCGAAGGTGCCCCGATGCAATCGATAATTACACGCCACGTCTCACCAGTGAGTCTGCAATCAAAATCATATGCAATCATTCACTGAACAAGGTAATTTCCTTACTCTTACACAGGAATATTAATCTATAAATTCAATAGAGGACTATATATAACCCTACCACTAGAAACTAGGCATGTATCGAGATCTTCCAATTTGAGATAGGAATATAACCCTAGGCATGTATCCAGATCATCCAATATCACATAGGACGATAACCCTATGCGAATTTTCGATTGGATTTGCAATTGCCTGAGAAAACATACCTGGTTCGTGGAGGTTCAAACAAAACTCATCAGGACCATTGTCTTCAGTCGCCATCTCTTGGTCGCCGGCGGTGTGCGGTGGAGTCGGCCTCCTGCAGTCGAATCCAGTCACCATCTGTTGGTCGCCAGCAGTGTGGGGTGAAGTCGGCCTCCTGTTTTCGTCTTCAGTCACCATCTCAACAAGGAACCGAGAGTCGTCGGGTCATCACCCCCCTCTCCCCCACGAATGTCAAGGAAACGTGATTAATGGTGCCGGAATTTTAGTAGATGGGGATTTGTAAAAATATATGGAAGGGTTATTTCAGCAGGGCTAGGGGGGAAATTTGGGTAGGGCAAGCGGGAAAATTTTTGCTAGGGAGGAGGAGGAGGTGTTTTGGTATATATTGACACGTTATGTTTCATGCGTGTTTAATTGGAACATTTGAGCAATGTGTTCAATATTGAAATCACTATGCACATTGCTTCATCTGTACATGTATATATTCACGTGGTGATCTACATGGTGATAGTGTGGCACACAATGAGCATATATTACTAAAGATAGTGTCGCACACAATAAGCTCCCCTTTGGCATGGCTCAAATTAAATAAAACGGCTTCACCGGTGAAGCCAATGCCTGTGAAGCCAATAAACATAATACATATCCCTTAGTGAGAGAGAAAGCATTAGGATTGCATTGGAAAGTATATCGGTTAGCGTGGAATAGAAATGAACAATCTAATGAAACTAAGTTGACACCATAAAGTTGAGATACTTGACTCTCCAATATTCTTGGAATGACTTACAATTAGGTACTTTGAAACTCCAAGTTTCTTGGAATGACTTATAATTTGGTCAAAGTTGAGATACTTGGCTCTCCAAGATTCTTGGAATGACTTACAATTTGGTCAAACTTGAGATACTTGACTCTCCAAGATTCTTGGAATGACTTACAATTTGGTCAAACTTGAGATACTTGACTCTCCAAGATGGAATGACTTATAAGGCATATTTTTGTCATTCTGGTTCGTGCTCCCAAGGCATATTTGACCATCTTAATCTATTATGATCTGTTGCAGTCTGATAGCACTGGATAGTATGGTAGAATATGTGATTCTATTTGCAATGATAGACTTGTCTAGATCTTGCGTAGACATGTCTAGTTTAATCTGCTATATGTTCCTCGTATTCATGATTTATTTCTGGATTAAATTAAATCTAAAAGTGCTTATATTTCAAACAATCCAAGGCATATTTGACCATCTTGATTTATGAATCGGTCGAGCTCTTGGTTCGTGGTTTGATTGGTTCAACTGGTTGAACCGCTGGTTCAACACGGTTCAAATATGGTAACTTATCAACCAAAATCACAAACATAGATGCATCCTGATGGTTGCTATCCACGCTACCGGCGGCAAGGGTGGGTTCGAACCCCAACCACACCATTTTCCTCCAATTTTCTTCCCCGTGCGCTCCTTTTTCCCTTGCTGGCTCCTTGTGCTCAGTTTTCTCCGGTCTGTACCGGTTTCTTGTTCGGTTTTATACCGGTTTCTTGCTAAAAACCGCCGGTTCAATCGGTGGTTCTCGGTTCGATTGCTTATCCAATCTTTTAGGCGGACCGGTCCTAATAACTACTGCTGTAGTGTGCCAGGAGACTGAAGGAGTTGGCAGGCTCTTCAGTACTGCGCCCGTGCCATGATTACGTCGTGTGCGCAGGTTCCCCATGCATACCCCATTTTAACACAGCAGTTGATGCCTTGCCTCGCACCGTTTCGCGCTGCCCAGCTGCCCTTTAACCAGTCCTTTGGCTGCTCTGTCCCTTCGTTTCCCCAGTCAAGAGGCATCTTCTCTCCTGACGTGCAGTTGCATTAATGCTTTGTCTCTCATGCACGCACGCATATATCAGGGCCATCCCGCAACAAGCCCTGTGCACCCTCCCGCAACAAGCCCTTTGCACCCTCCCTCAACAAGCCGTCGCCACCATGCCTCGCCGCTTGAAGACTACTTGGGCCATGCTTAGCCCTTCCTCCTCTGCTCCTCGCTCCCCGACGACGCGACCTTCCCCACCGTCATCCGATGATTCAGACCGCTCATCCTCCCCACGTCGCTCGCAGCCGCCGCCGCCTCCCCCACCGTCGTCCGACTCATCGTACCTCGAGGTCAACCTTGAGGATGATCCAGATCGGGAGATCGATTTGGAAGAGGAGGATTTGGTTATGGCTCAGCAGGGGCTATGTCCGGAGGAGGTTGCCGTCCTCCACTCCTTGGAGATGGCGTGCCAAGAAGAGGAGGACCGGCGCCTGCGTGCCATTACAAGAAAGGAGACTGAGGACTGCATCCTCAGGCGCACTCTAGAGATCTCCGCCGCAGAAGCGGAGCACGCCGCCCGGAGGAAGGATCAACAGGTGGCGATGGAGGTGGAACGCCGCCGGCGCGTGGCTGCAAGGAATGAACGGGAGGAGGCGGCGGTGGAGAAGGAGCGGAAGGTGCACCAGAACTAGTTTATATATATGTAAATGTTGTCAATGGAATGAACTGGTATTTTGCTTCGGTTGTCGAACTTGTTCTTTTTATGTTTTAGTGGTAATGGTAACCTGTTAGTAGTTTTATCTTGTTCTTGGAGTTTTTGCCAATGTTACCAGTTAGCATAGTAACCTAAAAACACGATGCAAAGGATCCAACACTCACTTGAGTAGGAGTACTCAGTAATAGCAGAAGTTAGGTAGTGGAATCCATGTAAATGTGGCGATCAACATCAAGTCACATCAGTCGCCCAGCCCATTTTCACGCACACATCTAGTACTCACTTAGTACTACTGAAGCGGCACATCTACACAAGCGGCTTAAAACCAAATGCGCATCTACACACAAGAAGAGACCCTGGAGACAGTGGCATGTAATCATACGTAGTCACATGTAATCATATGTTTCACAAGTCTTAACTAAAATTATTGGGAATTTTGTAGGTTCTACAATGTTCGTTAATCTAAAAAAATGCACAATATATGTAGTAAAAAAATGAAAGGTAAAAAAAAGGACCACTGCTGAAGGGGGCCCGATGAGGCTCAACCTCGTAGGGAGCCCAATAGAAGGCTCAACCACAGAGGGAGCCCAACCGAGCCCACCAAGAGCAAGCAATCAGGTAGCAAATCAGGTGGCGTATCAGATGGTAAGTCAAAGAATTTCAACGATGCTTGTGTGCCTCCCTTTTTAAGTATGGCAAGGAGCTCCTTTGTGAGCGAGGTGGTACTAACAATTGTGGCCATGAACTCTAGCGCAACAGATTTCATACGTGGGCTGGCCCATTACAAATTCTTCCCCGTTCCCCCGTCTCGCTCGCTTCTTCCCACATAAGGCCCCAAATCTCTGTGCCCCGAGCTCCTGCGCCGGCCGCCGCTCTTCCGCCGCACCGAGATCAAGCACCACCTTCCGGTGAACTTGGGATCTGACGCCGCATTCTGGTCAACGGGTAGGTCGCCGCCTGGCGGGGAACGGGTAGGTCGCCATATCCCAAATCTTCAGTTTATTATATTGTCAGATTCACCGTTAATTGCAAAGAACTACAAATTATGACAGTTAAACAAAAAACACATCTTCCGCTCCGTCCATAGTAGAATTCATAGGCGCAATGTATCCATCATCGATGTAGTCGTCCGTGTCGTCTTCTTCATCTTCATTTGCTAAGTCAATAGTTGTTGGTTTGGGTACAGACTCAGCAAGAGCCTTTTCAATAACAGATGCGTCACCGGTGACACCTTTAACGCTAGTCCTAGTCCAGTTTGTCAAATCTTCATGTGTGCCCGATTCGATCATATCTCCGACTCCGACATCGAGTGAATCAACATCAATTTCTTCTGGCTTGTCTAATTCAGGCATGAAGAACACATTTCTAGGGTTCATTCTAATAATAGTGCTCCAATCTTGTTTCTTTGAACCTTTCACATAAAACACTTGATGAGCCTGTGTCCCCAAAATGTAAGATTCATTTAAATATCACAATCGAGTTGTATCGATATCTATAATACCATACTGATCCTTGCTGAATCCTCTACCTTTGCTCCTACTAGCAGCAGTCACGTCATACCAGTCACATTGAAACAGGATGACTTCCTTTTGTGTCGGGAAATCTAGTGCGTAAATTTTGTTGACCACACCATACCAGTCGATGTTGCAAGTAGTAGGATCACCATTCACAACAACACCAGAATTTTGTGTAGTCAGATTTAGATTCTTCTCTACATGAGCAGTTCTGAATAGAAATCCATTGATGAAGCACCTATTGAAAACACGTGCCTGATGGTCTGGTCCCTAAGAAAGTGCATGCATGGCATCACTTATTTTTCTTTCTGCATAAAGTATGTTCATCTGCAAGAAGTATAAAAGAACAATGTATAAGTACATGAGCACTAAAAGCAATAAAACCTGTGAGGAAATTGTACTTCACCTTACGCTCGAACGAGCCTACAAATTGTTCTATATGATGTTGTTCAACATTCCTGACACACTGTTTTCTGAGTAAATCCTTATGCATACTACAGTATCGGGCAAAAAGGGGGGAATACATAGGCAACAAAAAAACATGTATGTGCATACTCCAATGTAAGTAAATTAAAGTTACTAATTACTTGGCCCATGGAATAACCTCATCACAATTTGTTAATATCCAGTGCCTCATCCGCTGCATATCTAGCCTAGTAAGTTGCTCAATTGCAAATCCTTTCTTAGTATAATCAATGTTGTTGAATATGCTTAAACCTGCTGGTGGTTCATTCACTGCAGCCCTTTCATAACGCT
Source organism: Setaria italica (assembly GCF_000263155.2). Classification (NCBI taxonomy): domain Eukaryota; kingdom Viridiplantae; phylum Streptophyta; class Magnoliopsida; order Poales; family Poaceae; genus Setaria; species Setaria italica. The sequence continues at coordinate 24,793,262 of NC_028454.1, forward strand.
TTGGATGATTAATCTTTGTGTCCACGTCATCTAAAAAGTGAGAGCAAAAAGTCATGCACTCCTCTAGTATATATCCCTCTGCTATTGAACTTTCAAGATAGGCTTTGTTCCGCACATAGCCTTTCAACGTACGTAGATACCTCTCTATTGCATACATCCATCTATAGCATACAGGTCCTCCTAGTTTAGCCTCTTCAGCAAGATGAATTGGCAAATGCATCATGATATCAAAAAAAGTTGGTGGGAAGATCATCTCCATGCGACAAAGAGTCTCTCTAATCAAAATGTTCAATTTTTCTAACTCTTCGGTGCTCAACTCCTTAAAACATATTGCATTAAAGAACCTACTAAGCTCAATCAGTAGTTTAACAACCTCTTGTGGCAGTACGTGATGAACCACAATGGGTAATAGTTTCTAAAATATAACATGGCAGTCATGAGTTTTAAGTCCAGAAAGCTTACATCTCGGCACATCCACACATCTCTTGATATTAGACGCGCAACCATCAGGCATCTTGACACCTTGAAGAAATTTGCATAGATATACCTTGTCATCTTGACCCAAACTGTACAACGCTGGAGGCAAAGTGTATTTGTCATTCATTACCAAAGGATGTTGATCCTTCCTCATGCCCAAATGTTGCATGTCCAGACGAGCCTTCTCGCTATCCTTGGATTTTCCTGCCATGTCAAGCAAGGTCCTCAGTATGCTCTCACATATATTTTTTTCAATGTGCATCACATCCAAATTATGCCTTACAAGCAACTTTTCCCAGTAAGACAGTTCAAAAAAAATACTCTTCTTCCTCCAATTGTGCCATCTGGTGTCCTCTTCACGTTGCTTCCTCTTTTTAGTCGTGTTCCCAAATGTCACTTGCTCAAAGCTTTCATACTGTTTCATCACACCTTCCCCATCCAGTGGCACTGGAGGCTCCCTCGTTTCCGCCTGGTTGTTAAAGCTAATCTTGTTGCGGCGCCACCTGTGATCCATTGGTAAAAAGCGGCGATGACCCATGTAGCAATGCTTTGAACCAAATTTCAGCCATAAATAGTCAGTATCCTTGTGGTAGTATGGACATGCAAACTTGCCTTTTGTGCTCCAACCAGATAGCATGCCGTATGCTGGGAAGTCATTAATTGTCCAAAGTAGAACAACACGCAGAGTGAAATTCTTCTTTACCTTTGCATCCCATGTCTTAACATCGTTTGAGCCAAAGATCTTTGAGCTCATCAATAAGGGGCTGCAAATACACATCAATGTTATTTCCTGGAGATTTTTGGCCCCGGTATCAACATTGACATCATCCAGAACGGTTGTTTCAAACACAACCAAGGAGGCAAATTGTCAGGGATTAGGATCACAGGCCATGTAGTGTATGTCACGTTCGACATCCCAAATGGATTGAAACCATCAGATGCAAGACCCATCCTAACATTACGAGGATCCAAAGCAAATTCCTTATAAATTTCATCCACATGTTTCCATGCCATCGAGTTAGCAGGGTGCCACATTTTTCCATCTTGAACAAGTCTCTCCTTATGCCGACGTGTATATTTAGATGTGATCGCTCTCATGTATAACCTTTGCAGATGAGGGGTCACTGGAAAATACCTTAGGATTTTTTGTGGAACACGCTTCTTAGGTGCAGCATCACCACTAGCTGCCTCCTTCTCACTTGAACCAACATGTTTCCATCTAGTCTCTCCACATGTTGGACATTTATCCAAGTCAGCATATTGTTTTCTAAATAAAACACAATCATTGATACATGCATGTATCGTTTCGTAGTCCAGCCCAAGATCACGAACTACCCTTTGCACTTTATCCAAACTATCTGGAACACAATGTTCTTCAGGGAGCACAAGCAAGAATAGTTGAAGCACAGCCTCCAAAGCACTGGTACTGAGACCAAACATGCACTTAATCTGAAATAGCTTGACAATGAGTGAGACCTTAGTAGCCTCCTTGCAACCTGGATATAGTTCTTTCTGCGCCTTAGTTAATAACTTAAAGAATTTCTTAGCGCTTTCATTTGGCTCTTCAATTCGGATTTCTCAATGTATTGCACCACTGATTAGTGAGAAAACCAAATCATTCATGGACGGACCATTCCCTGATTCACCATCATTGCCAACTCCTTCATTGATGCTCGCATATGAATCCTTTTCTTCTCCTTCCCCTTGGATGAAACATTTAGAAAATCCCCTAAAAAGCAAATGATTTCTAATTTTCTCAACTGTTCTGTATGACATGGAACAGCATCTTGTACATGGACATGGTGCCGTATCTCCTTTACAAGTGCCTGCAAATCTAGTCTCCATAAATTTCTTTAATCCTTTTTGCCACTGATCTGATACTTGTGGCAGCCGCATCCAACTCTGATCATCATTATGCGACATTAATCTCCTGCATATACAGTTAGTTGCTCATATCAGTACGCTAATAAGTCCCTGCTTTCTCCATCTATATATAATTACCTCCACATCGTCTGACGTCCGGCCGTCGCCGCCCTGCTGCCGCCGCAACCAGACCCTGTTGCCGTCGCCACCCTGTAATTACCCTAGGGCAACGACAAGGGTAGCGACGCCAAATAATAGGCATGAATGCAATGACCAGGGTCATTAGATAAAGCAAAGCCCAGCGCCACGAAAAAACTAAAGCCCAACCCAACCATTTTTTCCTCCGACGCCTCCCCTCCCGTCCTCATCCAGTCCGCCTCCTCTCGTTGAGCCCAGACCTCCTCCCCATCCTCCTCCAGTCATCCTCCACCAAGATCCGCACACCTCCCCCTAGATCTGATCCCCTCCCAAGTCCCCGCCGCTCCCCATCCACACTGCCTGGGTCAATGATGGAGTACCATCGTGACGCTAGGGGTCGTTTTGCCCGGGGCAACAAGTTCATAAAGTTGGAGACGCCGTCCAAGGCCCACACCGTAGGAGGTCGGGGCCGCCGTGGTGATGCTTCTTCCGCACGTCGTCAACAATTACACAGCGGTGTCAATAGGAGGCCTATCACGCGGTCGGTGTCGAGGGGGTTTACCCTGAGGAAACCTTTTCAGGTGAAGATAACTACTGACTCCGACTACGAAACTGAGTCTGACACAGAGACGGATGACGATATTGACCACATGTACGACCAGTGCATCGATGAAATCGTAATGTTCTTACTTTCTTATATGTTTTTATCTATGTATCCCTCATTTGTACTACAATTCAAACATGGTTAAGATAGTCATTGAACCATTGAACATTTATCTATGTAGCTATGTATTGCACGTTGACCCATGAACCATTGAACATTTAGCCAATATTTGGGAGACTCATTCAACATTGATCATTGAACATGACAGAAATGTGAACAAGGGAATGTCTATGTTTTTATCTATGTATCTATGTTAGAATGTCAGTCATGCATAAACCCCTGAAACATTAATCATTGAACATTAAAATAATCAGAAATATTGAATGTCAGAATGTATTGCAGACTGATTTTATTTAACTATTTGATGTATTGCAGACTGATTTCGATGAGTTGAAATCTGCTTTCAAGAAGTACGCGAATCATGCCAATGAAAAGTACAACAAAGTGGTGCGGGAACACCATGACCTTGACAAGAAGCTTGACATAACTAAAGAGAAGGCAAAAACATTAGTTGCAGCAGTTAAGAGGCTTGGCAAGAAGAAGGAAGATATTAAGTAGGTCTTGGTTCACAAAGTGTTTAGTTTCGTCTGTAACATAACCTCTAGTGTTATGATCCCCATCTATCATGTTCTTTTGGACTGCCTGTGTGCATGGTGGAAAAATGTTGCTTGATAAGCCTCATTTTGATCAATGTCTTTGCTATGATCCCCATCTGTCATGTTACGTTTGATCAATCTGTTGGTCTAGCTGACAAATACATTTACAGTATTAAATTACTGATTGAATGAGGTTACTCGAATAACTGTCAAAGCCTTGCAACATTGCCTACCTATTGCAACGAATTTTCATAGAATTTATTTCTTTTACTTCGGCTCCTATCCATCACCCAACTATTGTGTAGCGTGGTGGTGAGGTGCTTGAGTCCAAACTCTGGAGACCCTACTTCGATTCCCTCATTGCACATCTTTTAATTTTTCCATTAAGTAAAACTCACAACCATTTTTCAACTCGTGACGACAACACCTATCTATTGCAATAAATTTCTGGTTGTTGCCATGGGCTATGTGGCAACGTAACAAATTCGTTGCAATATTGCTTCCTACTTGCAACATCACGTATTTCGTGGCAACAACCCTTACATATTGCAATGCAAAAAAAAACTTTATAACAACGCCAAAAAACCGTGGCAATTTGTTCAGCAACCCGCAACCATTTCCAACTCGTTGGGACAACACCGACCTATTGCAACAGATTTTCCGTTGTTGCCTTGGCCTATGTGGCAACGTGACAATTTCGTTGCAAAAATGTCAAAGCCTTGCAACATTGCGTCTTTCGTGGCAATAACCCGTCGATATTGCAATGCAAACAATTAATTATTGCAATGAAAAACACACGTGGCAATATCACCTACCTATTGCAACAAATTTTCAAATGGTGACAATAACGTCAACCGGCTGCAATGAAAACTCAAAATCGTTGCAATAACCCCTACCTGTTGCAATGAAATTTGAGTTGATGGGATGATGGTCGTGGCAATAGCTCTAAAATCTAGTAGTGTTGTGCGCAGACACTCACATCTACCGTACGAGCAAATATTAGGGAAGATTGTGAGATGCACTAAAAACAACAAGTCGAAAGCAACAAAGATTGCAAAAAGACTTAGAAATATTTATATTATAAAGCATCCATATCATGTTTTATAGAACTAATGTTTGCTTTGATACAGAACCACTCAAGGACCAGATGATTGGCTACTTCTTCAGCAATTGGGACTATCTCTTGTATATACTGTTGAAGGGCTTCATTAGTGTAGTCGCCTGCCACGCCCTCAGCAATGGGTGCCAAATTGGATTTCGGGTAGAATGACTTCATGAAGCTCAACACTTGATGGGAGATTGACTTGGCCATCTTTTGGATGTAGCTAGACAATTTGTCTGGCACGTCCTTGAGTATTTCTAATAGAGGACGTGGCTCCACACCTTCAACTGGTGGCTCTATCATGTTCCCAATGGGCTAGGCAGCTTCACAGATTTGCTTCAGAACAAAGGAAGCATTCTCCGCCTCTACCTCACAGTTCTTCAAAGTCTCCATATCTTGAACAAGGTCACCCTCACCATCCTCGCACATCTTTTTCTCCTTCTCAAGGTGATGCTTCAGCTTCTTGACGTGAAGTACAAGCTTATCATGCTGGTCGGTCACACGGTAATAAGAATTTTTCCAATCCATGACTTGCACCTCGAGATCCTTCTTGGCCTTTTTCAAAGCTATACATAAATATATAATAAAGGTCAAAGACTACAGAGCCGAATCAACAGACACAAAATTGCAAGAGCAAAGGATTACCTTTTACTTTTTGGATCAAGGACCTTTTCCGCCCAACGAGACAATCATTTTGCACCGTGAGCTCCTGAATGCGATTGCGGTACTCAGCGGCCGTCCCATCAAACTTCATAAGCAACCGCGAGGAGTACTCTTTCTCTTTGGAAAGCTCCACCTCCAGTGCCTTCGCACGAAGTACTATATCGCCATACCCTTAAAGCATCTGTGACTTGCAGTAGGAGCGCTTAATTATGTCTTGCAGCACAAAAATCAGTACTCGTGGCAATTCATGAGCACAAATTTATTAATTATCTCCAACAAGACAAGGGCAGGAGGATATACCTGCTTATAGTTGCCTAGGCGATGATGCAACTCCATCATTAGTGACACCATCTCAGGGTTCAGTAATTGTCCTCGATCAATTGGATGTCCTCTAGATGGATATACTTATCGGCTCTGGATTCTACATGGAATTCTCCTTGCGGTACTAGGGCCTGACTATTTGATGCCTCAGCCACTGTAGCTTCTATCACTATGGCTTCCAGAGCTGATGTTGTTTCAATCTCTACAACTGGCTTGGGGACTACAGGAGAGGTCATGATGCTAGGAGTAGTCACTGGGCCCTTGGGCAATGGCTTGGGGCTAGCACTTCTACACCAGCCATTGACTCAACTACCTTGTGCATCAACACAGCCACATTGGCTACTGCACCCAAAGTAGTCGTTGTCCCTTCAGGTTGCTCTTGAGGCATGAGGTTTGGTAGCGCTGGGGCAAGATCTCTTGCTGAGGGGCCAAGGCCATCAGTACTTGATTTTTTGCCAGGCCACGGACAATTCCATATTAAAGGATTTCCTAGATAAGACAGCTTTAGCGACACATCAAGTCAACTTTGAGTTACAATTGGTACTCGAAAGGAGCATAAAATATTAGTTAGAAGACCTCCTCAGCAGTAGGGTGGGTTCACCAAACAGTCGCAGTGGCTTGATAGTTGAAGATGATGCTTTCGGCGCAGCCTGCACATCCAGAATACGATCTTGGCTAGCTTTGAGCTTCGCCTCTGCTACTTGAATTGTGTCTGCGCCAGTGGAGTTCACCACCTAGGGATAAACCTGAACAATATCTTGAGACTCTTTATCATGCTCAATCTTGATCAACTCATCGGCGATCAATGACTTATTTTGAGCGGCCACAGCAGCCACCTTCTCTACTTCCGTCGCCTCATCGAGTACCTGTGAACCACCAATATCATCTAAATTAGACATGATGGTGACATTAGAGACACTGTTTTGGGAGTATATGATACTCAGAACCTTGTCCTTCCTCATAGGTATACCTTGGGGGGCGCATCATCCACAACGATGGATTTCTTCACGGCCCGTTTTGCAGCAATGGTCCATTTCTTCTTTGGTGGTGGAGGGATCGCGGCTTCAAGCTCATATATAGCCAAGCGTTTCTTCAACCCGGAGGATAATCCAGCCTTCGCAGATAGTCAGGCCTCGACTTCATATTTTTCAGCGGCATTAGAACTAGTGCCGCTGGAGGACTTGACTGCTTCTTCCTCTTGGTCATCGACTATCATGCCTTCCCATGTAAACACGCAAGGAGCCTTCACAGACTTCTTTGGATCTAGGAGGAGGAGGAGCAGAAAAGTAAAAGAAACATCTTTCTGCAAAATGAGACAAGTCAGTTGACAAGTTCATTCAAAATAAGTACTCAGGGGCTGAGGCCATGGGTACTTACAGGCTTCGGTGGGTGTGAGGCGTTGAATTCCCGCACAACAATTGGGATCCCGCACACGTTCTTGAACATTTGTTTGAGCCTAGCCATGATTTGACTGTGCTGATTTCATCGGGAGAGAATTTGGAAGGATCATCAAAGCTAGTGTACTCATAGCCTAAATGACAGCGCTACTGCTGTGGTTGAATCCATCACTTCATAAAGCTGAATGCAATGCCAAGACCGGTGAAACCTTGTTCCTTCAGATCTGCTATTTGCTTTACCAGCTCAGGTACTTGTAGGCAATCGCCATGCTTTGGCTCATCAAGCCAGCGGTTGTTCCATGAGGGGTGATGCCCTGTTAGTTTGGGTAGTTTGGGATCATGGTTGCCAATGTAGCACCACTTCTCCTTCCACCCAGCATTGGAGTCTATCAACTTGTAATCCAGATACTGGTTGCTCATTGTCTCCCACATCTAGATCTCGGCACCTTCAACCAAGAAGGTATGATCTTTTGAAGGTTGAGGCTTCACACGAAAAAATTTCCGAAAGAATTGAAAGTGCAGCCTGATCCCAGAAAGGTTTTGCACAAATGAGCAAAGATTGCATGGAGGATCCCATTGGGGTTCAGATGCACCAACTCCAATTTATAATAATGCAGTAAACCTCTAAAGAAATCTGAAGAGGGCAATGCAAGGCCTTGCTCGATGAAGTGGGCAAAAATTACCGTCTCATCGGGATAGGACTCCAAAGGGCAGGCGTTGCCATATGCAGATCTCCAGTTGATGAATTCCTAACCTTAGAGTAAATTGGTGGCTACGAGCGCCTTGATATCCTCCTTCTTTAGAATTGACCGCTTCCAGGCACAGACGGGATTTGGCGGCACAGTCTGATCGGTCTTCCCGTACTTAACTGCCGGCAACTGCGGCTCTTTCTTCTTGTCAAACCTTTTCTTCTTCTCGCCATCGTCCGCTTTGGACGCAGCAACCTTCCTTCCCATCTTCGATGTCACAAGAGTTTTCAGTCAAATATGCTCAGGGGCTACTTGGTAGGGAGACGGTGGCACAAATGTTCAAAGATCGAACAATGGCGGTGGCGCTAGGGCTACAGTTTGGAAATTGGAAAGGCAACTGGTAAAGGTAAAATGGAAGGGATAACTTCCTTCATTATTTGTCACAGTGGCACGGTAACAATGGCACAAATAAAGGGATTTCAGTTTAAAGTATCCCCAGATTTCGGGACACCTGATTGGCAGTTACCTCTATTTCAGGAGGTGATAAGATCTCCTTCCAGAGATGGTCATGTTGACCAAAGGTTGACCCTTATACCCACCAAACTAGTCGGCAAAAGGCTGGGGCCCTGTGTGCCACGTGTCCATCGACAAAAATGTTTTTTCTCCAGTTTTAAGGGGAAAGTGATGTGAATTATAGATTAACCCTCATCCTGATTCTTCGATTCAACCGAAGGCTCGGGGGCTACTTCATATGGAGTGCAACTTTCATTGCACTACCATATAAAATTGAAGATTGAAGGATATGAAACTGAGTTAAATGAGGCTGAATACATTCTAGCCGCATGTCAGTTTTTGGGTACCTTTGAAGATTCAACCAGATGAAGTACTCAAAGAGCACCAAAACTAGTCGGTGAAGTCTCCAAAAGTACTCGTAACTGCTGCATTTGACTAAAAATAATCGGGGGCTTGTCGTACATACATCTATAGGTCCACTAGAAGGTTTGGACAGTCCTGAATATGGGGCTGGATATCGAGCGCATCTGACATGGAAACTAGGGTACAGGACGGTGTAGTCTACATGGAAAGATAGGAACTATTCTAAGTACTCATAGTAATAAGAGTAGAACTCTTCTTATCGTATCCGACTAGTATTCTTGTAACCAGCTGACCTGTAACCCTACCCCCGGCAATATAAAGTGAGGCAGGGACCCTGCAAAGTAATTTAATCCAACCAACACACGTGACGTAGGGCATTACGCAATCTAGCGGTCCGAACCTGTCTAAATCATGTGTCTGTGTTTACCTTGGAGTTCCTGATCTCGACGAGCCGTCCCACTAATCAAAACACTACCTCAAGCATCCTCCTCGGTAGGTTGCCGGGTTTAAACACCGACAAATGATATCCTGCCTATTTTGTCTTGCCCTCCTGATTGCCTTCTAAAATGGGAAACAAGTTTAAGCCTCCTACATGTCATGTGTCAATATTGAAACGTGGAAATTATCTTTTTAATAATTCATGTTTTTTGAATTCACATGCATATAATATTGCTGCAAAATTACGAAGGGCAATGCAACCTAGCAGTTGGATAACAGTTGCTACAAAATTCCGAAGGGCAATGTAACCTAGCGTACTTCCCTCCACAGTTGAGTCACTGATACGTGGGTCCTAACCCAAACATCAATAATTCATCTGCAGGGACAATTACCGCAGATGAGCCTCATCCAGTGGTTGGAGTGACAACCTGTGGTGGCCGGGCCCTTTATGTAAGAGGTTGGTCATAGGTTAGGTCTCAAAATACAGATCACGCCTCGACTACAAGGGACGACATCTCCATGTATGAGCGTGGCTAGCTTTCGTGATCTTTTTCTTGGCCGGGCTTCGATTGATCTCTTTTAGTGAAAGCGCGGGTGACCTTTCCCCCACCAGCCATGTTTTTATTCTTACAAAATTTGTATGGAATCTATTTGTTCCAAACTATCTAAAACTTTTTTAAATCAACATTTCACTTGCCATACGTACATCTCTAGCTTTTCAAGTTGCACTAGATGATTTTATTCCCATATACTCCCTCTGTCCCATGAGAAGTGAATTTCTAGTTTTTTTCTAGACAGATTAATAGTGGTATGAAAAGACTCCCATACCCTCATTTGTTGGCAACTTGCAACAAGTTTTGGCATGCAAATCAAATCTAACCACTTAATTAGGCTGGTAGTTAGATCTAATTCCTAGAATTGCACTTTTTTATGAAAGTTTTTCAAACGCTAGAATTGCACTTATCAAAGGAGTATTCCAATAGTAGACAAAAGTTACACTAGGCGTGGCGGCAAAGTATAGAAACTTATAGAAGTCACAATCTTTTACCACAGTAGAAACTCATGTACACATACAAAGCTGATGACTTGGAAAGTTTCTGTGGCAACAAAAATTCGTTACATGAAGTTAGCGTGATACATTTGAAGTGAAGCAAAAAAGACTGTCACTACATATGGCCACCAATGCTCCGACATCCAATTAAATAAAGTTGCTATGATACCTCCGTTTGTGATCTATGAAGGACCACAAATTGGATTAATGTGTAATTTGTGGGGCTAAGTAGTGCTTCGAAGTGTTCCGGAAATGAGGTGGACAGTAAATTATTTTAGCATTTTTTATTTACCTTATCTTAGGATCCCTCTCCACCCAGTTCAATTTGAACCTTTAAGGATTATCCAAATTAGAGTAGTAATCTTTTCACTTGGTGGTGCCAGCATCGATCATACACCTAATGCTACCTACTGATATGTTTAGATCCTGGCCTCCCAGTGATGGACAAAGACACATCATAGCACTTCTGTGATAAAAGCCAAACGTCTATGAAGGACCACAAATTGGTTTAATGTGTAATTTGTGGGGCTAAGTAGTGCTTCGAAGTGTTCCGTAAATGAGGTGGACAGTAATTATTTTAGCATTTTTTATTTACCTTATCTTAGGATCCCTCTCCACCCAGTGCAATTTGAACCCTTAATGATTATCCAATAATCTTTTCACTCGGTGGTGCCAGCATCGATCCTACACATAATGCTACCTACTGATATGTTTAGATCCTAGCCTCCCAGTGATGGACAAAGACACATCATATCACTTCTGTGATAAAAGCTTTCACTTGGTGGTGCCAGCATCGATCCTACACCTAATGCTACCTACTGATATGTTTAGATCCTAGCCTCCCAGTGACCGACAAAGACACATGGTAGCACTTATGTGATAAAAGACAAACAGCGCAGCTAGCGTCCGGACGTCTGATGGGAAACGCTCCGATAAAATATTAAAAATTACCTAATGAAACATCAGCCGTCACTGTTTGCAACATGAAAAAATAATATGTAAAAATGACTGTATGGTTTGACTCTGTGATAGAAAATTCCCACAACATGAACACTATGTTTCATGCAACATTCATTGTGAAACATGTTGAAATAATAGTTGCAACATCAATGATTAACTATTGCAACGTATGACGGAAAATAATGTATAAAAATGACTATACGGTTTGACTTTGAGACAGAAAATTCCTACCGCAACATAAACACTATGTTTCATGCAATATTCACTATAAAACATGCTGAAATAATAGTTGCAACATCAATGATTAACTATTGCAACATACCACGGAAACATTCGATTTTTTAAGATTTCGGTAGTTCACTACCATTACCGAAAGCCAAACTACCAGGTAGCTCAAATATCGGACTCAAGATTACCGTATCCGAGCATGATAAGTGTGTTGCAGGACACGAAGTTCTATTCAAGGAAAAGGAGATCTCCGATTCGTATAGGTCACTACTCTGCTACTACGTACTACTTGAAGCTGGGAAGAACTCGAAGCTGGCAAGAACTATTTTCCTCGCGATCAAGTCCAGTCCTCGGAAAAGATAAAGAATGTCGATTATGGCATCATCATCATCTACCACATTTTTGCATGACTCATACATGCATTAATCTTGGTCTAAACACCGTTCCACCGTATACTTTGTGTTGGTCAAGCCATGGCCATTATTTGGTGTAACAAGGCTCTGGAGAAAGATGGTTCTTGCCTAATTATGGAGGACAGACATTCCAACGAAGAATAATGAATTTATGAGCAATGCAAGAAACTGTCAGATAACAATGAGGAGACGATCAATTAGATCTATACACTAGTACACAACCATCTATCACCAACGGCCTATCATGTCAGCGATGGCAGCGGCATACGAGGATGACAGCGGGCGAGACAGGCACAGGCAGCGGCAGGATGTGGCAGCAGGCTCGTGTCATGGTACGCCACCCACTACTTAGAAAACTGAGCATGTCCAACGCATTAGTAACGCGCGGCATTCGTACCAATTGTCACACACAGTACTATCGGAACCTCTATAGTACCGGTTTGGAGTCCCATTTAGTACTAAATGGCGCCATGAGGACCGAGTGTCCAACGGCCAGATTCCCCTGGAAGCCATTTAATATCGGCTGGTACCTTCAACCGGTACTAAATGATGTTCACGCATGTGTGTACCGGTTGGTAGCTCCAACCGGTACAAAATGTCACAATTCAGTACCGGCTAGAGCCACCAGCTGGTACTAACTTACATCCTATAAAATGAGCTCCTTCTTCCTCCTCGAGCCCGAGCTCAACCTTTTAACTGAGAGCTCGGACTTCTTCACTCCATGAGCGACCTAGGGGAGGTGCTGCCTATTTTTTCCACGATTCATGGGGATTTCACTCTTCCAACTATTCTAAAGATTAGCAACTTCATCCTCCCTCCTTTCATGATTAGTATTCTATGCTTTATGCTTTGTAGCTAGAGAAATCTGTGCTTTTTTAGAATGAGGATGAATGGAGAGTTTTTTTATTTATATTTGTATGGAGAATGTAGATTTTTTACTTATGAAAGTCTGTTCGATATTGAGAAATTTGTATTGGATGTTGATAAATATGTGTTGTGTTAATTACATTTAGTACCATGTTGAAAAAAATAATCAACTAATTTTTTTACTTTACATAAATAACATTGTTGAGCTCAATCTGAAGGCAATTCGGAACAAATGGAGTTGCTGCTGAAATTATCCACAAAATTTGTAGGGATTTAATTTGCTCACCGAAAGTGGTCCATAAAAGGTCAGCAATATTTTTCAGAATTTGTTTTACATTTATTGCTTTACAAATGGAGAAGTAAATTAAAAACTTTTTGCTGGACCGGCAATGGATGTATGGCGACCGGTGCTCCATGTCGTTCATTAGTGGCCTAAAGACATTTCTCAAAGTGGCAGAGGCCAACAAGTCACCGAAGGGTTTCATGTGCTATCCATGCAGAATGTGCAAAAATAACAAGGATTACTCTAAAAGAAATACTCTACATGTCCATATATTTCATTGGGGTTTCATGGAAAACTATATTCTTTAGATCAAGTACGGTGAAAGAGGAGTTGTACTGGAAGACGATGAAGAAAATGATGATGATAACAACATTCTAGCTGACTAGGCTCAAGGCGATGCCTTTGCACATTTTGAAATGAGAGAAGCCGAAGAATATTTTGCAGAAGATGAACCAGCTGACGAACTAGGTCAGGTGTTGCTAGATGCGCAGAAAGACTCTGAAAATGCAATGGAGACAAAGAAGTTTGAGAAGATGTTGAAGGATCACAAAAAGTTGTTGTACCCTTATTGCAAATAGGGTCACAAAAAATTGGGTAGCACACTGGAATTGTTGCAATGGAAGGTAGCAAATGATTTGACCAATAAGGGATTTGGGGAGCTATTGAGAATCGTAAAGAACATACTTCCTGACGGTAACGAACTGCCCTCAACCACATATGAAGCAAAAAAGGTTATTTGCCCTCTACGATTGGATGTTCAGAAGATACACACATGTTCTAATAATTGCATCCTTTATTGCGGCGAGAAAAATGAAAAATTGGATGCTTGTCCTATTTGTGACGCATTGCGGTATAAGATTAGGCAAGATGACCCTAGTGATGTTGAGGGGCTGCCTGTCAAGAAGAAAGTTCTTGCAAAGGTGATGTGCCATTTTCCTATAATACCATGTTTGAAGTGCTTGTTCAGAAACAAGGCGCACGCTAAGTTGATGCGATGGCACAAAGAAGAACATAAGCAAGATGAGAAGCTGAGACACCCTGCAGATGGTTCCCAGTGGATGTTTTTGATTGAGAATTCCCAGACTTTGAGAAGTACGCAAGGAACATAAGGTTTGGTCTAAGCACAGATGGAATGAATCCATTTGGTGAGTTTGGTAGTGCTCATAGTACATGGCCTGTGATCCTATGTATCTTCAACCTTCCTTCTTTGTTGTGCATGAAGTAGAAGTTCATCATGATGCTAGTCCTTATCCAAGGCCCAAAACAACCTGGCAACAACATTGACGTGTACCTAGGACTATTGGTTAATGAACTTTAGCTAGTCTGGAAGAAAGAAGGTATACCTGTGTGGGATGAGGACAAACTAGAGACTTTCTTTCTCAGAGTATTGCTTTTTGTAACCAACAATGATTGCCCTACACTTAGTAACCTATCGGGAGAGACGAACAAGGGATATTGGGTGTGCACCCACTGTCTAGATGAAACTGATAGCATGTATTTGAAACACTGTCATAAGGTGGTGTATATGGGCCATCGTCGATTTCTTCTTGTGAATCATTGGACCAACACTTGTGCTAAGCCTTTGCACCATAACGGAAAGCGTGTATTTTCTATAATAAAAGATGTGAAGGTAGTCTTTGGTAAGGGTTCCGATAGTCAACCTTTTCCGAACAATGATAACGGACGTGCAACCATGTGAAAGAAATCTATATTCTAGGAGCTACCTTATTAGGAAGTTCTAGAGGTCCACAACACAATTGACGTGATGCACTTGATGAAGAATCTTTGCGTGAACCTACTAGGCTTCCTCAGTGTTTATGGGACACCAAAGGATACATTGGAAGCAAGGTGGGACTTGAAACGTATAGAACAATGAGGGGACCTACATCCGGAAAGAGAGAGAACAGACAACACTACTTATGTCCTGCCAGCTACACTCTCAACAAAGAGGAGAAAGAAAGCATGTTTGTTTGCTTGAATAGTATGAAGGTCCTGTCCGTGTACTCCTCTAATATATAGGGAATAATAAATGTGAAAGAGAAGAAATTCACAAATGTAAAGTCACATGACTGCCACGTCTTGATGACACAGTTGCTTCTAGTTGCACTGAGGGGTATTCTACCCGAGAATGTGAGATTGGCAATCGTAAAGCTATGCACATTCCTCAATGAAATTTTACAGAAGGCAATCAATCCAAACAATCTAATAAAGCTACCGAATGATGTAGTCCAATGTTTTGTCAGCTTTGAGATGGTCTTATCCACCTTCCTTCTTTAATATTATGACTCATCTTTTGTTTCACCTTGTTAAAGAGATAACCATTCTGGATCTAGTATTCCTGCACAATATGTGGCATTTCGAGAGGTTCATGTCTTCCTAAAGAAGTATGTTCGCAATTGTGCCCATCCAGAAGGAAGCATCGCCAAGGGATATGGAATAGAGGATGTCACTGAGTTTTGTGTTGAATTTATTGATGAACTTAGTACGATAGGGGTCCCCATGTCACACCATGAGGGCCACGTGAAGGGAAAGGGTACACTCGGGAAGAAAGCTAATATGAACACACATGAGACTGAAATCCACAAAGCAAACTTCATAGTGCTGCAGAATTCATCCTTGGTGGCTCCATATATGGAGGAGCATAAGGATATTGTATGGTCTGAAAACCTTGGGAAGTTTGAGGCCTGGATTACATGGCATCACATATATACTTTCGCAACATGGTCTGACAACACCTCATGGGTAATGAAATGATTCATGAACAACTTCAATGGTTGGCTAGGGGACCATCTGTCTCGATATTTCAATACCAAGGTACGAGATAAATGGGTATATATTTTATACGAGAGTCCACGATCAAAAGAGTACGAATCAAAATAGTGGTATCCGTATAGTTGCAATAGACAATAATGGAATAATGACAGCTACTATGGTGTCATAGAGGAGACAATGCCCCTCTTTTTCACTTCCAATGGGTGGCTGGAGGAGGTGTAACAAAAGACCGTTATGGGATGACAATAGTGGACCTCAACAAGATTGGATAAAGAGATGAACCATTTATCCTAGCCAAGGATGTGAGTCAGGTTTTCTATGTGAAGGACATGTCAAGCAAACCCAAGATGAAGGTAGGAAAAAAGTTAGAAGATGAGCCGAAACACCACATAGTTCTGCCAGGGAAAAGAAAAATCGTTGGAGTTGAGGACATTTTGGACAAGTCAGAAAATTTTGATCAGTTTGATGACCTTCCTCAATTCTCAGTTGAGGTTGACCCCATCATCCTATTATCCAAGGGATGCTCATCAAGAAGAAGATTATCAATGTTCCATTGAATAACGATGAGTAGGTTTGTAACGTATTTTGTTCAATTCAAACAATTATGTGGTATTTCTCTCGATTAACAATACTATTCGTACAATTTGGATCAAATAAAACATACACAAATTCATTAATTATTTTTGCATGGTCAAAATATTAAATATTTGCACTATTTTGGATCATCAAAAGTCTTGAAACATTAAATTAGAGGCAATGATACAAGTACCAGGTGGGGGTAGGGAAACACTGGAGGTAGATTAGTACCAGGCGGGGGCCTTGCCCGGTACTAAATTCCCCCAGTTTCAGCTCCCACCTTTTTAGCCAGATTAGAACCGGGCGAAGGCCTTGCACGGTACTAAATGACACCATTTAGGTCATTTAGTACCAGGCAGTAGCTAGCATCGGTACTAAAGGCCATTTTGTACCGGAGAAGGCCTCCGCCCAACACTAATATCCCTCTCCTGATCCCGCCACCACTCCGTCGCCCCCGGCGTCGTCATCCACCGTCGCCCACTGCCCCCGGCTCCTCCTCGACGCCCGGCCGCACCCGACACTCCCCAACATTGTGGTGCACTCCACCCCATTGCAATCCATGCTCCTCCTCGATGTCCGCGCCGTCCACCGCCCTGACCAACCGGATTCCTTCCTTGCCAGCCACGGCCCCGGCTCCTCCTCGAGTACCGACCACATCCGACACTCCCCGACATCATGGTGCACTCTGTCATGCCGCAATCCGCACTCCTATTCGATGTTCACGCCACCCGCTGCCCCAGCCAACCGGCCCCCTTCCTCGGCGGCCGTCATCCCGGCTCCTCTGCGACTTCCTCAACTTCCAGCCGCACCCGGCGTTCCCCTAGCACCACGGTGCGCATCCTCCCTGCAAGATTCCACGCTCCCCGATGCCAGCCGCCACCCTACCCTGGTGGGGCCCCCGTGCTCGCCATGTGCCGGCCGCCCCAGAACACCTCTGCCCTCGTCGCGGCCGCTATCACCAGGAGCTCACTTCGGCCTCCGCCCGCACCCCACGCTCCGGCCTCTGCCCCCCACCGCCACACCCTCAGCCCTTCCGCATGCATATGTAAGCCCCCAACCGCCCACCCCGATTGCTGACGTGAGCAAGGCCCATGATGACATCAGCAACTAGAAATTAGAAAATATAGGAAATTGGTAGAAATCATTGAGATTGCTGCATAATGACTAGGAAACTTACTTATATGATGCCTAGAATTATTTCTTTTGTTTCATTTAGTTACATTCTATTTACAGTTACTTTCTTAATTGTTTCTTTTAGTAATGGTTAGAATTACTTGTTAATGTGGAAGATAAAAATATAGAAAACTATTAGAAAATATTGGAAATTGCTAGAAATCAATGAGATTACTCAAAAATGGCTAGAAACTTACATGCTACCTAGAATTATTTCTTCTGTTTCATTTAGTTACATTCTATTTACAATTACTTTCTTAATTGTTTCTTTTAGTAATGGTTAGAAATAAGTGAGATTACTACAAAATGGCTATAAACTTACTTACATGCTGCCTAGAATTATTTATTTTGTTTCATTTAGTTACATTCTATTTACAATTACTTTCTTAATTGTGTCTTTTAGTAATGGCTAGAAACTCCTTGATTGTTTCTTTTATTTCATTTATTCTGAATTACTTTATAGATACCTTTTTTTTCTTATACTAGTCAAAATTGGAGACATTGAGGAAGAGGAGTTCTTGCAAAATATTATTAATGAAGGCAGCAACTACAACACAGAAGTAGATGATGCTGCAGGCGAAGAGGATGATGGCAACCAGTACCTAAATATGACTAGTGATGGCGGTGATGGTAACCAGCCAAAGAGGAGGACGAAATTGCCGAGGTATATGAATCCCTATATACATAAACATGATTTGAATTCTCTACCTATCAACAATAGGTATAATTAATGCATGTTTTCTATCCATCTGGATCCTTGACGAGGCCTAAACGGAAACAAGGTGGGAAGAAAAAGTTGGAGGGGCATACCATCATCATAGAAGTGGATGATGAAGGCACACCAATTGCTCCCTCCAGTGTGTGTATGACATTGGTCAACCAATGTGGGTTTGTTGTTCGGGAAAACATCCCCATAAGCATTAAAAAATGGAGAGCAACCACACTTACTAATGCACCTGAAGATATCATCCCTAAGTGAGAGAAGAAAATGTGTTGTCAATAGTTGATACTGCACTTCACCTATCTAGAAGGGAAAGAAATAGAACTGAAGGAATATGCCTTTATAAAGATGTCAATTGCTTTCTAGACGTTCAAGATAAACTTGCTGAAAGACTTATGAAGAAGAGCATCGAACCAGATTTGGAGAACAAGTACCAGAAGCTATGACCTTATTGGGAAGCATTCAAGAAATACAAGTTGTCGAAAGATACCAATAGGCAAACTCAAAAAGCCAAAGATAATGCGAGCAAAAAGAAACACTTTCATCATCTTGGCCAAGGAGGTTATAAGATGGTGATGCCCAAATGGCAGAGGGTGGAAGATGACCTAATGGCAAGAGGAATCATGGCAGCAACTCTTGATTGGCCATTGCAAGCAAAGAACTTTTTCTACGCTCATGGCGGCACACACTATAGAGAAGATGGATTGTTTATTACTAGTGATTCATTAATAGCAGAACTCACCAGTTTGGAAGCTGCACTAAAGGCTAAATGGCAAGGAACTTTCAATCCTGATAGAGAGAAACATGAGCTGACTTATGCACTTGGGAATCTAGAACACATTGGACGTGTCCGAGGCATGGGTGTAGTTCCATGGAAGAAAGGCTTTCGTGAAGATATTGAGTCTTTCAGAAGTCAAAGAAGAAGCAAGGCCACAACAGGAGAGAAGCTGCTTATCCTATAAGAACAAGTAGCTTTGACTAATGAAAGAATAGATCGGCTGCAAGAGGCATTAGCACTTTGCCAAGGAGGAGCTGCATCAGGTGCTAATGTGGACATAATAAGCTCCGCTTCCCAGCGTCGCTTCCATGGCCATGGAGTTCCAACCAGAAGAATCATCCGACATGGTTGTAGGCAACAACCAACACTACTCTGTGGACGACATCACTATGAGGACCCCATGTGAGCTTCTTACTACGGTGAGGAAAAGGGTCAAATTAGTGGCTCATGGTATTGCTGAAGTACCGATTCGAGGTAGGGCAATTCATGAAGGATATGCTAGAGTCTAGGTTGACCGAGTGGAAATAGGATGGGAAGACCTGGACCTCGAGATCCCTGGAGGCGATGGTGAAATGGAATTAGGACATGCCATCCACACCTGGATTTGTTGGGCCAAGCTGCATAAGATTTCCGCAAGCAAACATAGTTCCCGCATCATCCCCTCAAAGATCAAGGCACAACTCACTGACACCACCATCCCGGGATGCACTAGCTAAAAGGGACCAAAGAATGAGCCTGTCGCCCCCACCAGCTACAAGGGACCAAAGCATGAGTCCACCTTTACCTCAGCCTCCACTTCCTAAAAAGAAAAACCCAAAGGCTTTGATCCCAACACCTCCAAAGCAAAAGAAAAACCCACATCCTAAAAAAGAAAAGCCTACACCTCCAAAGTTGCCATATGAACTAACAAATGAGGGATTTCACCGGATATCTATGGCTGACGTTGTTGCTCACTTCAGGTGAAAGACGAAGCCTGAGGAACCACCAATTGATGAAGCAACGAAGAAATACTTTAAATCCTTGGTGGTTAAAAAAGTGGTGAAAGAACCATGTCAGACTATGACCGTTTAATCACAAAGTCATATCAGAAGAAAAAAGATCAGGGTCCACCATTCCCCAGCTCGAAGAACAATCCTTACAATCGGTCGATCCGCTCAAAGTGCTTTCAAAAGAGATGAGATTATGGCTGAATTTATTGCCTTGACCAGTCTCACAAAAGCTCAACTCCTAGGGGAGGACTTTATCCCAAATCACCTAGGGGCTGGTAAATGGAAGTTTAAGCTGGGGAACCTCTTATATGGCCACATTTGGTGGATCACCCACCAACGAAAATGTATGGATTTCATAAATGGTACATGGAGGCAGCTGCAGCTGGACACATCATGTTCGCTGCTCGGGTTAAAGATCGTGATTACTTTCGAGAGCTAGATGACATATGGATTGAGTTTGACCATATTTATTACTTGTACCATCAAGACGCCCTTGACAAATCCCTCATTAGTGCATGGGTTTTGTAAGTGTTTGCTCTCATTTCTAAATCCTAGCTCCTACATTAATTGTGTGCTGTCTCATCCCATATTTTATTTTGTGTCATGCGGAATGGAGATTCAACATTGCTGAAGAAAACAATACTATAATGTCGGATTCATGGACCCGCGTGTTATAAACGAGGAATGCTTAATGAAATGGCCAATTCGGACCATAGAGACTATTTTCAACTTCATCGATAAGCAACATCACATTCAATTCATACTTTTGCTGTAAAACTTTCGGTGAGTCATTCATCCCTTTTTTCATCTATTCAAAGTTAATAATAAGTATCTTAACATTTCCTATGTATATGATTATGAATAGCTTCTACTGGATACTGCTTGTTATCAAGATTGATCGAAACCACGTCGCAGTGCTAGACCCAAAGTACTTAACAAGGTATGGGCTTGCTTCATAAAAAATACCCAAGACTGTTCAAGGAAACTTCATATCAGGGATAACTTTCTAATATGAATTTAATTTGGATATCTAGTGTCATTTCTTTAAACACCACGACTGCTTGAATATTTGATAACTCCTTTTTCCATATATAGTGTTTGGGACAGGAGGATGGAAATAACTTATGTGGATACTACACATGTGAGTTCATCCACAGCTTTGTAGGTTCAAAGCAATTGACGGTCTGGGGATGGGAAGTACGTAAACACAATTCATAACAATTCATTATTTATCATTCTGCGCATGTATTGATTAGAAATGATGATGTTTGCATGTGATAGATTTCTGACATGAGAGAAGAACTCCTCACCCCAGAACGACTAAGGCCAATTCAAGAACAATGATTGGGATTACTTTTGGAGGAGGTCGTTAATCTAAAGGGAGAATTTTATTACAATGGAAAAAGTGTGGGTCAACTTCAAAACAATGTGGACTTGGATGATGATGTCTAGTCTATATTCGGAATACTTGTAGTATTTGAAGTGTATGTAAATTGTATATAAATATAATATATGTAACCTTTACTATGCTAGATCAATATATATTAGTGTAATATTACTACTATATGCAAATGGATATTGTACGTGAATATGAATACAAATACGAATTAAAATGAACAGAAAACAAGAAAAGAAAAGGAACAACCATTTAGTACCGGTTCGTAAAACCAACCAGTGCTAAACTGCCATCCACAATAGCGCGACGTGGCTCGTAGTTTAATACCAGTTGGTACTACCGACCGGTGCTAAATGCCGCATTTACTACCGGGTATTTTGACCAGTACTAAATGGCATGGCATTTAGTACTAAACAAGCAATACCGGTCAGGCACCCGGTACTAAAGGGGGGTTACTGACTGGTACTAAAGGTCAATTGTCCAGCCTCTCTCTCTACGTCGGGTGCGGCCGGGGCTCCAGTGGGGTGTGGTTGGCCAGAGTCGGTGGGTTGGGATTCTCTTTTATGTTTTTTAATAAGCATCATTACTGGTTCATGGTCCAGAGGAGACAGGGTTCCCATCACCACCAACCTTTATCTGCCGGTCCCCAAATCGGCGGTAATGTAGGGTTAGGGGATGGCAGTGATGGCCAGCTTTGTAGTGATAGCTTACTTGGGGGAAGTGGTTCATGCCTCAACAAATAAGCTCCTCACTTGTTCAAACCTTTACCAAAACTCTACCAAAGCAATAGTACCCGAGAAATAGTAGTTTGATTGGCTCCCAAAATGTCAAATGCATACGTAGAACAATGATTCCCATGTCTTGGATAATCTGATAAGACACTTGAGGGATATGGATACCCCATGGGGCCTCACCGACCAGGATACTAGCCGGCCTTGGAAAGTGGACCTACCCGACTAGAACGTGCAGGCCAAGGACGTGAAGATACTTAGAGCGCAAGTCAAGGAGGTCGGGCGATTCAAATCAGCCCGGATATTGTGGGATACTTATTGTAATCTGACTCGGGTTGCTTTCCATGTAACAACTGACTAGATTAGATTCAGACTGACTTGTAACCCTAGGTCATCAGCCTATATAAGGTGGCCAAGGGCGCCTCCCGAGGGCATCCGATCTATTCTTTGCACCCGCGCAAAGCAATACAAACCAGCAAAACACAAGACATTGGATATTGCTCTTCAGAGGCCCAAACCTATCTAAACTTTCGTGTTCTCGTAATTACCTTCGAGTTCTTGATCTCGCAATCCTCCCTGCTTACAATTCTACCACTTGGGTAACCCCCTAGTGGACTGCGGGACTACCAAATCTGACAACACTAGTTGGATAACACACCATGAATGCATTTATGCCATCTAATGATTTCAAGCTAAGGTACAGGCTTGTAGAGGATGCAGATAGCACCATGTGGGAAGTCAGGGCATGGCGCGGTACGCTCATGGGAGGAAATGAGATTCTTAGAACCTGTTTATTTGAACTTCTTAGCACCTTCTCAGCATGAAAAGCCAGAAGCTCAAACAAGCAATGAACTTTTCATGCAGCTTCCAAAAACCTAGAAGCTTAGAAGAACCGAGATTATATGGAAAGTTGGAAACCTCAGTTTTATGAAATTTCCGTAGCCTTTTGAGCTCAGAAAGCTAAACACATCTTCTAAAAAAGTTAGTGTTTGCTTTTCAGAACTAAAAAGTGAGCAGTAGATTTTCAGAAAAGGTCAAAAGCTGCAGCTCAAACAAATAGGCCCTCTAGCAAGCACTAAACAATGACGCAAAATGTTGGCCTGAACGTGGCTCCACCAGTGCTTCTATTGGATGGCATTATAATAGACAATGTTTCTCTTGGCAATGTTTTTTCAGGCCATGTATCATACTAGGACAGTAGGCATGCTACGCTGCGCCTATTTGAGAAACATTTGGAATATGCGCAGTACGTACTTCAAAGGTAAAATGAGTAACGATACACCACACAATATTTTTTATTTATGTAGAGAGATAGATAGAGAGAGGGAAAACACCACATCCTTGGATGTGGGGTGACCTTCATATATGTAGCCATATAGGCTTGGAGTACAAGTAAGATGAGTACAACACAATATATGACTATATATACTCTAATACCCGCCTGTAGTCGCAGCGGGAGGATCACGGATGCAAAGACTGGACCTAAAGTCAGTAAATAACTGTACAAGGAGTCCCTTCATCATGATGTCCGCATACTGATGCACCGATGGAACATGGAGAACTCGAACCTGTCCCAAGGCCACTTTCTTACAGACAAAGTGAAGGTCAATCGCGATGTGCTTCGTGCGACGATGATGGATCGGGTTAGCAATCATGTAGACTACATTATCATTGTCACAATAGACAATGGTCGTCAAATCAAGCAGGATATGGAGCTCTTGAAGAAGCTGTCATACCCAGCAACACTCGGCAACAGCATGAGCAACAACGCACTACTCCACCTCAACACTAGAATGCAAGACCGTGGTCTAGCATTTGGAGAACCAGGACACTAGGTTGTCACCGAGGTAACTACAATAGCCTGATGTGGAGCACCTAGAGTCAGGGCACCTAGCCCAATCAGCATCTAAATATGCTGTGATGGAGTCAACAGGACCAATGCCAATATGAAGTCCAGCAGACAGTGTGCCCTTCACATAGCGAAGGATGCACTTGATCAGCGCAAGGTGAGGCTCCCACGGTGCATGCATGCATGAAGAGACAGATTTGTTGAATGCCATATGCGAGGTTGGGGCATGTCAGAGTGAGGTACTGTAGAGCGCCAATGAGACTCTTGTACTCGAACAAATTTGGCAGCAGGGTACCTTCCTTAGCTGAAAGCTTGGACTTGGAGTCCACTGGAGTTGCGGTGGGGTGGCACTCATCCATACCGGCATGCTAGAGCAGGCCCCTGGTGTATTGACGCTAAGAAAGGAACAGGCCATCTAGAGAGCGCAAGCTAGAAATCTCGAGGAAGTGGTGTAATAGACCAAGGTCAGTCATAGAGAACTCTGAGTGAAGCTAACCAATGATCTGTCATGGCAGGTCTGAAGAGGATGCTCTCAGTAGAATATCATCAACATACAACAGCAGAAAAGTGGCATAGTGGCCTGCTTTGTAGACAAAGAGGGATGTGTCTGATGCTGATGGAGTGAACCCAAGATGCTTGATGTATGTAGCAAACCATTGGTACCAGGCTCGAGGGGCCTACTTGAGGCCATAGAGAGGTTTCTTCAGCAAGCACACTTGATCGAGGGCTGAAGGGTTGACAAAACCAGGAGGTTGCTGACAATACACTATCTCTTGTAGATGACCATGGAGGAAAGAATTCTTCACATCCAATTGATGAATGGGCTAGGCATGAGAGACCGCAACGCTGAGGACAGTCCGGATAGTCGCTGGCTTCACAATAGAACTGAAGGTCCCCTCGTAGTTGATGTTGTGCTACTGAGTAAATCCCCTAACCACCCAACGGGCCTCGTGGCAAGCAAGAGTCCCATTGGAGTGGAATTTTTGCCTAAATATCCACTTCTTGGACACCACATTGACACTTGGAGGTCGAGGAAGAAGCTGTCACATCCCATTGTCCATAAGAGCATGATACTCATCAGCCATGGTAGCTCTCCAATTGGGATCCACAAGAGCACTCCTGTAATTTGTAGGGACAGGCAAAGCAGATGAGCTGGTGGCAGACAAGTCCATAAGAGCATGATACTTGTCAGCCATGGTAGCTCTCCAATTGGGATCCACAAGAGCACAGGGACAGGCGAAGCGGATGAGTTGGTGGTAGACAGGTTCATGGGATGGACTTGCCAAAGAGATCTCGTCTTTGACTGTGTTGTCATGGGATGGATAGGTAGGGGGTGAGGTGCCTGGAGCTGTGATGGGCCTAGGAGTGGTGATGGCGGTGACGGTGCATGGTGTGGCAGATGGTGCATAGGGGCGTGAAGGTGCCGCTCGTACGTGGCCCTAAACTCTTGATTTAGGGGGTAGCATGGCACCAGCAAGATGGCCTGGGATGCGTTGGGCTAGGCCCATGGCCCAGCAGAGGTGGCCAGGGCAAGACCGGGCGAGGCCATTGGCCCGACAGGGGTGGTCGGCCCACCTAGCACAGCAGGGGTCGGCGTTGGATGCCTGGAAGCTGGGGGTGGGTGTTGGGTATTTTAGCGATAGTGAATAAATCCACAAGCGCAATGATACCATTGTATCTTTCACCTCAGAGTATTCCAAGGGTATATAATTCAAGGGAACGTGTATGCTCTAACTTCTAGTCTAGTCAATCCAAGGACACACCCAGATAGGTGGCGAGGGTAGAGAGGATTCCTATAGGTAGCACTTGAGGCAAGTTAGAGGTCGATCTCTTGATTAAAGATACTCGCTTCAGGCACTGACTTACCCTGAATGAGTTAGGCACCTCTGACTAATAGCTCTATGCTATATCTAAACATGGGGGAGTACAAAGGATGAACAGGGCTGTCACCACCTACCGCCTACCCCTAGCAATCCATGGGATATAAGGCAAATGAAGGATAACCCCTGGCCTAGACACCATGTCTATGCTATTGATTATTACTGTAGTGTAACTATGTCTGGCACCCCATAGCAAACTACAGCACTCTGTATAAATACAGAGTGATGAACCTGCAAGTAAAGAGAATTGATCTAACTTGGATATAAGTACTACTAGTGTATACTATATCAAGGTCTCAAGGCACACATGAGAGCATACAAGCCTATACTATGATAACAAGGGTAGATGACTAGCATATGAGCATATAAACCAAGTATATAAACATAGCAAGGTAATAGACTACTCATGCATATAAGAAAACAAGTATAACACTATAAGAAGGAATCACGAATAAATCTACAAGCGCACGAATATACCATTGTAGCACTTCACCCATGAGTATTCAGGGTATCGTAATTTCTCAGGGAACGGGAGTGTAAAGGTCTTCTAGCTAGTTCAATCCAAAGACAACAAGAGGTAGAATGGCCTGGGTAGTGAAGTTATCTAAGGATAGAGATTCTAGGAAGGATAAACTCGATTACTAAGCATTTACTTCGGGGCAATGATTCACACCTTTTTCTGCCAAGTGCCTCCAGCCTTAAACTCAACTGTACCTGAATAGGGAGGACTACAAAGGACGGACACGGCTGTCACCACCTGCCGCCTACCTTATTTCAAACTATGGAGCACAGAGCAAACAAAGGTAACCTCTAGTGTAGACACCACGTCTATGCTATCCATTACTACTCTAGCATCGATCAGGATTATCCATCTTTATGAGGAGTCCTCTACTAGAGCATTCGCTACAAGAATGAATAATGAACCCATAATTGAATAATGATAAGAAACTTAGCCTTACCAAGTAACTCACCACCATAGATGAACTTGGATACTTACTCAAGTGGATCATATCCAATGAGGTACAAGCTGAGGAAGGCCGCCAACAAACCCGGGACTCCTCCTCTGGACTACATCCTCACTCACTCCCTATCTTATGAATTAAAGTAGCTCTAGTGTGAATTACTTCAGGCACCAGCTTACCCTGAATGAGTCAAGCGCCTCCAGCTAACAGCTCTACGCTATATCCGAACATGGGGATTATGTTGACGGTCCTTAAATATCATATATGACCGTCAACTCTAATAAAGAATAGTGAAATAACAATCACCAAACTAGAGATAGGGGTTTAATTCTAACTATTTCCACTATCTTTGGTGAATAACTATTTACAGGAGATCACATCTACACACAGGGATAAACGTGCTCAAAACACATCAAGGAGTAAAGAAACACACCCATGACCAATTAGAGGGAAACACACGGATCCATGGGTCCACAAACAGGGGAAAACCAACCTAACTCCGCACCTGACCCTATGTACCCACATCAGGGCCCACTGGATAGCGTCCTGGATGAAAGGCGGTGCATGGGGTGACCCCATGGGTTTGGCCGAACCACCCCTGGCACCTCTCGTGCACATCCTCCATGTGTCGCTCCTTCCAGATCTCCCTATGGTGGTTGCGGGGAGTTGGAGCAAAGCAAATGAACCTGGACGTCAGTTCCTTCACAAGTGGAGGGAATAGGGGAATATTCCATAGGATCTCCACTCCTCCAAGGCTCCCTCTCCACTATAAAAGGACCCCCTCTCCTCCATTCAGCACACAACACAACACAACACATTAGAGAGAAGAAGAAAAGAGGACTCCACCTTTTAGACTACTTTTGTAGAGTAGGATAGGAGTGTGTGAGGATAAGTTCAAGAGGAGAGTCAGACTTGTTGGCCTCCCTCTACTTGTACCTCGGCAGATACAAATCCTTTGATTAAGTATCCGGGTTTCGTCTACGGTGGTGAGTTCTTCGTAAGGTTCCAGTTTTGTTAGTATTCGCTTGCGGGTTCATCGTCTGTTCATATAACGGGTGTTCTAGCTTAAGGACTTGAGTCTTTAGATGGAGTCTGGCCAGAGCTCGAGCAGTAATTGATAGCATAGAAGTGGTGTCTAAGCTTAAGGTTGCCTTTGTTTGCTACCTTTCCCCATGGTTTGAGACGTAGGCGGCAGGTGGTGACAGTCCTATCCATCCGTTGTATCCGTCCACGTTCGGGTTCGGTATAAAGCTAATAGTCAGAGACACTTGGTAGACCAAGTGTAAACCGGTGCCTAAAGTAAGCAAGTAGTAGTAGAGTTTATCCTTATTGAGAGTCTTTTACTCCTAGGCAACCACACTACCCAGGCAAATCTATCTTTCTCTTTTTCTCTAGGTAAACTAGTTAGAAGACCTTTGCACAACCGTTCCCTGAGAAATATATGATACCATGAATACTCTCCAGGTGAAGTGCTACAACGTTATACTTGCGCACTTGCGGATTTATTCATGAACGTTAAGAAATACCAACAAGCATTTCTAGCGCCGTTGCCATGGAACGGTTGCTGTAATTGTCTTTGAACCTAGTTTGCTCATGTATCCTTTATTTTATCCTTCTTTACCATGGAAACTACCTCTACTCAAAAACTTTCTGCTCTCGAGGATGAGTTCTTAGAGCCACCACACTCTGCAATGCCTATCATAGCTTCTGGCTATGAAATCCATCCTAGCATCACAGCCATGGTTCGGGGACAAACCTTCTCCGGATTTGAAAAGGAGATCCCCTCCATCATTTGCAAGAGTTCAAGGAACTGTGTTCATACTTGGTAATCCCAGGTATGACACAGGAAACCTTGAGGTGGAAGTTGTTTCCTTTCTCTCTCACAGAGAAGGTAGAGTAATGGTACACGCATAAAGTGAATGGGAATGGTGATTGGGAATGGCTTTAAGATGACTTTTCTCACTCGTTCTCTCCTTTATCCCGCATAGCCTCTCTTCAGGGTGACATCCTTGCATTTGATTAATTAGAGAAGGAGTCCTTAGGTGCAGCATGGGCTAGATTCTCATGCCTTTTAGCATCAAGCCCAGACTGGTCTATACTCGATGATATATCGTTACACATCTTTTACATGGGTTTAGACATGACTTCTGCCCTACATCTCAACATCTCCACCGAACGTTCGTTTGCATATAGAACTCCGACGGAAGGACAGGAAATCCTAGATTACATATTAGGAAACTCTTCCTTCCTTACCAATCCTAGCGAACCCCACAAGGGATCCAAGTCGAGCCATGAGAGCCTCTCAGCAGCCAAATCCGAACCATTACCTTCCACATCCCAAGATTTGTCTGCTGAGCCCTCTCCCGAACCACGAACACCGAATGATGAAAAAATTCAACCTTCGGAGTTCTCTTTCCCATTCTAGGGTGATCCTTATGAAAACCATAGAAACATCTCGAGTTACCTCTACGAGAAAAGACCTACGGTACCTCCTCCTCCCAACAAATCATTTCTCAAGAAGGTCATGAAGGAGGAATGGTCGGAGGAAGTGAGACGCTCTTCTGAAGCAATTCCGATTAGCTCATCCTCAATGACCATTTGTTGCTCTATGAGGGGAACTGCCATAGAAGCCCTTCACAACCCCATTGTCGAGGCTTGTATCATGTTTGAATTCTTCATGGACACTTTCTTAGGAAACATGCCCCTAGTCCCAACCAACAAACTCCTCAAGAGTCCCTCGGGACTCATCTTTGAATGTCGGGGGGTCGCAAGGGCCGTACCAATCAAGATAGACAAAATCGAGGTTCACCTAGACTTCCACATCTATCCCATCCTTGATTTTGATTTTCTCATAGGCTACCCATTGGAAAGACTTCTCCAAGAAAAATCATCCCAAGGGAGCCTCAAGGAAAAGCTTGGGAAAACGGCTTCCACCACTCCTATCTCTTGCCCGGAAATTTTGGGGGCAAAGCCTCATCCCAAGCATAACCTATTCGAGGAGGTGATGTTTGTATCCCCATTCATTTCACCTGAACCTGCTTCACATGTTCATAAAACTGAACAATCATCATCACCCTCAATTGAGTTTGAGCCTCTTCCCGCTAGCCCGCACTATGTTGTTCTCAACCATAATCAAGACCAGGCAATGATCTTTCACGATGAACCTCTTGAGATAGAGAACCCTTGGGCTAGGAAATTTCATGAGGCACTGACTCTAGAGTGCGAAGGAAAAGATTCCATAGACGAGCATGGGAGCTTCATTCTTGAAACACCAAAAGAACCATGTTTGCACAACATATCTCCATAGACAGCCATGCTTTCTGCCACAAGCACATTCAGGGACTACAACCACCCTATAATCCTTATTTGCAAAATGTTTAGAAGTTGGTTGTAGATGCTTTTATTTATCTTAAGCATTGCAAATTTTGTGGATGCACTGTGGCACTAACCTTATAGTTTAAACATCAAATCAACGATTGGCGGTGAAGGTGGGAACTACACCACCATTGCTAGCTGCAATGTGAAGATTCCCCATGGTCGAGCTTACGACCATAAAAAAAAGAACTGCCGGGAGATGGCCTGGACTTTCATTTCCTTTTCCATTAAAGTTTCACTGCTAAAGAGCAAATGTTGATGTCATCATCTTCATGTTGGAGTGGTTTTGGATTTGATGAACTTTAAGTTCAATCCACTTCCTCCATCATTGGGTGTCTAGTATTTACCTGCTTTCAAGGACGCAAACAAGAAAAATAGGGTATATGCAATAGAAAAAATAGGGTTAGTCCAAAAAATTAGATAGATCAACCCAGGGTTTGAGTTGCCAATCCTCGGTAACGGTGCCAGAAAAGCTTGTTGACGGTAGTTAGCACGCCAGTTTGTGAACCGCAAGTGCACGGATCATCATAGCTTTTCCCTTAGAGTATTCCATCCAAGGTTTATCGATCCATGGATTGGCAGCGAACTAATTAGGATTCTCTATCTAGCTCAACGGATCTAATCCTAGCATGAAGCATAGATTGCATATGAGAGCTAACTTGATGTAAAGATTAATAGTATGAGTAAAAGTAGATCTCATCCACAGATATATATGATAAAACCACCAAGGGTAGCAAGAGCCTATCGTCTTCTAGTTGTAATTCTAGCTAATAAGGAAGCACAACATGCATCTCATCCAAAGCAATCTTTAAATTACTACCTCCGGTCAACCTCCCGAAAACTCCCACCTTACACAAGAAAGACCCCATCACGATCCTCTCTATCAGCATAGGTAGATTAAGGGCAGGATCACAAGGTAAACATGTCTAGCTATCAAGAAGGATCAACTTACTAGATCTAATCACCATGATTACATAAAACAAGTTATGTAGTCTAACCATGAATTCATGGTAGATAGAAGAGTATAAAAGGAGGCATTGAATCGCTAACAGATCCGATGACATGAAGAATATTGCTCATATAATAGATGTATTTAGATCATCACCTTTGAGTACATACCATTGATGATCACAACTAGATCCTGAACTCCACCATGGCACAACTACATAGGGAGGCCATGGCGGCTAGGGTCAGCCTAAGCCATCTCCTAGACAACTTCAAAGACTTGCAGCGGCCCTCAGCTCCCTCTGGTGGATGTTCTTGGTTTCATTGAGTTCTGGTGGATTGATCTCCAAGCTCAGTGAATTTTGGGGTCTTTATAGTTTGGAAAGCGCATGGCAGAAATTGGAAGGCGAGGGGAGCAAGGAAAGCCCTAGGCTAATCGGGCTGGGAGGGTCCTAGCCCATCAGCCTATCCCTTCCTTGTGGCCTCTCGTGGCATCCTTCATCCCCAAGTCTTCTCTGATGTTCAGGAAGCTTATTTTCACTTGCATGTGGGCCTAGCATGTCGGTAGCTTCGGGATAAGATTGATCTTCAATAACTTTCCAAATCTTTGCTTTATCTTCTTTGACTCCTCCTTGATCATGAAGTGATCCTTGTCATTGTTCGGATATGAGGTAGGCTACACTAGCGCAATTTAAAAATTCTACCGCGTATAACCAGGAAGAACTACCGTATAAGGATCACGGGATTACCACTCGACGCACTACTGGTGCGGAAGATGTAGATATGCGTCGATGCAGTGAAGACGATCACGTAGTCGTACGTAGTCGATCAACGTAGTCGTACGTAGTCGATCACGTCCAGCAGCTCCTCAGCAGCTCGTCCACGTGCAGCAAGATCGCCTCCGGTACCGCAGCTCGTCGTTGGCTCGTCGTGGCTCGTCCAAGTGTTACAAGCGCAACACCTCCAAGGTATCCACACGTGCAGGGAGGAAGCGTCGCAAGCCGGACTGCTAGATCCGCGAGTTGCAACAGGCGAGGGCGTGGGAGGCGCGGCAGGTGTGTTTCACCAAAAGGTGTAAACCCTAGGGCGCCCCCACCCCTCTATTTATAGAGGTTCCTGACGGGCCTCTGGATCCGAGGCCCATTAGTACTTCTAAACCTAATCCAACTCAGATCAGATCCGAATTGGGCTTCCAGCCCCTTAAGTGTGTGACCCTATGGGTTCGGATACGTATAGACATGGCCCGAGTACTCCTACTCGGCCCAATAGTCGGTAGCGGCCTCTAGCAAGACGTGCCAACTCCTATACGCACATGAAGATCATATCAGACGAACCATCACAACATAATATACATGCTATTCCCTTTGCCTCACGATATTTGGTCTAGCTTCAAGCCGACCGCTCTTTCTCGATCCTGTGATTCGGAATCCCTTTGTAGGTTAACTCTTAACCGTACGTAGCATGGCCATGCATTTTCGGATCCGATCACTCGAGGGGCCCAGAGATATCACTCTCAATCAGAGAGGGGCAAATCCCATCTTGATTGACCATGTCTCATAGCATGCTTCTTGACAAACCCGAAAACTACCTTTATAACTACCCTGTTACGGCGTAGCGTTTGATAGCCCCTAAGTAGGTCGATCCACATCTAGAATACATGCGACAATCTCAGGTCTAAGGACAAAGCGTATATGTTGTTTAAAGAGAGAACTACTTCTCGTGTTGGGTCAGTCCTAGCACATGTCTCCACATGTGTCCACATTATTAGTTCAACTGCTCCATGTCCATGACTTGTGAAACATAGTCATCAACTGATACATGTGCTAGTCTAATATTCATATGTGTCCTCACATGAACTCCGACTAGGGACAACTTTAGAATAACCATACAAGTAAAGAGTTTCACATACAATTCACATAATTGCAAATCAATTCAAGTAGCCTTCAATGGATATTCAATGAACACAACATACAAATCATGGATACAAATGGAATATCATCATCACTATGATTGCCTCTAGGGCATACCTCCAACAGTCTCCCACTTGCACTAGAGTCAATCTAGAAGGTACCTAATACCCATAGCTCTTACATGCGCATCATGCTTAGCCTGCGGGAGTGGTTTTGTCAACGGATCAGAAATGTTCAGATCCGTGTGTATTTTGCATATCTTGATCTCACCCCGGTTAACGAAGTCTCGAATGAGATGAAATCGCCGCATTACGTGTTTGTTCTTCTGGTGGTTCCTTGGCTCCTTTACTTGCGCAATTGCCCCATTGTTATCACAGTAGAGATTCAATGGGCTGGACGCATTCGGGAACACACCAAGCTCAATGAGGAAATTCCTTATCCAAACACCTTCCTTCGCGGCTTCCGAAGCCGCGATGTACTCGGCTTCTGTCGTAGAATCGGCCATCGTCTCCTGCTTGGAACTCTTCCAACTAACAGCACCACCATTTAGCGTGAACACAAATCCTGATTGTGACTTTGAATCATCTCTGTCGGTTTGGAAACTAGCATCGGTGTAACCTGTTACAACGAGCTCCTCCTCACCTCCATAGACGAGGAACATATCTTTAGTCCTTCTTAAGTACTTAAGAATGTTTTTCACCGCTGTCCAGTGACTCTCACCTGGATCAGATTGGTGTCTGCTTGTCATACTTAGCGCATATGAAACATCTGGGCGAGTACTTATCATTGCATACATGATAGATCCAATAGCCGAGGCATATGGCACTCTACTCATGCGATCCCGCTCATCAGTAGTCGAAGGACACTGAGTCTTGCTGAGATGTATGCCATGTGATATAGGCAAGAACCCTTTCTTTGCCTCTTCCATGCTGAACCGCTTCAACACTTTATCAATGTAAGTATCTTGGCTTAAACCTATAAGCCTTCTCGATCTATCTCTATAGATCTTAATGCCCAGAATATATGCCGCTTCCCCTAAGTCCTTCATCGAAAAACTATTTTTCAGTGAAGTCTTTACGGACTCAAGCATAGGAATGTTATTTCCAATCAGTAATATGTCATCCACATATAAGATTAGAAATACTACAGAGCTCCCACTAACCTTCTTGTAAACACAAGACTCTTCTTCGTTCTTGGTGAAGTCAAACCCTTTGACCACTTCATCAAAACGAATGTTCCAACTCCTAGATGCTTGCTTCAATCCATAAATGGATCTCTGAAGCTTGCATACCTTTCCAGCATTTTTCGGATCGACAAAACCCTCGGGCTGTATCATATACACGTCCTCAGTTAGGTTTCCATTCAGGAAAGCTGTCTTGACATCCATCTGCCATATCTCATAATCGAAATATGCAGCTATAGCTACAATAATCCGAATGGACTTAAGCATCACTACGGGCGAGAAGGTCTCGTCGTAGTCAACTCCTTGAACTTGTCGAAAACCTTTTGCGACAAGTCGTGCTTTATAGATGTGAACATTTCCATCCATGTCCTTTTTCTTCTTATAGATCCACTTGCACTCTATGGCTTTAACACCATCAGGCGGGTCAACCAAGTTCAAAACTTGATTGTCTCCCATGGACTCTATTTCGGATTGCATGGCATTCTGCCATTTTTCGGAGTCTTGGTCCATCATTGCTTCTGCATCCCAGAAGGTTCTCCGGAGCCCGGAATTCGTCAAGCACATCCGGCAAAGATCAAGGGGGTTAACATATTTAAGAGTGGTTAGGAGAGAGAATCAATGTTTAG
>NC_028454.1:24829747-24964142 GCF_000263155.2 Setaria italica
ACAGGCCCCACCGTTTCTCTGAGGTGTTCCAGGCGGCGTAAGTTGTGGAACAATTCCGCAACTCTTTAGATGATTGCTAAACTCGTGGCTCAAATACTCGCCTCCACGATCAGATCGTAAGGCCTTAATTTTCTTGCCACGCTGATTTTCAACTTCATTCTGAAATTCCTTGAACTTTTCAAAGGTTTCAGACTTGTGCCTCATCAAGTAGACATAGCCATATCTACTAAAATCATCAGTGAAAGTTATGAAGTATTGGAATCCTCCTCTAGCCGTCGTGCTCATTGGTCCGCATACATCACTATGTACGAGTTCCAACAAGTCTACTGCTCTCTCAGGAAATCCTGTGAAAGGCGTCTTGGTCATCTTGCCTAGAAAGCAAGCCTCACATGTCTCGTATGATTCAAAATCAAATGAAGTTAGAAGTCCATCAGAATGGAGCTTCTTCATGCGCTTTTCACTTATATGACCCAAACGACAATGCCACAAGTAGGTAGGACTCAAATCATTAGGCCGAGGCCTTTTAGCACTTACATTACAGACAGGTGAACCATCAAGATTTAAAACAAATAATCCATTCACAATGGGTGCAAAAGCCATAAACATATTATTCTTAGAGATCACACAACCATTGTTTTCACTCGCAAATGAATAACCATCCTTCATCAAGCATGAAGGACACAAAATGTTTCGACTTAAACTAGGAACAAAATAACAATTATTCAACTCCATAATAAATCCTGACGGGAGGTGGAGTTGCATCGTCCCGACGGTCAACGCAGCAACTCTTGCATTATTGCCCACGCGGAAATCAACTTCTCCTCTTTCCACGCTTCTACTTCTTATCATTCCCTGCATCGAATTGCAAATGTGAGCAACCGATCCGGTATCAAATACCCAAGAATTAATAATTGTATCAGCGAGAAATATGTTGTCTATAACATTAACAACAAGTGTATCTGAGGTAGAAGTACTCTTACTTCCGCCATTCTTCAAGGAAGCGAGGTACTGCTTGCAGTTTCTCATCCAGTAACCAAGTTCATGACAGTAAAAGCACTCTTTGTCTGGAGCAGGTCCAGGTCCAGCTTTAACCTTGGGCGGTGGGTTTGGCTTGGACGTTCCAGCCTTGCCCTTCTTCTTCCAAGAATTGCCCTTCTTCTTAAAGCTAGGCTTGTTCTGTATCGCCATCACATGGCTGGTACTAGCGCTTTTCTTGATGTCAGCCTCTGTTGTTTTAAGCATGCCACACAGCTCATTCAGACCCTTCTCCGTCCCATGCATATGGTAGTTCGAGATGAAGTTCCCATAGCTAGGCGGAAGAGACGAAAGAATGAAATCAGTGGCCAACTCTTGGCCCAGTGGGAAGCCTAGCTTCTCCAACCGTTGAGTGTAACCAACCATCTTGATTACGTGTGGTCTACTGCTGCGCCTTCTGCTAGCTTGCTCTCAACAAAGGCCTTAGACACATTGAACCTTTCAGTCCTGGCCTGTGTTTGGAACATGTCTCTAAGCGCCACGATCATATCGTGCGCCTCATGGTTTGTTTCAAACTGCATCTGCAGCTCGGGTTCCATGCAAGCAAGCATAAGGCAGCTTACTTCGAGGTTAGCATCACATGCTTTCTTGTAAGCATTCTTAGCAGCAGCGGGTGCATCATCAGCAGGTTCTTCTGGTAGTGGGTTGTCTAGAACATCTTCCTTTTTCTCAGCCCTGAGAACAATTCTCAGGTTCTGGATCCAATCCGAGTAATTTGTTCCATTCAACTTGTCCTTCTCAAGGACCGAACGCAAAGCAAACGGTGTAGTGCTGCTAGGTGCCATTTAATCTACAACAAAGTAATGCAAAATACACTAAGACAAACGTATCCATGATAGAGAAAATCACATTAAACTATTTTAACAGAATCTACTCCCACTAAAATCAATATCCCTCTATTGAAACTTAGTGATTCAGGATCCACAACTAACAAGTCCACTAGTGAGCTTTAGCATCACCGCTAGCAAACAAGGTAGATCGGTAAGCAACTTTTGCTAATCATATCACATATGACTCCTGTTGTTGGGTGACATCTCTATGTCTCGGCGCCCAACCTTTATGCCCCAAGGTCCTTAACCGTTAAGATATCCTTGTTAAGCAAACCAACCCTTATGCGTGTAAGTGTCCGACACAAACCCGTCTAGTCAAGGAAAACTAGTGGCACCCTAATTTCATAGACCCACCACTAATTGTACAAGACATGGGACGGTGCAAGTTTTAGTTGGGAGGGCATACTAACTTAAACTTTGTGAGGGATCGTTCTACTTCTAACATCACAGCATGCAGAAAGTAAAACATAAACAGAATAGCATTCACACAGTTGTGACACAGTATGGCCCGTTTTCATATGGTGATCTCCATCTCCATAGAACCTGTTCACCATGGTGATCTCCATCTCCATGTTCCATGTGCGCCATCCTCCTGGTGATGAGTCCTCCAAGAACTAGAACATGCTATTACACCTAATAGCTAGTAAAGAATCTAGTAATGAAGATTACATAGTTGCTTGGATCATCACAGATTGGTACGCAGACCATTAAATACAATAAAGTGACAACACATATGGCTCCTGCCGTGTTGCCGTACGCGTGACACGCAGGTCACGAATGAGTTACACACATGCATCACATACACAAGGGGGCCATACTGATCACAAGATACATACATACATCCTGCAAAACAGAGTTAGGCGCCCTAACGTTCCAAACTTTGGAGGCCCGAAACTCCATCTTCCAAGCCGAATTTGGGAAATCTAATTTCGCCGAAAACGGTGAAGCGTTGAATTTTATGTGTAACTTTTTCTGTAGATCAATTTTCATACAAAATTCGCCCCGATCCAAGATCGTACCGAAAAGTTACGGCTGATTTACCGAAGCATATGCATACGGCAAAAATCCCGACCCCGGCAGTAGATCTCATCTACTATTGCACATCTAATGCGCCTGGCGTATGACCCTGGATCTCGATTCGACCAATCATATTGATCTTCGCTCACTGCAACTGGATTTACGTGTATCACTTAACTCTGATTGCGGAAACCGACCGGTAGGAGTATGTCGTTACACTACCATTGCAGCAAAGGCACGAAACCAGGACATAGATCAAACGGAAAACTCGCATATCTCCTTACGCACACATCCCGAATCCAAAACTAAGCAGCTACGGCTCTGATACCACTGTTGGGATACGAGGTAGGCCACACTAGCGCAATTCAAAAATTCTACCGCGTATAACCAGGAAGAACTGTCGTATAAGGATCACGGGATTACCACTCGACGCACTACTGGTGCGGAAGATGTAGATATGCGTCGATGCAGTGAAGACGATCACATAGTCGTACGTAGTCGATCAACGTAGTCGTACGTAGTCGATCACGTCCAGCAGCTCCTCAGCAGCTCGTCCACGTGCAGCAAGATCGCCTCCGGTACCGCGGCTCGTCGTTGGCTCGTCGTGGCTCGTCGGCGGCTCGTCCAAGTGCTGCAGGCGCAACACCTCCAAGGTATCCACACGTCCAGGGAGGAAGCGTCGCAAGCCGGACTGCTAGATCCGCGAGTTGTAACAGGCGAGGGCGTGGGAGGCGCGGCAGGTGTGTTTCGCCAAAAGGTGTAAACCCTAGGGCGCCCCCACCCCTCTATTTATAGAGGTTCCTGACGGGCCTCTGGATCCGAGGCCCATTAGTACTTCTAAACCTAATCCAACTCAGATCAGATCCGAATTGGGCTTCCAGCCCCTTAAGTGTGTGACCCTATGGGTTCGGATACGTATAGACATGGCCCGAGTACTCCTACTCGGCCCAATAGTCGGTAGCGGCCTCTAGCAAGACGTGCCAACTCCTATACGCACATGAAGATCATATCAGACGAACCATCACAACATAATATACATGCTATTCCCTTTGCCTCACGATATTTGGTCTAGCTTCAAGCTGACCGCTCTTTCTCGATCCTGTGATTCGGAATCCCTTTGTAGGTTAACTCTTAACCGTACGTAGCATGGCCATGCATTTTCGGATCCGATCACTCGAGGGGCCCAGAGATATCACTCTCAATCAGAGAGGGGCAAATCCCATCTTGATTGACCATGTCTCATAGCATGCTTCTTGACAAACCCGAAAGCTACCTTTATAACTACCCTGTTACGGCGTAGCGTTTGATAGCCCCTAAGTAGGTCGATCCACATCTAGAATACATGCGACAATCTCAGGTCTAAGGACAAAGCGTATATGTTGTTTAAAGAGAGAACTACTTCTCGTGTTGGGTCAGTCCTAGCACATGTCTCCACATGTGTCCACATTATTAGTTCAACATCTCCATGTCCATGACTTGTGAAACATAGTCATCAACTAATACATGTGCTAGTCTAATATTCATGTGTGTCCTCACATGAACTCCGACTAGGGACAACTTTAGAATAACCATACAAGTAAAGAGTTTCACATACAATTCACATAATTGCAAATCAATTCAAGTAGCCTTTAATGGATATTCAATGAACACAACATACAAATCATGGATACAAATGGAATATCATCATCTCTATGATTGCCTCTAGGGCATACCTCCAACAGTCATATCTTCGCAAGCTTAGCCTGTAAGCCATCTTGAAATATTGCTTGCTAAAAACGAGCACGGGAGGGGGTCAAAAGACCTAGGCCGATTGGCCTGGGCCCTTTTTGTGCCTCCTTCAAGGCTTTATCCAGAAAATGCATATTTAGCCCAATTTCCTGTGAAAACAGAATATCCTCCAAAATATCTTGCATATGTGAAAATAGGGTTATTTCAGGTGCCAAGTGGTGGGTTAGTATAAGAATATGGAAGAAACACTAGTTAAATGGCATAAAAATTGTGTCAATAATGAGCGTCAACAGCAAGCAAACCACGGGACTCACTAGATCACCCCCACAACTCCTCTTCTTCTTCTTCCTCTCTCTCTCTCTCTCTCTCTCTCTCTCTCTCTCTCTCGCTCTCCTACCTACTTGAGCACGGCTACTAGGCAAACGGCCAGAGGAAGGACAAACAAGCAAAAAGAATGGGAAGGAGAGGAGAGGTGGTGGATTTAAGGGTGCAGCCTTAAGGAGGCAAGCTGTCCCCTTTGAGCAACCGTGCAGGGTGGTGGGCCTAGCCCCTGAAACGGTGTTGGAAACGTGAACCAAGGGCGCGATGTGCGTGCATGGCCCATGCCATCAAGGCACGACAAGACATGATGGCATAGCTGCCAGGTAGCACCTCAGCTCCCATGCGACGACCCCTCAGCTGCTCTGCCCTAGTGGTTGGGCCAAGCCCAAGTAGCAGGCCAGGATACGAAGGCTGGCCCAACAAACAGGCTCGCAGCCATCCTGAGGCCCAACTAAGCCTAGAGTTAGGGACGGATGGGCTGAGAGAGTCCTAGCGATTGCGACTTGGGATGCCACATGGCCCCCGACCTCCTCCCACCGTATCTGAGTACTGATGACAAGTCTACCTTGGTTATTCCTAATGAGGGAAGGCAACGACCCCTCCAACTTCCCACGCAGGAGGTCGGGGACCAAACGGGCTGACAATGAGGATTAACGAGATGTCTCCCAGTGACACATAGCCAAACTTTCTACAATTGGAGAGGCGATTGGGTTCCGCTCAGATTTCCTAGTGACGCTCGAATGAGCGCACTTACCCGACCAGCCTGGTAGGAAAGGAGCCACTCCCCGCAAAGGGACCATGTGGGGGACGATCCCAACCACATGACCGCAATTCCCCGGGAGCAGCGCACCAGCCCCCGAGGCCAAGAAAGCCATTTGCAGCATACACCGGGGATAGAAATTATTATTCCATGGAACAAACATTACAAGAAGGGCGTCCAAGATGCAATGTATAGATACAAAAAATGCTGGTGTTGCCGAGCAAGGCAACACCTAGGGCCCATGGGAAATGCTGCTACAAGGACGGCGTGAAGCGGCAGATTCTCACGTCGTTGAGTTTCTTGTAGCATCAGCACCTCAGGGGCCGCCTGTGCGGAGGTGGTACTGAGGATAAGAGCACTTTTAGCTCCAGCAAGCGATGCCACCATCTCCCCTGGCAAGAGAGCCAGCCACGGCCACTCTCAAAGCCTCCCATTAGAGGCAAGAGGGGGGTGTAGTCATACCCAACAGGCTTAGGAGCAGCGTCATGGTGGCCTTCATCGAGCCCGCTGGTCCGCCAAGGAATCAAATGGGGGCTCCAAGGCTCCTAAATAATTCCAGAAGGACCTAGAGGCTGTTCTTGCCTGTTACCAGTTCCTCCCACTAGATCCGCGAGGATCTTGGAGCAGGATCGGCAACGAGAATGGAGGTGCCTCAGACCCCCTGTGGTATGCCCAGCCGCTCGCTGAGATTCTTCTAGCACCAGGGAAAGGCTGCACGGCCACCAACCCAGAAGAGTCAGAGATGCCCTCTCATCGGCCTCATCCATCTAACCGCACTCAAAGGCACTTTGTAAGAGAGGATTGGAACCCCAGGTGAAGCACGGCACAGGCTTTATTGCTCGAGCGTAGGGTGAGGCTCAACAACATCATAGGGCATGCCATGGTGCAAAGGTTGGACCAGCCGGGTGGAGGCATCGCAAGCCCTAATGCCCCAGCAAACCCACATGAACGGCAGCTGGGCGGGAAGAAGCCTTGAGCAGGGCCTCGGGATTCCGCATCACAGGAGCCCCCAAGCGGACTAGTCCTGGCCATGCACCAGCACGCAACCATGAGAAAACCAAATGCTCAAGAAAGATCTCCTAGCGGTGCCTGACGGCGGCAAGAAACGAGCAGCACCAGCATTAATAACCTTCTGAGCGAATCTCTGATTCCTCAGAAGCTCGGGGGTTAGACCTAGTGGGTCCGCTCACGTGAACCCACAAGACGCCTCAACCATCGAACATCATGCAAAAAGGACGAAGGAGCCTTCCCCTTACCACAAGGTCGGAAGAAGCCTCAGGGCCTATTGACGGGTTCCTAACTAGGGGTACCCACCAGCGAAGGGATTTAAGGCAACTAGGTGCAAAAAGGCCAAAGGCCTAATAGTAAGAGGCGTGCTCGAGCCGGCCCAGAAGACGTTGTGGCCTACTTCTCAACCTTCCTAGTCAGGAGCCAAGGGCCACAATCTACCGATCTAGTCAGATCGGGGTGGAGCCGGCAAGAGGCCCATAGCGCCCCACCCACTCCTTGACCAGGGGTGACCGACACCATACTAGGAGCATTAAATGCGCGGCATGGCTCCCTCCTGACTGCCCCATGCGGGGACGTGGCCCGGCAGAGGGAGCCGACCTTTAGCCGGGGGGTCTGATCTAGCCTCTTTTCTAACTCTCCCGCATTCATTCACACACACACATGTACCCACGCATCGCTTGTTTACAAGCCCCCATTGTAAGCCTAGTGCACTCGATCTAAGGAACACGACTCCTACCGAAACTGGATGTAGGGATCTTCCTAAACCAGTATAACTCCTTGTCTCTTGTGTGTTAGCCATCGGAAGTGAGGAGAGCGCGGCGTATAATCACTAGTTGGCGGTACGAAACACCGACATTTATGTACATAGTTTCCACTGGATTCTCCTTATAATTATGATTGATCAAAGCAACATTATTGTGTTTGATTCGTTGAGGAAACCAAAGGATGAGTACCAAGACATTCAAGACATGCTTAAATTGTAATAATTATGGACCTTCATCTCTATGCAAAAGTTTGTTTCCTAAATTTTCACCTAACACTGTATCATTCACTATTTTAATTCGCAGTACATGGAAACGATTCCATAAGACTCACCATGGTGATTTCAAAGAAAAACTTACATTCTATAACGCAAATATTTCATAATTTATGTTTTTCCACTAAAGTGCGTGAGATAAGAACAAGGGAATAATTTATATGGATAATGCATCTGTGAGCACATACACCATTTCATGAGGGACAAGGTGCTATAGGAGGAAATAACTGTATGTAAAATAAACTTATTAATTATTAATCATTTTATAGCTCTTTTTATTTAATTGTTGGTGTAATATTCACATATTTTGAAATTATAGATGTGGCGGATTCACGAAGAACTCTTGGAGAAGGAAAGGCTTTTGGCAATACAAGAAGCACTCATAGGATTTCTAGTGGACGAGGTGATAAATCCCAAAGAAGAATTTTATTACGATGGACATTCAATAGCCGAACCGAGCAACACCACGATGGGAGGATCCTAAGAATTAAGAGGACAAACTATTGTATATATAATAATTATATTAATACTAGTTTAATTTATATAATATACTAAGAATTGTATATATAGTAGTTATAATTAATATTATGCATATACTATCATGAAATATATGTACAACATGCATACAATACAACCGTATACGTTTAAATAGTGTACACTATGGATGTATACGTATAGGGGTGTGTGTGTGTGTATATATATATATATATATATATATAAGTGAAGTAACAATTAGCATTAATATGGAAAAGAATTTAGAGTAAGAAAAAAATCTTTAGTCCCCGTTGGTAATACCAACCAGGGCTAAAGAGGCCACGTGCATGCGCCTGCATGGGTCTGTAGTCCTAGGTGAGTGACCCGGGACTAAAGAGAGGGACCTTTAGTCCCGAAAGATCGGTCCCGGTTGGATATTCAAGAGATATGACTCTCTCCAACCGAAATTAATGCTTACTTTTCCACAATCTCTAGCCTGTCTTGTTCAGACCAGGTCCGTTGCCTTTTTTTTACTTAAAAGTGAGTAATGAAATATCATAATCGTCCAAATTTTTGAACAGATGGTGATTCTAATCGTCCAAATTTTTGAACAGACGGTGATTCTAGTATTAGACTGGGTCGCTAATATGTTTCTGCTCGACTCCCAGGCTGTTCACATCCCCTTTTTTGTAAGGTGCACATCCCTTTTGAGGGCTTCCTACAAGTCTTTTCACAGAGTGAAAAATCTCTTATAAAGAAGTAAAAATTTTACAACGGCATAATAAATTCAGAATTCGGTGCTGAAGTATGAGCGGCGAGCTAACGCAAG
The DNA here is from genome assembly GCF_000263155.2 of Setaria italica. Lineage (NCBI taxonomy): Eukaryota > Viridiplantae > Streptophyta > Magnoliopsida > Poales > Poaceae > Setaria > Setaria italica. The sequence goes on from NC_028454.1 coordinate 24,838,789, forward strand.
AACTGCCCTAGAGGCCTAGAAGAAGCATGGGCGGCACAGGTGCACAGCTAACGTGTGGTACCGGTGGTTAGTTGCTCGTCCAAGTTGCCCAGCGGCCAAAGACCCTGCCCCCCACGTGTCAAGAGCTGGTAGGTCAAGCCAAAATCAATTTATTTTGATAGTCACACTTCAAAGGTTATATCCCACTAAACAATGATTCCGATTTCTCTTGTGCTAAAAACTTTGTTGACACATGGGCCGGGGTACACAGGTCATAGTCGTAAATAATATGGCTTCAGCATTGTTTACTTGTTTATATAATTTGGATTGGCTCCGATCTAAATATTGAAGCATCTAAACACTTTCGTACCTTGGGTAAGGTCATATTTCGGTGATAAATGAGAACCGTATCATTATGACTAACAAGTGTATTTTGAAGGATAACTAAAATTGTTTAAGTCACATTGAGTTTTATGAAAGGAGAGCCCTCAATTTTATTTGATAATAAGAAAGGAAAGAGTTTATGCATGAAAAATAAGAATATAATCTTTCTAGATCAAGAGTGTCGTAAGGAGATGGATGACACTTAGAGGAGTACAAGTTTTTTATAGTTTTCAACTATTTGGCCATACTATTAAGGGAGCTTTCGAGTTAGTAGTTTTATCGAACGAGTCTGGTCATGAATAGATGCACACTTGAGAAAGGCTAGCACTAAATACCTCGAAGAAGTCATGAATTTTCCTCTTATTATCCCAGGAAAAAAATCCTTGAAGAGGTCATGAATATATTACCTCTTATTATCTCGGAAAAAATCTGTGGCCTCCCAGAACATCTATTTACTGTTATTTTTTTGAGGAAAACATCTATTTACTGTTACTGGCAGGTTGCCTATCACGCTAAAATCATCATGCCATTAATTTCTAGAAAAAATACAAGTACTGGTGCCGCCACAATGCAAGGTACCTATCCAACTGTATGCTCAGCTCAGTTTGTGAGAAGAGTGCCATTTCTGTAAATTAATCTTCTGATGAATTATATCAAGTAACAAGCTCCAGTCAACTTCTTTTCCTAATCATCATGAATGAATATATAACGAAAGTATGGCGTACGTACTTATTAATTCTACAGAGATGTGTCATCTATCTGACTTCGTCGCACAGCATGAATACTTTTGCTTTGCCAACATTGTTTTCTACGTCTTGTGCTGCTACAAATGTGAGAGAATTAAAGTAGACCTGACCTTGTTAGAGACTTGGCACTGTATGAATTTGACAATATCACTGGTTACGTTGTTTTTTTTTTTTTTGTGTGCGTGTGTGTTTGGGGGGGGGGGGGGGGGGGGGGGGGACGTTGCTGCTACTTGATACTGGTGACGTCGACGTAAAGCTTGGGCTCTACATTTCATTGTTGTTCCCAGAAAATATGTAATTCTACTAATTTGTTGGGGAAATCCTGAAAATTGTATCATAGGATATGCATTCTAGAGTCCATAGTGCACTTGCATGATTGCATTGAGCACAATCAATGATAAGCATTCCAGTTAGTTCCCTCACACATGCACAAGACTCCAAGCGGCCACCAGCGACCACCACCGTACCTCTCTCTATAAATAGCCTGTCTGATTGCTTCACAACAAAGTCAAAACGCAACACTCCATAGAGACTATGGGTCTTTGGCACGTCCCCAGTAGTAGTAGTTGTTCTCAAAGGTTTTACCACCTTTTGCTCTTTCATGTGCACCCGTTCTGGATCCAACTCGTGTACTTCCTCTCCATCTCCCTCTTCGGTTTCATGATGCTAAAAGCCCTGCCCATGAAAACCAGCGCGGTCCCAACACCCTCGGGCCTGGACCTGATCTTCACGTCTGTGTCCGCGACGACAGTGTCGAGCATGGTCGCCGTCGAGATGGAATCCTTCTCCAACTCCCAGCTCCTCCTCGTGACCCTCCTGATGCTCCTCGGCGGCGAGGTGTTCACAAGCATGCTCGGCCTCCACTTCACCTACACCAAGCTCAAGAAGAGAGAAACACAAATACCCCATGATCTCGACGGTAATAACGGATCACCGCCGCCATCGCCTAGCTTAGAGCTCAGAACCATGGGAGGAGGAGCCCCAGCTGCCGTCGCCGCACTAGAACAAATGGAGACAAGGTTCAAGAACAACCTTGATTTCACATCCATTGCTAGGACTAGGATGCTAATGTTTGTGGTGTTGGGGTACCATGTGGTGGTGCACCTCGCCGGCTACACGCTCATGCTAATCTACCTCAGCGCCGTCACCGGCGCGAGGGAGGTGCTCATTGGTAAGAAGATCAACCCGAGCACCTTCTCCATCTTCACCGTCGTCTCGACGTTCGCGAACTGCGGCTTCGTGCCAACGAACGAGGGGATGGTGTCCTTCAAGTCCTACCCGGGCATGCTCCTCCTGGCCATGCCGCACGTCCTCCTTGGGAACACGCTCTTCCCCGTCTTCCTCAGGCTCTCCATTGGAGCGCTCGAGAGGGTCACGAGGAGGCGAGACCTCGGCGAGCTGCTGGTCAGCGGAGGAGGAGGAGGAGGACCTGGACGAGCTGCCGCCACTTCCACCATAGGGTACGACCACCTGCTGCCGGCTGCGCGCACGTGGCACCTGGCGTTCACCGTAGCGGCACTCGTGGCGGCTCAGCTGGTGCTCTTCTGCGCCATGGAGTGGGGCTCCGACGGGCTGCGGGGGCTCACCGCGTCCCAGAAGCTCGTCGCGGCGCTGTTCATGTCGGTCAACTCGCGGCACTCCGGAGAGATGGCCGTCGACCTCGCCGCCGTGTCGTCCGCCGTCGTCGTGCTCTATGTGGTTATGATGTACGTACGTAAGTATGATACGACGATCGAAAGATCAGTGTTAAGGCTTATGATGCGCAGTAACATATATGCTAATACTTATATGCATGGCACTACTAGTTATAGTTCATCATGTTTATTATTAGTTGCATGTGCTCATCGTCCACTAACATGTCCAGAGATCAAATGGTTAGATGTTTTAATTATGTTCCACTACTAAATATATAGTACTACTTGCTAACCCTGCAAGCTAATCATTGTGCCATGCACGACACATGCTTAAGCACGCTGAGAAACTATGTTCTCAGTACCAGGGGCCTGAAGTTGGACCAATTTTCAGGCGTCAGGTTTGTGGCCGGAAAGGTTAGGGGTGGGTGGTTGCCAGGGGAAGGTTTCCATGGTTGCCGAAGTTAAAAACGGGTTGGTCCGCAGGTAGAGGGAGGGGGTGGCACGGCGAGCTAGCGGATGTGCCGGTGGCTGAGGGTGGCGGAGGATTGCCAGTGGACTGGGGAAAGCGAAGCAGGTTCAGGGCAGATCAGGGCGGCGGAGACGCAGCTGAGATGGGTGGAAGTGCGTGGACGGGACGTATAGGTCAAAAAAATGCCCGCGTGTGTGACCGAGGAAGGAGCGGTTTGGCTCCGAGCTGAGGTTGAACATTAGACAGTTCTAGTTGGATTCGGATTAGAGCCAGGATTGATCGCTTGAGGAAAAAAAACAGACACCTACCTATGCTGTTTCCGTTCCAAACTATAGTTCACCTTAGTGTTTTAAGCCAAACTTCTCTAACTTTGACCATAATATAAAAAACATCTAAGACATCAAATTAGTTTTGTTGAACCCACAACAAAATATATCTTAATAGTGCAGTTTTTTTGGTCTCTTAGATGTTATTATATTTTCTATAAACTTGATTAAAGTTTGATTTAGAATAATAATAAGTAAACTATGATTTGGAATGGATGGAGTCATAACAAAGCTTACTCGGATGTTGTCTTTGGTCTGCAGGTATCTACCACCTTACACCACATTTTTGCCCGTGCCGGTGGAAGACGACCACCAGCATAGGGAGGCACAGTCCGACGAGAAGAGCAAGACCACCACCAGCAAAAATATTTGGCAGAAGCTGCTCATGTCGCCTCTCTCGTGCCTCGCCATCTTCATCATCGTCATCTGCATCACCGAGCAGCGGCAGATCGCCGACGACCCAATCAACTTCAGCGTCCGCAACATCGTCGTCGAGATCATCAGGTGCTTAATTATTACGTCAAAAAATGTCAGGCAATATTATTCCATCTTCGTTCCAAGAAAAATAATGGATCTTCGGCTCAACCAAACCACTGTAATATAACATGTGGCAGTGCGTATGGCAACGTGGGATTCAGCACCGGGTACAGCTGCGGTAGGCAAGTGAAGCCCGACGGCAGCTGCAGGGACGCCTGGGTCGGCTTCTCCGGGAAGTGGAGCAGGGAAGGGAAGCTCACGCTCATGGCCGTCATGTTCTATGGCAGGCTCAAGAAGTTCAGCATGCATGGGGGTCAGGCATGGAGGCTGGGCTAACGGTTTTAAAATTCTATCACATATGCGCGCGCGTTGTACATTTCTCTCTACGCCCCATCCTAGCAGCTATAGATCTACTGCCTGATTCCGAAGAGTGGCACTTGAACTAGGATGGAATCGTGTGAATGTATCACCAAGGCTAGTGAGGATAACGAGATGGTGCAATGAACCATGACGATAGCAGGCTCGTTTGTGGGCTATTGTGAGCTGCCTAATTTTGCTCCTCTGGTTCCGGACCAACATTGGGAGGTTCTGGTCAACACTTCATGTCTGTCCAAAAGGGAAGGAGGAAGAGAGGACCATGGTCATATCATCTGAGAATAACAGATTGGGACATGATTTTGTGTACTGCTCGTGCTTGAAAAGGAATGGTTATGGATGAGTGGATGGCAGAGGAAAATCCCATTCCAGGATACATCTTGTGTTCTGTTTTAGCAGCACAGCACAAAGTCCTGAAAAGCGTCTTCTCTTCATGAATTGGGTGGTACGGCGGCATTGCCATGGAAAGAAGGGGACACAGCACAAAGGGATTTGGATTTAGTGGTACCGATTACTCGTCTTCAAGAAGAAATCTCTAGGTCTGACATTAGTTGCACCTAGCAATGGCCTTGTCGAATGGACTGGTTTGAATAATTCATATATAAAAATCTATGATTTATGCTTTACTGTTTGAACTATGGCCGTGATGGTGCACGCATACACTGTTTTCTTGTTGGCGGCGTTGTTTTAGACAACTTTTCTCGTGATCCAAGTATTGCCATAGTAGGCCCATAACTGAAGATCAAGTTATGTGTTGTGTAGTTTGCTATGACATGATATTTGACATCATGTCATTTTGCACGCTAATTAGTTATGTAGATATCGGGACGTAGCACCTTAATATAATGGTCTAATTTAATGAAGACAGTGGTGAAAACTACATTTAGAAAAACCACGTCGGTATCCAAATAAACAGCATCCTATATTTGAGTAACACAGCTTAGCCACTCTAGAAGCAACTGCAGAGGCGGCATCAGTGAAAAAGCATTTACCAGCAGCAGATGACTGAGTGGAGCATCTACAAAAGATGGACCAAATATTCAAAGTTCCACAATTACCGGTCCTATTCGATATGGAGAGGGCGAATAATATGGCTCCTTGGTAAAAGCACTGAGATGCCGAAATTCCAGTTATCCTTGCACCTTTTATCTTGTGCATGATAGTCAACTTTTATCTTGCCGTTGCTGCTTTTAATTGGTTTGCAAACCGGAGCTTTTAATTCCAGTTCTTTTTTTAATGGAACAGGAGGCCCCCTACTAGGTTATATATTAAAAGAGGGTAGGCCCCTACTAGTTATATATTAAAAGAAAAAATACATTTATATATTAAAAGAAAAAAATTTACATCAGAGTCAAGAACAAGAAAAAGGAAAAAAGAAAAATTACAAAATAGACTATAACCATGAGCCTATTGCCGGATGATATTTTGCCTTTGCCCTATATAAAACTCTGGAGAATTTCTCTCTAAAAATTTCTTTACATCTTTGTATTGTGGCTGTTGATCTTCAAAGATTAAATCATTTCTTGTTGTCCATATACTCCAGGACATGATGACTATCACCTCCATGAAGAAGGGTTGTGCTAATTGAAGTTTAAAAGATTTCAGAGTTTGATATCTAGTCATATTGTCATCAACCTACAGACCAATCAAATTCCAACACTATTTGGAGAAGGGGCTTATATAGAAACAGACGCAAGACAGATTCCTCTATATTATTCTAACACAATACACATGTGTAATAGGGTAGTTGCATAGATTTCCTCGTAAGTAACTCCCTTGTATTAAGCATGTCTTTCAGAAGGAGCCAGAAAAAGACTTTGTGTTTTACTTGACAACTGCATTTCCATAGCCATTTGTATGCTGGGTGGATTTGCATATGACCCTTCATTGTTCCGTATACCTTACTCGGAATATATAGACCATTTCCCCATATGTATGTCCAATTATCTTCTGAACTAGCATTATACATGTGATGAACTAAGTTTCGTAATCAGTTGTATTAACTATAAGCTTTAGTAGAAAGTGGTAGATGAAAGAGAGAATGGAAGGTAGATACAGATGTTGCCTTGTGTAGGGTGATGCCTTTATTCTTTCCAAAAGAATGGAGCTCCGAAAAAGTAAGCTTTAAAACTGAGCCACACCATAGATCATCCCACAGTGAAATTGATTTGCCATTCCCAGGACCAGGGATTGCTATTCTTTTATACCGATCTAATAGCTTTATGATATCCCTCCACCAAAAAGATCCTTTCTTGTTTATCCCTAGCAACTGATCATTGTTATAGTAACTGTTCCATATCAAGTGAACCCAAGACAGGTCTTCATGATTTAGGAACTTGTGCAAGTTTTCTAGTAGTAGAGCTTCATTTTGCACTTTAAGATCAGTTACTCCCGATCCTCCTTCTTCCTTTGGTAGACATACCATTGGTCATACAGCTTTGGGAGGTTTCTTGGCATTTAGATATGATCCTCTCCAAAGTAGATGATTTCTGTATTTATCAAGTTGCCTCAACACTATTTTATGAAGTTTCATGGAGCACATTAGGAAAGTAGGGGAGGAGGATATTACAGAATTCACTAAGGTTAGCTTTCCTCCCCGATGAAGTAAATTGGATGTAATAAGGAGTCTGCTCTCACACTTTTTGACTAAAGGCATGAAGTCTTTTATTAAGGGCTTGGTATTTCCCAATGAAATTCCTAGGTATGTGAATGGCAAATATCCAATCACACAACCTAGAATGTTTGCTAGAGATGTCATTGTTTCTCCTGGAGTGTTAATTGGGACTATCATTGATTTGCTGAAGTTGACTTTCAAACCAGATGCTATTACAAAATTTTCTAGAATCTCTTTAAGCAGTTGCAGTTGGGCTTCATTGCTTTCCATCACGATAAGTGTGTCATCAGCATATTGAATTACTGGGCTAACCTGGGGGCTGCCTTCACCGACCTGGAAAATCTTCCAGATTTGGAGCCACTCCGCGGATCCGGGCTCGTATCCGCGTCGTCAATGCACAGATCGAAGAGCGGGCCCACAGTCAGTCCGCGTACCCCTAGTCCACAGCTACTCGATATATCAATAGTGTAAGAAACCGATAATTTAAAATCATATATTGATGTACCTTGGGTATATTTTTAATGAAGGTAATTTGGATTCAAATTTTTAATAATGGCATATGTGAGTATAATGTTAGTGGTGGGCAATTTAGATGCAAATTTAAGGGGTTATTTGAGATGAAGATCATGGGTTACTTTAATTTATTTGATGGTAACCACTTCTTAAATCAATTTTAGAAAATATCATAGATCCACTCAATTCATCTAACATATCATCTAGCCTAGGAATAGGATGACGATATCGAATAGTGATGTTATTTATGGCTCTACAGTCCACACACATCCTCCAGGAACCATCTTTCTTTGCCACCAAAATCATAGGGACAGCACAAGGACTTAAACTTTCACGCACATAACCTTTATCTAAAAGTCTTGTACTTGCCTTTGAATTTCCTTTGTTTCTTCAAGGTTGGTGTGGTATGCTGGACGGTTTGGAAGTGCAGCTCCAGGGACGAGATCAATTTGATGTTCAATGCCACGCAAGGGAGGAAGTCCAGCAGGTGCCTCCTCTAGAAAAACATCTTCATATTCCTGTAACACACGTGCAACAACACTAGGGACAGATGTTAAGTCGTTAGCTGAAAGCAATGTGTCCTTGCACACAAGTATGATCAATACTTGGTCTGGGTTTTTCCTCACATCTCTCATTTCAGATTTGGTGGTCATCATCACTAAATTCTCTCCCTCTTGTTTCTTGTTTTCTCTCATGTTTAGCTTGTGGCTCTCACTCACCAATTTGTGGAGGGCACTCGAATTCTTTTTCTCTCCTTCTTTTCCACTCTCATTCCTCACATTGGAGTTCTTTTGTAAGTGCTCAGTGAGGATTTGCTGCGGTGTCATGGGTTTACGAATCAACTCCTTGCCCTTCCACTTGATGGTGTATTGATTGGTCCGACCACAATGTAGAGAGGACCGATCATATTTCCATGGTCTTCCTAGCAGCATATGACACACTGTCATGGGTGCCACATCACACTCCACAATGTCAATGTATTCACCAATCTTGAAAGGAATTTTCACTCTATATGCAATCTTAATTGAACCTGAATTATTTAACCATTGCACATGATAAGGATGAGGATGTTTCAGCAGCTTTAAACCAAGCTTGTCAACCATTTCCTTGCTAGCAAGATTGTGGCAGCTTCCACCATCAATGATTACTTTACACACCTTGTCTTCAACCTTGGCTCTGGTTTGGAAAAGATTGTGCCGCTGTCCATTTTCAGCTTCACTCATTTGCACACTCAAAATTTAAGTTGCAACAAGAGCAGCTCCAGTTTCAAATTCACAGATGTCCTGCTCCAGATTACCTTCCTCTTCAACCTTTTCAGTTCTTTATCACTAGCAGATTCATACTCTCCTTGGTCATTTACAATAATGGTCTGATTATTTGGACACTCCTTTATAACATGACCACAACCACCACACTTGAAGCATTGAATCCCACTACTCTTGGTGGAAGAACCCACTGAAGTAGATGATGAGTCTGCTGATTTGTTCCTCTCATTTGGAGCAGCCAACTCTTTAGCACTAGAAGCACTAAAATTGCTTCAGCATGTACCACCATTTGAGTTGGAAGTTGAACCTCTACTTGCACTACCTCGTGGTGTGAATTTGCTTCCACTTGGGGCACTTCTCGAGCTGAAAGATACTCCTCTATTGGGCTTCATGTCCTGCTGCAATTGTCGTTCAGCTTTGCTTGCTTGATGGACCAACTCAATAAGATTGCGGTATTGCTGAAGTTCAACAATACGCTGAATATTACGATGCAGTCCTGACATAAAACGTGCAATTGATTGCTCTTCATCTTCATATACATTGGCTCTAATCATTGCCTTCTCCATTTCTTTATAATACTCATCAACACTAAGGCTTCCTTGCTTCAGATTCTGTAGCTTGTCAAAAAGATCACGACGATAATGTTTGGGGACAAATCTTGCCCTCATTTCTCTCTTCATTTCAGCCTATGAACAGACATCACCTTAGCCAGCTTCTTCTCTATCATTTAGCATTTGCTCCCACCAGATTAGAGCATAACCATCGAACTCAAGAGCAGCCATGGCCATCTTCTTCTGCTCAGAATAGTTGTGCAAGCAAAATATTTTATCCACCTTCAATTCCCATGTAAGATATGCTTCAGGGTCAGACCCGCCATCAAACTTGGGCATGGTGGATTTTAACTTGCCAAACCTCTCCTCGTTGGGCTGATTACGCCCACGATTCCCGTGGTGACGTCGACGGTTATCATGATGGGGCTGATCAACCTCATTGTCTTCTTCCTCTTCACTCCCACTTCCCTCTAGTTCAAGACCTCTCTTATGGCCACGACTAGCACCTCTACCACCATTTCCACGTCCTGGAAGTGGAGGTCTTCTTGCATTTGCAGCAGCTCGCTCTCTACGTCTTTGTTGTTCTCTTGCAGGTCGAGCAGCAGCTTCTTCTTCCGTTTCATCAACTTCTTCTTCATGATGACTTCCATTTGCATTATCACGAGGTGGATTTTGCAAACGGGCCATAAGTGCTTGAAAATTATTCGTTAACTCTTCCATGCTTTGCTTCAACTCGTTAAATTGTGTCATGGTGACACAATCTTCAATCTGATCTTCACCACTCATCTTCCTGTGAAATTAATGACAGCAAAGCAACAAATATATGTGGAATAGGAAGTTATATGTGGAAACTCACAATCTCATCTCTCTTACCAACTGAAGCTCTTATGAATTCCTACGGATTACAGAAGGGCCAAAGCGCGATGGTATCACGAGAGTGATGGTTAAGCGAATACAAGATCAGTGTTCCTATGACGGTGGCTTTTAAGTGGAGCTTGGTGGGGAATGATTCACAAGGAATGCAATCTGAATTCTAGTTGTTGTAAAGATAAGTAACAATCCAAACTAGAGATCCAATGCCTAGTGCTGATCACGAGATATGATTGATGTAACCAAAGCAACTTGTGGTGTACGTTCAACACTTGTGCACATCAACAATCTGATATTTCTTCTTTCTTTTCAACACTTCTTTTCTCTCTCTTTTATTTAACTTTTCTCAACACTTTTTTTTTGCAACTTTCTTTCTCTTCCTTTTTTTTTGAGATATGATAGGCACAAAGGACACAAAAAGATGATATGATCAGCAACTAAACAAAGACTCTAATGGACAGAAACTTATCAAAACTCACTAAAATGACAGATTGAATCAAAGGGTTATGGCAAATATTTTTCTGGCTTTTTAGTGGATAGGACGAACACAAAATATATTTAGCTAAGGGTAAAAGAAATTCCTACCATGGCAACTGAGGCTCTGGTACCAGATGATGGGGTCTTAGTCCCGATCTTTACGATGTAGGATCCCGGTCTTGATAACTAGCCGAAGAACGGCCGATAACTTGCTGCAAGCAGCAATAACTAGTGCAACCTAACGACGTGCACAAGGAGCCAACCACAGTCTCTATACGGCAACCTGAACCAAGGATTCGCCCAACCACACTCTCAAAGAAACCAACCTACGCAACCTGGAATCAATGGACCAGGAGCTAAGGGTAGAGATCTCTCTCTGAATTTGTTAGCACACAGCTGAACAGAGGGGTTTGTATTTGGATTATCAAAAGTCTTTAATTTTCTTAGGAGTACAGGGATATTTATACTAGGAACAGCCCTCCTAGATAGGTATAAACACGAGATAGAAATGAAGAGTTAGTCATCAAGAGCTCCTGAGTTGTTCCCACGTGGCTGTTGGTCTTCTGCATAGTCTTCAATGTTTTGGTCATAACTCCTTCTTGGGAAGTCCAAATGACGTGTCGTTAGTTGCGTTGGAAACTTAACTTGATACACTTTCACACCATGTGTAGTATGTTCCACAAAATCTTGTACATTGGTACAGTTTTACACGGCAACTTTAGCTTCATGCAGGCTATTGAGCTTCTGACCAGTATGCATTAAAACTGGTCGGGCGCCAGAACGGTTTCTCCAAACTGGTTGAGGTTGTTGTCAATGGAAACTAGACTTCAAGAGTTTTCCAACAAGTACACATTGACCTTCATAGCTTTTGGGAATCAAAAGTTATGATTATTTCTTTCAGACTGTTCTGCAGAACTGGACGAATTTGAACGTGGTTCTTCTTTGTATTCATTGCCTTGTGTGTTCTTATCATCCTCCGTGGTAAAGCTGAGTAATAGCAATGTACTCGACTTAGGAAGTGTATAATTCTCATTAATATTTAAATGAACTTCACAAAGTAGTGCATTCACCTCTTGTTGTAGTTCCTTTGCTCGACTACGTGTAATTGGTCCTTTAAAGACTTGGGCTGGTGTAGTTGTGCTCGGCATGGTCGGTGTGGAGGTCGGCGATGTAGGTGAGGCCTGCATGGTTGGGATGTCCTCATCAGTTTTCCTCCGCTGTGATTGTCTAGTGCCGCCGCCGCCGTTGCTGCTCCTCTGAGAGAGATCCGAGGTTGAGTGCATTTTGCTGCGGGTGAAGCCGGCGGATGCGCACCAAGAAGATGGGGAAGAAACCCGAGAAGGCTCAAGGCAAGGCTCCAGCGGCGGGCAAGGTGAAGTCCAAGAAGGGGAAGGAGCTGGTGTTGCTGGTGCCAAAGGTGGGGCCGATGAATCAAACTGCACCGCCGCCACCCGGAGCGACGTGGCAGCATTCTGTGATGAAGGAGGAGGCCGTTCAGGCGCTTGTTGATGCGAAGCTTTTGCAGCCAAAGGATGTACTCGAGTGGCGCCTTTTGCGAATGCGTGGCAGTTCGAGGAACATCCGAATGAAACGGTGATGCTTGCACACTTTGTGGAGAGGGGGTTGGTAGTGCCCACCTCCGACTTCTTCAGAGGTATCCTCGAGTATTACAAGCTTCAACTTGTACATTTGAACCCCAATGATGTACTGCATATGTCAATTTTTGTGCACCTTTGCGAAGTTTACTTGGGAGTTCCGCCTAGCCTTCAACTGTTTAGGAAATTATTTTGCTGCAAGCCTCAGCCCAGTGCACTTAGGACTGAGGTCTTTGGGGGCGCCGGGTTCCAACTCAGGAGCTCGGGTGCGTATATTGACTATAACTTGACTGACTCCCATGGGGAGTGGAAGAAGAGGTAGTTCTATATTGGGAACCATAATCCTTGCTTGCCGGTTGTTACTGGCCACACACCAAAGCACGCAGAGAATTGGGTGAGCGAACCTGAAGATACCCTGGAACTCGACCATTTGCTGCACCAGATTACCGAGTTGAAAGCACTTGCTCTGACTGGTATTAATGTGGCGGCCAGTTTTCTCAAGAGAAGGGTTCAGCCTCTTTAGAAACGGGCTCACTCGGGGGTGAGTACTCGGGTTTTAACGATCCATCGCGTATGTCTGCTGAGGATATTTCTGATGATGATGTGGAGGCGTTGCTGGCCAAGTTCTTCAGGAACTATCAAGGAGTGCCAGTTATTCCTTCAGCGCTTTGTCAGTATGATGCTTGGTATGAGCCAGAAGTGGTATGGCCTTTCACTTGACTTGTACTTTTTGAACTTTTTGAGATATTTGTTTTGAATACCGACTTGTTCTTGTAGTCCGGAGTCCTTGCTGGCTATCTGGCGCAATCAGAAGAAGAATCTGTTGTTGAGGAGTTAGAAGACGAGCCCTTTCCTCCCATGAAGAAACGCCGAGTAGTCCGCAAGAGGCCTGCTGCTAAGTCTACCTCGACTTCTCCACCTGAGAAGTCCCAGGGTGCCAAGGTATGTAGCTGGGTACTCGTAGCTGATGGATTTTAACTTGTAATCTTTTTGGTCACTTTATCTGTCTCAAAAGAATGACGACGCGGCGCTTGGTGACGATGAGGCTACTTCGGATGAAGTAGTTGTGATCGCTCAGGGTGTTGAGGTTGCGTCTATTGAGAAGGTGCCAGAGGAGGTGCCACCAACAGATGCCGGAGTAGCCCCTGAGCTGACAGTCCAGGCTCCATCGGCTACCGCGCCACCAGTCCCTGACCAGGCGGTCCTGGGTTTGCCTGCTGGAGTAGCGGACGGTGTTGGGAAGGGAAAATCGCCAGTAGTTGCTACTGGTTCTTTGTTGTCCAATGTGATTGCTAGTGGTGAGCGTTCGTTCCCGACTATTTTTGTTAGTCTGAGTTTATTGAACTGGACTTTCCACGTTGTTGCGAGCCATTAGTACTACTTCTTTTCATTTAATTACCAGCTCCCCTCAATTCCTCGATAGATTATCATCACATCATTCGAGTGTTATGTAACATAGAGACACAAGAAGGAAAGGTGCAATATAATACTGCACCAATAGTGCATAACACACTAGTTTGAACCTTGATACCTTGAACAAGAGATGACATTTACAGGAAATAGAAGAGTAACATAACTTCAAAATTCTCTCAGTTGATCAGTAACTACAAAATACAAACCAGCCTGAAACTGCCATTGAGTTTTGATGTACAAACAGAATCGCTAGTATGAGCTAAACTTGTGCTGCCTCTACTGGAGCAGCCATGTGCTGCTTCCTGACAACTACATGCTCAGATCTCTTTGCCCAAAGAACACTATACAGACCACCAACCATAATTACTCCACCTAAGATACTGCTGGGAAAAAAGATGACTTCCTTGTTAAAAATCGTAAATCATCTTCATTATATTGTTAAAAGAAATCTGAGGGCAGACCCACCTTCCCAAGGTAACTGCTTCTCCGAGAAACAAAGATAGAATTATTGTGACAAGCAGGGTTATTGGCATTGTCATGGCCAAGAAAACAGGTCCGCTCTTATCAATCACCCATACTTGCATATAATATGCAACTCCAGAAACAAGTATGCCCTGCATGATGTGTTCAGCACTTTCAAACAACCAAGCATCACATTCATATTGTTGGTAGTGCTCTACCTACCGATGGTCATATGGGAAAAGCGTCAATGGGACATAAAATGCGCCTCCATTAATAAAACTATAGGGTTAATAAAAAAATACCAATATACTTCTGTATTGGTGACTGGGAAAACACAATGAGACAAGTGCAGAATATATATAACAACACGGATAAAAAAACATAAATTAGGTTAGGATAGAATGTCAGCCGTGCTGAAACTTAGCTAATTGTACTGATACCGAAAGACACTTCAATTTTTATTTGAGTCCTGACACATTTAAGTGAGGCTCTACTATATAAAAATAATCACATCTGTATGGGAATGGAACTGTTGAAATCCTCGCACTCAAAACAGTCCATTAGCTTAGGGGAATGTACAATATAATTCTAAACAGGTCCTAAAGATTAGTGAGCCTCAGTTTGATCCCATTACCTTTGTTCCACTTGGATAAACAAGGAGAAAACATAATCTAGAAACTTTCATTTGTTGATAATTCTATATCGTATTATTAATTTTCTGCAATTCACAAAACACCTTTTTTCGAAGAATAAGAAGTTCAAAACTAAATGCTCATCTGTAGCTAAAAATAAAGAGGCACTGGTAACGGAATCTGATCGAGAAGATATTGAACTTACAGAGTACACCACAGCAATAAGACGTGCGTCTAGGCCTAACCTCCATTTTGCAAAATCTCTCTCAGCCACTAGGGCGATAAAGAAAGATTGAATTGTTGCAAAGATCATCTGGAGAGTTGTGTTGAGCAGCTTAGATGGATATGCTTCCAACATGGGCCCCTGAGAACAAGTACTGTGCAGGTAAATGTCATGAGCAAGCCAACAGTTCTGTTTGATTATGTTCTTTGAACTTGTAAAAAAAAACTCCTGTAACTTTCATACCTGAAGAACTGTCCAAAGAGCCCAAGATGTAGTTGATAAAGTAGTCAGGAAAATTCCTAGTATCCAAGTCCTTCTAGGATGAGCAGTAGCCTCACCATGAAAGTTACTTATGTGATGAAAAAGATGGTGGTGGTTGAATGATTTCATTTCAGGTCCTTGGTAAAATGCAAGTACAACGACGCCTGCAAGGCTGAACAGTATGCCACAAACTTTTGCAATCCCATGGAACTTTTTCATGTTCAAAGTCTCCATCCTACCAGATATAGAACGAAGAATATCCAAAATTAATCTAGTCCACCTCCTCAAGTTAACTTGTCCAAAGGAGACACAGATCATACATAGTATTTGTGGTAGATTGCAAATAGCAAGAGGCTCCTTTACTAAACTTTAAAAGCTCGTAAGTTTGCCAGATCGCTCTAGGTTCACTAAAAAGTTCATGTGATCGTATGATGCTTTTGACACTATCAATACTTCCATCATCAATTTGTTTGACAGTCACTTTATAAGCTCCATTTCGTGTAAGACTGGATCCAATGGGACATAATACAATAGGTTGAACAACTGATTAGCTAAATCTACTCTAGTTTGGAAGGTGCAGCTTACGCTGTGCGTGCTTTAGTTCAACATTATAATCCTCAAGTATGTAAATTATGGGTCCAATATTCCAGCCTTCCTAAGAAAAAAATGCAAGTTTCAAAATAAAAACCCTCACCCCAAAAGAACAGCCAGAAAGAAAGCCACTGCTGGCAGTAAGTTAAATATTGCAGATGATGCTGTTGCTGAAGCATAACTTAGACCAAGGCCATATATGTTTATTGCTCCAGAAATCCTAAAAAAATAATAAAAAAAGATATGAAATGATTAGTGACTGCTATAAGTACAAGTAAGTGGAACAAATAGAAATCATAAATACTGCTGGTTATGAACAGAACAATCCATCGAGACTACTTAAATATCTCAGTTTTGATAAGTTCTGCATATATCTACCACTATCAGTAGAAAAACTTGCGCTGTTCTATGTGCTGCTAAAGGCTAGTTTGTTGTTAATTGTTGCTGAAACTAAGTGTATATATATAATAACAATAGGGGAAAATAACAGAGAAAAATGGGATGAGACTGGGAGGAAATATTAACAAATACTGCACTTTCACCAAGAAAAGGAGAGATTAATGGACGAATGACTGAACGAGGAAGCATAACATCTTTGCACAGAGGTGGCAATAGTAGTTCAAGCATAGATCTTTGATAGGACCTTCAAAAACAAGGTTTTGGAGCCCATGCAGTTGAACATGAAGACTCTGAAAACTGTTGCTGCTTTATCATTGAAATCTATGCAGCTTGGTAGCAGGTCAATACCGATCATTTGGCCCTCCCAAAAAAAATGACAACGATCAAGCTCACCTACCCGTATAACGCATGCACAAATAACTTCAGAGAGACTTTGAATGAAAGTGGTGGAGCAGTTTTCCTGCAGAAAGAAGCCTCAATTCCATTCCCAAGGTGGTATGTAAGAAAAATATGTTACAAGACTTGTATTACCTTTCAAGAACAAAAGCAACCGGCACCAAGAACAGAATAGCAATTAAATGCCTATAGAAAACAAAGACAGTCGTGCTCATGCCTTCATTGAAAGCGTTTTTGGTTACTATCTGCATGCCTCCATATATAGCCCTTAAGAGAAACGCGACCACAAAAGCTGCTCTATTGCCCATTGCTACAACAGTCTCTTGGAACTTCTGGACACGGTCGTTTATATAACCGAGATGGGGAGATTCTAGCTACATAATGCAGGAACATTTTTCTTTATATTATCAAGTAGGTGGATCTTAGCAAGCTATATAATGCGTCCTCACTTTAGCGTCAGCATCCATTGAACTTGATTGGTAGGACCTCTAACAAAGGTTAACAACTTGGGCGATGCATATTAACGACACAGAGACCGTACAAGTTGCCCCCATCCTGATTGAAGCCTAAACATAGGATACTTAACTATTTGAAGGTTGACGACAGATGTGGTGATAAATGATAATTCCTGCAAACTGTAAAATCGAAAATCTCAGTTGATTCTGATGCAAAGAAAGGGTTCCGACAGATATTGGAACATTTCGAGGTTTAGAATTTTCAGTTATAAATACCTTAGGCATCAACTTTTAGGGGGAAAAATATAATAATCTCCACTAGAACATCCACTACTAGACAACACTAAATCTATTTGATTGAGGATGCACGACTGTGCTATAAGTGCTAAAATAAATGGATGCATCATACATGTTCAAGCTTTTGCACCGTTCTACATCCATAGAAAATAAGTTCTGTGCAGTGGTAAACTACAGTGCAGTTTATGGCTTAGCATCTTGTGCAATGGAATCTAGTAAGAGTTTCCTAATACATTGCATGGAGACTATTAAGAGTTTCCTAAAATCCGATACAATGCAGAACAAAGCATAAGATTCTGGACATTCATGGCTCCATTTTTAGAACCATAATATTTTCGCAAACAGTTTCTCCGAGTTCTAAATCACTTTGATACAGCAGAATATATGCATATGCTAGATCACTTACTAGGCTAACATGGACAACAACCCCATCACACAATTTTTCACACACATGAAAACAAACATCCAGCAAAAATCGGCAGTATGGCATTTCCTCCAGGTTTTTCGCTCAAGAAAGAAAAAGAAACATATATACAATGGTTTCTCTTGACTGTGGACACATTTTTCTCTGAACTAAAAGAGTATCAGTATTATATTTAGCTCCAGAGAATGATTTCTGCTGATTCAATTACACCCTCATCCATTGGCATCTACAGAAAGAATGGATGGGAAAATATTCGAATTTGTTCTCACAATTAAAGCTGTATACGGCTTCAATCATAACCATCCGTAGTGAGAGATGTACGTGTAACACTATCCCAAGAAATAATCGCACTTTGGGACATCCTGATTCCACCGACACGGTGACCTTTATGTGTTGCTAAAGGAAAGCATCAGCTGCGCCATTCAACATGTGGCACTGTGGGTTTCAACAGTCATTGCATAGGTACTTTCTTTATGGAAGAACGGGAGAATAATCTTATGTTTGAATTAGTATATATACTGACACGGTCATTTCTTAGCATTGTCACCAACAGTTGTAGACACAAATCTCAAATCAGTTGTGTAATTGCTCAATGAGCGAGGTGGTTGATTACCCTTGCATACGTAGTAACAGTATGTAGGAGGGAAAAGATCCTGCGAGCACGTAACCTCTATAATGCTAGTGTGTGCAGTAGTTAATTATTCATGTGAACCTAGATCCTAGGAGTTTTTGGATCTAGTTTGGTCAAGTTAAGTCGTGTGAGAGTCTAAATTAGTACTTTTTTATTTTAATCAAAAGTAGATAAAGTAGTAGTCTTCTTAAGCTTCTTGGAAGACTTAGCCCTAGATCGCTACTTTAGCGTCTTTGTGAGAAGAAGCATGAATAAAATCGAGGATCGTGCGAGTGTTTTTAGTGTCTACCTTTATTTTCTTGTCTTCTTTACAACTTTGGATCATGAACATTGTCTTGAATTCTAAATCATAGTTGTGGAGTTTAGTAATTAATTTATTTATGCAGTACCCATGCTTCATGATGATCAAGTGTTTCAGTTTTGGTTATGCTTTATGAGTAAGGCTTGGATTGGAGGTGATCTAAAATTTTATTGCTTATCTGTGCAAAAATAAGATTGATCAAGTTCTTTAACCAGGTTGAGAGTTATTATTTATCCTAGCCAATACCCAAAAAGATTTATTCGTACCACCGTAAGCAGATTTGATGCTTTGAATTGAGTTAAGATCGCTCTCTCTTAGTTTGCTTTAATTTTGAGCATTGATCATATCCTTTTACCATCTCTGATTTCTAGCCTCGTCAATATTCAGTAATGAGAGTTCTTCACTGGAATAATCATATTTTCTACTGAATTCCTAAACGCGAACCCAATATTTCTCAATTTTATTATCTATTCCTTGAGCACAACCCAATTTCTGGTCAAGCTTTATGAAAAATAAGGAAAGATACAAGAAAAGGAAGTTTCACCAGATAGTTGAGCCAAAGTGGAGGAAAAGAGAGGCCAAGCCGATCAGTCTGGGTCTCCTTGCCTTGATTTTCGCGCAGCAAATTCCTGGAAGGCCTCTGGAAGGATCTAAAACTATTTTTTATGGTGTGGTATTCAAAGACATAAAACCCTCATTTTTTTATAATATGAAGGTTTTTTTTTCCTTTTTTTGTTTGATTTGAGAACCCCTTGAACGTCTTTTCAAAGGGTTCTCAAAAATTCGAGATAGATCTAATTAGAATTTTTTACTTTTTTTGAATTTTATGTTTTTTCCACTA
The DNA here is from genome assembly GCF_000263155.2 of Setaria italica. Taxonomy (NCBI): domain Eukaryota; kingdom Viridiplantae; phylum Streptophyta; class Magnoliopsida; order Poales; family Poaceae; genus Setaria; species Setaria italica. The sequence goes on from NC_028454.1 coordinate 24,858,390, forward strand.
TGGAATTTTTTTCCACGATGAAATATAGAGTGGACTGTAACACCTATGCCGCATAATGGATGTCGACCTCTAAAAAAAGACGTCTGTAAAAGAATTAAACCGCTTTCAAGCGAAATAAACGATTCAATGATCAAATAATAATACTAGTCCGTTATGGATCGAGAGGAGGTAAGAAATCCCGGGATCTAGAAATTCATTTCATACAATTGAACCTTTTCAAACTGTTTCTTTTTTAGAAAAAAAACTTGTGCCAAAATAACAAATGTTTGAAGAAGAGATTAAAAATAAAAAAAAAGAAAAAAAAGAAGGAAAGAAAGAAAGAAAAGTATTGAGAAAGAGAAAAAATATAATAGAAGAAAACAAAAAGGAAATAAAGGAGGATTTTTTTACTGTCACGAACATCAAGAGAGGTGCAAAGAAAAGATGAACTTGCTTACGGAACAGATTTTCATTTCAACCATGTGCAATCCGACGATGAGGACATCACTTGTGCCTCAGAGTCACAATTTTATTTGCCTTTGCACATGTCCACCATTCTATATCTTCTCATCCCTGAAAACCTCACATTATGTGGATATTCTTATGATTAATGGCTCGGAAGGTAGGCAACCGCTAGAGAGTTTTCTTAATTTGATAATATAAGTGTTGATTCTAGCTAGCCTTACCCAAGCTCCACCATATAATTGAGTAATTTTTGAGAGATGGGAGCTTGCAAATAGGTAGGATAGCCAACATTCATTTGAGCGACATGTAGGAACCTAGAAAAGAATTCTTGTTTCAATTTTGTTGTAAGGAGATTATGATGACAGATAAACCCTCCGAATAAATCCAGAAAGTAAGTGTAGTTGATTCTTGAAGTTACTTGGTCTTAATAATAGCTGTGGGGAATCTTTGCTGAGATAAATCTTTGAACACCCATACTTTGATTATCTTTGCTACTCCTCTGATCTTTTGTTTGAAGGCTAGGTACTTGACTCGCTTGCTTAGGTTTAGTTCAAGATCTTTGTTCAACCCTGCTGGAGAAGTTTATAGTCGCCTGACTTACTCGAGGATGAGCAAGAGCTAAGCATGGGGGGATTGTTCACGCTCATTATTGACACTCTTTTAGTGTTATTTATTTAGTGTTTTTATGCTTAACCTTATACTAACCCGCCACTTGGCACCTGAAATAACCCCATTATTGCATATGTGTTGTATTTTGGAGTATATTGCATTATGACAGAAAGTATGACATAATCAAGGGGGGTTGCATAAAGATCTTAATGGTTATTTGGACATGGGTCGTTGAGGGAAGCCAGTACGAGGAAGGAGAGGACCAGAAGGGCCCAGGCCAATCAGCCTGGGGCCCTCGGGGCCGATTGGCCTGGCCCATGCTAGGGCTTGGTCGACCTCCCATTCCTTCAGCGTGAAGTCTATGATAATGTCTAGGGTTTTTGCACCAACATTGATTTAGAGCCACCGCCTATGGGAGACTATAATTACCCCCTCATGAACTTTAAGGAAGAAAGAGTTGGAGAGAGAGGAGAAAACACCACGTAAACACCATCCATCGCCACCACAAGGAGGAAAAATGGAGAGAAGATTGGATCTACGAGAAACCACGCGAAGCAGAGCACCAAACGATGAAGGAACCTCCTAAGCCGATCATCTTGGAGGTGCCCAGGTCAATCAGCCTGGGGCTTTTCTGCCCCTATTCGTCATCGTCTTTGGTCTAGTTGATCTACAGAGCGATCTTTATCAAGAATTCTGTTAACATGTATAAGATCATGGAGTAAAGTCTCTGTTTGTCCTCGGGGTTGTATAGAGATCTTGATTTGTAATCGCCGAACCTCTTGTTTAAGATCTCTTTATTATTTATCATATCTTGATGATGCTCTTTCACATAATGGCTGGCCAGTGCTACTTTGGGTTGCTTATTTGCTTACCTAGAATGATCATCAAGCAGTGTTCTTATCGTTCAATATTTGAGTACTCTTGTGTAGTGACAACGTGCGAGAGGGAAAGTGTTGGGCATGGTTCACATCCACTCACAATAACACTTAGATCCAGTTCTTTCATGCATGGTGATTACATCTATAAGTGATCCTAGATCCCTAGGACAAGCATTTTATCTATCTTGTTTACATTCATACTCTCTATCTGCTTTAATCTAAGTCATTAGATCCTTTATTAGATCACTCATATCATATACAAAGAATCTTCGGTTACATAGATTAGTGCTTAGTTAAGCGTGCAAATCCATTTGTTCCACGGACTGATAAACCTTGGGGGATTACTCTAAGGGAAGAGCTACAACTGATCCGTACGCTTGCGGTTCATAAATTGACGTGCTAACTGCCATCAACAAGCTTTTCTAGCGTCGTTCTCGGGGAACAAGTCAGTTTTGCTACATTTAAATTTGTATTCATTTTTGTTAACCTCCAACATCTAACTTTTCTCTAGAAAATAAAACCTTTATTTTTGTTTTTTTGTGTCTAGATGGCTCTAATCAATCGCTATAAGGAGGAAGGAGAAAAGTCGCTAAGGGACTATGTAATTCCATTAACCAATCAATTCGACATGGAGGAATCCGACTCAATGCTTGCAGCCAAGGAGTACATCTTAGATAAAGGAATAATTGACATGGCTAGAAGCAATCCTTTCCAAGGAGTGAAGACTGATAATCCATATAGACACATTGAGCGATTCACGATGCTATGCAACATGCTACAACAAGAAAAAATTTCGCCAGCTTGGTTCAAGTAGAATCTATTCCCGTTTTCACTTGCAGGTGAAGCGAGACAATGGTATGCAGAAGCTTATTTTGACACGAAAGGGTATTAGGAGGCACTGATGACAAAGTGTTGTGGGAGATTTTTCTGTTAGCAAACTTCAAAACCTTCGGAAGGAAGTGATCATATTTGTGCAAGGAGAAGATGAAGGAATAGATCAAGCTTGGGACAGATTCAACGACTACTTGGACAAGGACCTAAGCTTGGATTCTCAGGTGATGTGTTGTTGCATACATTTTATTTTTCACTAACCCAAAAATGCTAGAAATTTGTTCAAATGTGTGCAGGAGGAGACCTTATGGAAAAGACACTCAGGGAGGCTGCTCAACTTCTACAGAAAATCAGCAGAGGAGCAGCCATCAATAGAGAATGGGATAACTATCAATCTGGGGCGCGAGAGCAAGGAAATCAAGGACATATACTTGCTGGAATTTTCAGAAAAGAACTCCAGAAGGATGAGAAGGAAGAATTTGTGGTGCAGAAAGAAGAAGAACCAGCTCACATGGAGGAACCTACCCAGTGCAGCAAAGATGACAAACCCTGGTTCGGTCAACCCCCTGTGGGCCTACCTCGCAATTGCCTTTCTCTGGGTGACTGCCTGGTGGGTCCCAATGGCGGTTGTGTGTGTTATCCGGTGGATTGAGGCGATTGTGCTAGTTTGTGGGCCCTTCAATCCATGGTATGCACACGTGGCAACCTCCCATTGGTCAAAAGAGTGTTTCTTGGATCCATAGAGAGTGTTTTCTCCATCCTTTTTTGCTAATCCACCTGCAACAAAATATTCTCGAAGGACAAGTGGAACTACATTATTCAAAACCAAATATGCATGTCAGAAATGCCAATCCTCCTTTATTCTTGAGTATATTGATGATCATATTTGGTACTTAATGACCATCAACAAGGAGTCTCTCCCGTAGCCTTGTTAGGTGTAGTTCGATTAGCCCATATCACCGCCAGCAGCTCATCAATCCACCCGATACCATGCTTTTTCATTTCGTTGTAGGTTCACATCTTCAGCCCTTTAAGCACTTCTACATTGGCTCTCTTTCCCTCTCCATTGCTCTTAGGGTGAGTGATGGATGTGAAGCATAGCTTGATGTTCATGTCCTCGCAGTAATCGCCAAAGAGGGCGTTGGTGAACTGCGTACCATTTTTGGTGATTATCCAGTTGGGCACACTGAAACGGGCCACAAGATCTTTTATGAACTTCAAGGCTGAACTCTTGTTTGCTTTGACTACCGGGACCACCTCCGGCCACTTGGTAAATTTGTCCACCACAACGTACAGCCATTCGTACCCTCCGACTACTTTGGGGAATGGTCCAAGGATGTCAAGCCCCCAAACCATGAATGGTCATGATAAGGGGATGGTGTTGAGCACCTGTGCTAGTTGATGGACCTACTTTGCATGGAACTGACACGCCTTGCAGTGCTTAACTAGTTTGGTTGCATTCTCGAGGGTTGTTGGCCAGTAGAAACCCTACTGGAAGACCTTCCCAACCAACGTGCGGGAGGATGAGTGAGTCCCACACTCACCTTCGTGGACCTCAGTGAGGAGCTCAGCACCTTTTTCCAGGGTTATGCACCTCAGGAGGACCCCATCCGTGCCGCGTCGGTATAGATCCCCATCTACCATGATGTAGCGTTTGGACTATCGCGCGATCCTCTCTGCGGTGACATCATCCTTGGGAAGGATGTTTTCTTTCAGGAAGCTATGGATGTCGTCCATCCATGAGGGTCCCTAAGAACATAAGGGGAGCACGGAGCTTCCCTCTTGTGGCATTGGCCTGGATCCCCCCACTCGGAGGTGGGCTTTCCCCTTCGCCATGGTCAGCTACCGTGGCGGTGGGATGCGAGAGCCGCTCCTTGAAGACCCCGGGAGGCAAAGGTGCCTGAGATGAGGCAAGCCTAGATAGCTAATCGGTGTTGATGTTGTCCTTCCTGGGCACGTGTTGAAGTTCCATTCCATCAAAGTGATGCTCCATCCTCCAGACCTTTGCGACGTACGAGGCCATCTGTGGGTCCGTGCATTGATACTCCTTGGAGACTTGATTCACCACTAGTTGTGAATCACCTTTCACAAGTAGTCACTGGATCCCCATGCTGGCAGCCGCTCGGAGCCCCACGCGGAGGCCCTCGTATTCCACCATGTTGTTGGTGGCCCGGAAGTCGAGCTATATTGAGTAGCGGAGGACTTCTCCGTGGAAGAGGTAAGGATCGCGCCAGCCCCCATGACATGCAGGGTGAGTGACCCGCTGAAGTTCATGGTCCAATACTCCAACATCCATGGCTCCCTGTCTCCAGTGTTAATGGACCCCTGGATGGCCTCCTCCTCGAGGCAGGGTACGAGGGTCCACTCGACGACGAAGTTCGCCAGCGCTTGACTCTTGATCACATGGCGAGGGGTGAACTGGAGCCCAAACTTGGCCAGCTCAATGGACCATTTCACTATCCACCCTGTGCCTTCCCGATTTCTGAAGATCTAGGCAAGAGGATATGACATCACCATTTTTATCGGGTGTGCCTGAAAATAATGTCGTAGCTTTCGGGACGCCGTTAGGATGGCGTATAGCATCTTCTGTGCCTAGGGGTATCACTCCTTAGCATCCTGTAGTACTTCGCTGGTGAAGTACACCAAGTGTTGTACCTTCCTGGTCCATCCCGGGATGGTGCAGTCAGGGTCCCGAGAGGGTGAACCCCCGGGAGGCTCCTCTGTTTGCCTGTCGGGCTCCTAGGTCCTGGGCACCCTAGGAAGGGTCTTGTCAGGCAATGCTTCTCCAGGACCTCCTCTAGGAGCCCCCAGGTCGTGCTTGTCGGTGGTGTGCTCGGGTGGTGTGATGCTCCCTTTGGGGGTGGATCCTGCTCTTCCCTTTCAACCACAAGGGTCGCACTCACCATCTGCAGGGTCATGGTGATGTATAAGATCAATGTATCCTCATCCCTAGGGCCAACCAACATTAGCGGCGTCGAGAGATATTGCTTCAAGGCTTCGCTTGCTTCATCTGTCCACTCGAAATGCCCCGTCTTCTTGAGCAGCTAAAAGACGGGGAGGCCCCTTTCCTTGAGCCTTAAGATAAATCACCCTAGAGCCGCCATGCAGCCCATAAGGCGTTGCACATCCTTTAGGTGACTGGGAGGCTGCATATGCTCGATCGCCTCTAGCTTCCAGGGTTGGCTTCTATTCGTCGGTTAGAGATGAGGAAACCTAGCAGCTTCCCTAATGGTATTCCGAACACGCACTTCTCTGGGTTGAGCTTCAAGCATGTTTCTTGTAGGTTGTCGAACGTTTCGAATAGATCTTTGAGCAGGGTAGCCTAATCCTGGGTCTTGACGATGATGTCATCGACGTACGCCTCGACGTTACGGCCCTGCTGGTCCCCCAATGTGATACGCATGGTATGCTGGAAGGTGGGACCAGCATTCTTTAGGCTGAACAGGACGCGCACATTGCAGTACGTCCCCACCAGAGTGGTGAACGTCATTTTCTCCTCGTCCTCCCTTGCCATACTTATCTAGTGGTACCTGGAGTACGTGTCCCGAAAGCAAAGGAGGTCACATCCCGCCATGGAATCGATGACTTGGTCGATGAAGGGTAGCAGAAAAGGATCCATCGGGTAGGCCTTGTTGAGGTCGGTGTAGTCGATGCACATCCAGAGGTTCTCTTTTTCCTTAGGCACGACGACCGGGTTAGCCAACCACCCCGGGTGGAGGACCTCCCAGATGATGCCGGTTTCAGCATCTTTCGGACTTGCTTGCGGATGAAGTCTTGCCTTTCCGGGGCCTGCTGTCGCACTTTATGTTGTATGGGCTCCGCGTCGGGATGCACGGCCAGTTTGTGCTCGATCACCTTTCTGGGCACTCTAGGCATATCTGACGGCTCTCACGTGAACACGTCAGTGTTTGCCCGGAGGAAGGCAACGAGTGCGCTTTCCTATTTGCTTCCTAGCTGGGCCCTAATCTTGATGACCTTGTCAGGGCCGTCCCCAAGCTGAACCTCCTTGGTGATCGCGGCGTCATTGGGGACGATGGGCTGCTTGGTCGATGCATGCGAATTTTGCTCTGGACGCTCGTCGTCATCTCTAGATGTGGCTGCGGCCAAGGCCTTGAAGAGCTTCTCAGCACAGTACACGGCCCCTTTTATGTTGGTCTTCACCGAGATGATCTCGGACGGTCCCGAGATCTTTAGGGTTGAGTAGGCGTAGTGTACAGCTGCCATGAATTTGGCCAAGGTAGGCTGCCCAGGATGCATTGTATAGTAAATCAAACTCTTCCTTATCGAAGGTGATGTTCTCCATCCGGAAGTTGCTTCGGTCGCTAAAAGTGACAGGCAGTTCGATCTTCCCCAAGGGGGTGGTCCTTCCCTTCATAATCCATAGAATGGGTGTGATGGAACGAGCTGCCGGGAGCCCACCAGCATCATATGGAAAACCTGAGGCGAGAGGAGGTTGAGGCTGGCTCCTCCATCGATGAGGACCCTTGCCACCCCTATGTTGCAGATCGTGGGGGTAACGACGACGAGAAGTTGTCCTACCACCACCATGTTATCGGGGTGGTCGTTGCGGTTGAAAGTCAAGGGCGTCCCCGACCACTTCAGCAGCTGGGTATCTTCTGGGCTTGTGCGGTGGAGCACACCTCCCTCCAAAGGAGTTTGGCCTTCCTTTGCGACATGGGGGCATTTGCTCTGTCAAAGATGATGGTAACAGCCTGCTGGGGCTCTCGGAAACCCAAGCCACCCTCTCCGGGGCCTCCACCATTGCCATCCCGGCGGCGGCAGTCCTCTCGTTCCTTCTGCTGGTTGTCGACGAGACCTTTCACCAACCGGCATTCGTTTAGGTCGTGGTGGTCGGTTTTGTGGATTTGGCACCACTTGCCGCCCGCCAGTCGTGCTGACGTTGGCTGCTTCCTGTCGCCTCCGGGGCCTCCAAGCAAGCTTGTTCCGTCCTTCTAGGCCTAGCGTGGCGACGGCCTTCCTTTTGTTATTATTGTCCCCCCGTTCCTTACCGGATCGGGGTGACCTTTCTTCCCGACTGGCAGCTACCTCCCTTGGAGGGGGCAAAGCCTGAGCTTCGACCTCCAAGGCGTACTTGTCGGCCAGGGTGAACAGTTCAGCCACAGTCTCGATGTTGTGGGTCCCCAACTTTCCCCTTAGCTGTTGGTGGTGAGACCTTGGCTGAAGGCGACTATCACCGAGGTCAAGGTGATGTGAGGAATGGTGTTATGAACTTGGCTGAAGTGCTGGATGTACTATCGCAGCATTTTGTCATCACATTGACGGACAGCGTGAAGATCGCTCTCCATCCCTGGTCGGGCGAACGAGCCCGCGAAGTTGGTGACAAACTATTCACTTAGGTCCGCCTAGAAATGGATGGATTCTATGGGGAGGTTCATTAGCCACGACCATGCTGACCCATAGAGAGTGACATGGAAGTAATTGGCCATGACCTTCGGCCCTCCGCTAGCAGCCTGGATTGCCATCATGTAGATCTGGAGGAACTCCTTCAGGTCGATGGTGCCGTTGTACTTCTCCGGGATATCAGGTCGGAACTTCGTTGACCAATCAACCAGATGTAGGTTAGTCATGAAGGCCCGGCACTCAGCCCTATAAGGGCAGATTTGTCGTCCCCACCCGTGGAGGTCCTTGCTTCGCGGCAGGAGTCCCCCCTAGGGGCAGACCCCGACAAGGCTTGGTCTTCTGCTCGGAATAGCTCGTGATGCCGCTCCCGGCTCTAATACAAGGTGAGGTGACTCATGCATCCTCCCTCAAGCGGTTCCGCTCAAGGAGTGTGCTCAGGTCCTGCTACCCGGAGCGAGGGGGAGACATGATGGACTTTCACGAGCAGCTAGGGGACGGGGGATGCACCAAGTCAGATCCGTGCCCACCACGTTCAGTCTGGTCGCACAAGCTATCACCTGGCCCATAGGGAGCCGGGGCCTTGCCCACCAGCTTGGCCAGGTCCTCCAACGATCACCCCTTTAGGGTCTTGGCAATAGCCTCTACCAACGGGTGCTGGAGGTGGGCCTATGCAGCCACCAGGGCATCTCCTGGTATTAGGTTGTCAAAGTTGAGGCAGCAGCACATGCGTGAGCCCCATCATCATGATGCTGCTTCTGCGTGCTTGTTCGCCTCTTTGTGGAAACAAGCCACCCATCCCACGGTGGAGATGGCCCCACCGAAGGCCGAGTGGGGAGTGTTCATGCGCGGCGGTGCTAAGGCCCCAACGTCTGGCCGCCGCACAGGAGGAATGGACATCGCCAATTGCGACGCTGCCACCCGTCAACGGGGCATTTCTTGCCTGCCACTAGCTTTGTCGTCCGACCCACTATGCTGAGCCCGATGACGATCAAAATGGCTCCCTATTGCCTTTGTTCCGCAGGGATGCCTCAAAGTTCAACGCACCACTATCCCCCTACCTAGTGCAACAGCTGACAGTGGTTGATCACCATGAGCAGGGATCTGATGGTACCCCCTTTTAAAGATCCGGCCTAGGGGTTAGTTCGTACATAGAGCTTTGAGAGCCAGCGAGGGGAGTTAGTGGATGGTTATGCTAGAGAAAGTTTTAGGCAGGTTCAGGCTGCTTGAAAGAGTAATACCCTACGTCCTGTATGTTATGTTATTTGAGAATTGCTTGTCTTTCTTAGTACAAGGGTTGGCCTTTTATAGGCCACGCCCATGATGGGGTTGATCGGGGGAAGTCTTGCACCCCAATCTTCCCCCTACTCTTCCATGTGTGATTGCGGCGGCCCAATGGCTGCCCTCCTTACTACAGTTTTTCTTGACATGTCGTCCACTTGCCCTAACACCCCTCACCTTGACACGCATGGTAGCACAGTACCTGACTAAGGTCCTTTGCACATTAATCTCCTCTTTTACCATTTTATCCTATTGAGCGCCTGCTCCTGTGGGCTCGGGCCCACTGTCCCAGGGGTGCATTGAACCTAGGTTCTGAGTTCCTTCCCAGGAGGCCCTCCCACTCCCCGAGGTCGTGGTGTGGGCCTCTTCTCTGGAAGAGGGCGGCCGGGAGCCGGGCGAGCACCCTTGACATGAGGACGATGACCGCCGCCTATTGGACGGGACGGGTGAGGCCGCTGGCCCCCAAGGCGCCCAGGCGCATCTTGCCAACCGTAATGATGATATTTTTACAGGGACGGGGTGCCTGGCAGTTTTCTTACCTTGACTGTTGTGCCCATCCACAACTAGACACGCCACCGTTTGCTTCGCCTCGATGCAAACTCTCCCAGGGGCCTCCCCGGGAGGTCTTCCCGAGGGCGTTATGCTCCTACTGTGTGGGCCTCAAGAGGGGCCCACCACGTCGACACGATATTTCCCTTACTTTTTGGGGCCTTCAGGTTTCCAGGCCTGTCTCCTTGTTTGGGCTTCACAAGGAGGAAGCCCTTTCTGTGGGCGGACCCCGCTTGTAAGCACCTTCTTGGAGGACCCCCGTTTCCTTGGTGCTGCCACTTGTACTACGATAGCTAGGGTATGTGACTAGCTTACGAGCATATAAGCCTAGCATATCAACATAGCAAGGGTATAAGACTAACTCATGCATATAAGAACCAAGCATAACACTATATGAAGAACATGAATAACTTGAATAGCATAAAGTCAATCTAGGAATAAAAGATACAAGAGCTATACCCTGAATTCCCAAGAAGACTTGGAACCATGAGTAGAGCTACTCTAGCCTAACCCTACTAACTTGGAAACTATGAGGGAGAGAGTGATTCAACTTGTGGTGTGTGTTGGAAAGGAGAGCACATCCCTCTATTTATAGGTCCATAAAGGTGCTTTACAGGAGGAATATTTGGGGGAATCTCCTCTAACCGATGTAGGGAAGCCATCAACCGCCACCACGTGTCAACTGGGGACGAGGGGAGACAGAGGCGGTTCAGCTGAACCACCCACTCGCAACTACCTTCATCCGGTAGACTTCCAGGTGGGTCCCATTGATGGTTGCGGGTGCTACCTACCTCGATAAGGCGGTTTGCTATGAATTGTGGGCCCATGGATCCGTGTGCTGCCCCCGTGGCAATCTCTCATTGGTTGGAGTTATGTTTCTTCACCATGGGAGTGTGTTTTCTCCTTCCTTTTGTGTCATTTCACCTGCACTCAAATAATCTCCAAGGGCATATGGAATTGCATTATTCTTAACTAAATATGCGTGCAAGAAATGCTAGTTCTCCTTTATTCTTGAGAATATTGACGGTCATATTTGGTACTTAACGACAGTCAACACACATGTAAGCATGTGTTGAAAAATGTGCAAAAAATGTCATAGACCAAGGGGGTCCCTCATGTAAGCATGAAGGGGGTCCCTCATGTAAGCATGAGTTGAAAAATAAGATCTTCCAGTTCGTCAAAAACTCTACCATTGAGACATGATGTAGTTATGGTTGTAACAAAAGGCGCTTCTTTTATATTATAGTTTTAATAAGTTTGGTCCACTTCCCAATTGCAGGCCAAAGTAATGGGTATATTATTATTTCTCATTTCTCGATATGACGTACACTGCAAGGGACTCACCGGCACGCTCCTGTTGCCTGTAGCAAAGACTAGAGCCTAGAGGCGTCAGTGCGCAGATTTGCAATGGCCCGCGGTAGGAATGGCGCATCCTAGCAGGAAACAGAGTAGGAGCATGGTCAGGTCAGTGTCGTATTTTGTGCTACTACTTTCCCCTATCATCATAGGGAAGGTAGAATTAGAGATTTGGGTTGAAGGCAGTAGATTCCGATTTCATCCTACCCTTAGGTTTGCATTTCAATTGGTGTTAGAAGTTGATAGGCTATAGTTTATGAAATGCAAAACTAAACATTCACTTCAAGTTGCAATGACCTTTTTTGAAGCATTCGAGTGTTGTATCATCTTCTTCTGTTGGTAGTTACTGCTAGGAGACATATTCTTGCGATACTACCCGTTGACATTCTGAAAACATGTGCGATCATAGGTTGAGAGCTATGGTGAAGTATTCTTGGACCTTTCCCAACCCTGTCCATCAGTTTGCTTGTTGTCCAAAGGTAAATGGCTACCTGCTTTACAGAGATTTTGGTTCTGTGGTTTCATGTTACTGTTGTCACCGGTGAGTTGTAAAGGGGCGTTTAATTTGCTGGAGGAAAAGAAGTAATGTAGTTACATGATTTGGGTTGATCTAGAATGGGATGATAGGGCCTGTGGTATTCTGGTGAAGCTCATGAAGAAGAAGGTGCAAGCTGAAGAAGATGCAAAAAAAGTGGAAGGAAGAATTGGCAAAAGCTAGCAATAGGTTTAGAGAGATTAGGAATGAGCTCAAGATGGTGCGGCGACAACTTTAGAAGGCTACTGACGAACTAAAGCTCATCGGGAATTATAGACACAATGTCAAACTCGCCCACGTGCTGCTTGTTTTATTTGTTGTTGTTGCGGGATTGATGCTTGGTCTCAAGGTTAAGTAGATGGTTCAGAGGTGGGATGGTGCTCTTATATTTTAATGGTACTTAGAGTAAAAGTACCCTTATGTTTCTGAACATTGTACCGATGATGTATTTTGAAAATGTCACTTTGGTTATAGTGTCTTATGTTTCTGAACATTGTACAGATGATATATTCTGAAAGTGTCAATTTAGTTATGTTGCCTTATATTTCTAAATATTGTATCGATGATGTATTTTGCAAGTGTCACTTTGGTTATCTTGCCTTATGTTTATGACCATTGTACTGATGATATATTCTGAAAGTGTCGCTTTGATTATGTTGCCTATTAGTTTACATGAAAGTGTACCGATGAGGTTTGTTCTGAAAGTGTCAATGTGTTTATATGTTTTATTCTACACTATAATAAATTTGTTTAATCCTATAAGGTTTGTTCTGAAAGTGTCACTTTGCTAATCTCAATGCATGATTTTATTTTGTTATTTTCAAGAATGCGACATCAACAGAATAAAAATGAAACCATGGATGAAACTCTTTCTACAATGCATGATTTCATATTGATGTTATCAAGATAGCCACATAAGCAATAAGAAAATGAAATGATGTTTGAAACTATCTCTCCAATGCAAAATTTTATCGTGTGGTTTCATAGGCTCCCAATAGCATTTAATTTCATGTCTCATAGAGAGATGTGGTTTCACTTTTCCCGACAAAGGATTGAACATTTTAGTCCGTCCTATTCACTTTTATGACAACGGATTTTTCATCTCCGCCTAGCCAAGAATCGCAACTGTCTCCGCCTCTCCGGTGACACGTGACCGACAAGTTCGGTCTTGTACAAAATATATTCACAGAAAGTCTAGCCTGTTAGAAGTAATAAACTTTTTTTTCCAAAAATTGTAACAAATTCTTATTTTTATTCGAGGACCGTCCATGTTTAGGCGACGTGTAATGTCACATCATCCATGTTTCATGTTCATGCAGTCGGTGGTTTTGGGAGGCTTGCTAGTGAAGGAGTGGTGATTTTGTTATAAATGGGGCTATCGGAGTGAGAGAGGCCTCCATTTCTCCTTTGGTTGCTCAAACCCTTCCTCTGCCTAGTCTCTATATCGTTTTGTTTTCGTGTACATTCGACCTCACCATTGTTACTCAACCTCACCTATCACTTTGTCCGCTTAACTCTCTGAACAAAGTTTTAGCTCATTTTACTCCCCCAAACTATTTCATTTGGTCCAATCCACCTCTAATTAGATTTCTCTTTTGTGTTCTTCGTGTATGAGTTGAATTTTGAGTTTAAATTGAGCATATACAAAACATGATGCCTTATATTAAAAAATTATACTAAGAATTTTTCATGGTTATTTTCATAGGTTAGGAATATTTAATAAATAATGAAATTGATCTTAGATATACAAAACTATACGAATACAAATCTGTACGAAAAGTAATCATAATAAATTTCTAATGTTAGAAACTGTATGAAAAGTAATCATGAAAAATTTCTAATGTATTTTTCTAACGTAGAGCATCATGTTATAAGTTAGCTGGTAAAATATGAAATTAAAACTGAATTTGTACAGAAAAAACAAATTAGAGAAATTTAATTAGGGTTAGATTGGACCAAATGAAATAGTTTGGGGGAGTAAAGTGAGCCTAAATTTTGCTTAGGGGGTTAAGTGGACAAAGTAAATAGGTGAGGGGAGTAAAATATACTTTTTCGAAAAACTAGCGCTGCTTCGTCGCGCCTTGCTTGTAGCGTGCTTGCCCAGCACACTTAAAAAGAAATGTTCTCTCTTTTGGAGGGCTTCAGACATTTTGGAAAATAGGTCTGTATCCTTTGTTCACATTTCCAAGTTTGACATTCATAAATTTCCAGTACAGCATACCTTTGTTATAAATAGAAATCATACTGAGCTTATAATACACATCTTTGCATTTTGATTCCTCAACTAACATTACTTAGATGACTTTATTTGTATGACTGCACCTGCAGGAGTTACTACCGAGGGACGAAATAGTCATACTGCCAATTGCTAAATATCAATCCAGGAACATGAACCCACCTTTGTCAGAAAATGAACAGATAGAGGATCATTCTTTGGGATCTGTTGCAAATTTGCCAAGCCCATCAAAAGACTCCTCCAATAGTTCATTTATGACTTTTTCCTGTACCCAGGCTGAAGATTTTGAACTGCAGACCCAGACACCCAGTTACCACCAGTGCTTGCATCCTCAGCAACTCCCGGAAAGAAAGCCACACCAAGAACCCTAAGGTGGCAAAGATTGCAATGATCAGATACCAACCTAGAACATCGTGAAGGAATTGGTAACTATGTAAAACGGATATTCACGCTCTGATCCTTCTACGTGACGCGCAGCAGAGTTCAGCATCAGATGGAAGAACATCTTTTCTTGGGGAATTATGAAGGGAGACCACTCGTTTTTGCGACCTGCCATGGAAGATCCTGGTAAGGTATCTCAGAGGAGATGGTCCATATAAGTGCTGGCATCAGGAAATTTGTATTACATTGTCAATGCTTTCCAGTTTGGAAAGGGAAGGGTTGCTCACAATTGATAAAAGTGATGCACGCCTCCAGGGTACGCCCCCAGGGTAGCCGAGTGAGATCACATGATACCCATGGATCTTGAGCATTATCGTTCAGTCACTGCAGTAAAAACTTGACTAAAGGTGGTGAAAAAATGAGAAATTTCGCTACGCCCCAATTTTGTCAGCCGTGCTTGCCAGATACAATTCATAAAAAGTTGCTTGCATAATTCAACCCCAGGAACTGTCACAACAAGACGCTATTCAGAAGTTGGTATACTATTATAGCTATTTGACTATAGTCTAGAAATTCTAAAATGTTTACTGGACAGCAAACCTGAAACAACAGAAGCCTTCTACACCCAATAGGTTATGTTGCACATAGTTACAACTCTATTTTCCAGATTTGTGTAGTGCAGACAGTTTCACTTGATCACAGCATTCTTCCAGTACTGGGTTGATCTCGTGTTGTTGAAACTGGAGAAGCTGTTTCATGCTCCAAGTCCAAGCAAGCAGCCTTTTCTCCATTGCCTCTTGCATCCTGTTTTATCCTCTTCCCACAAAGAACATTATACAGGCCTCCAAACATTAGCCCTCCACTTATACATTGTGCATCAGAAAAACAAATTTCAAGGAAAGAATACACTCACTTTTCTGCCTAAAAAGGTAAAGCATATTTAGGAAGTGAATGTCAAGAAACACACATCCCCAGGCTGAGCTTCTCTGATGAGAAATGTTAACCCAATTGTGAAAACAAGAGTCAATGGTACTGTCATGTTTAGGAATACAGGCCCCCTCTTGTCACTTAACCAAATTTGGATGCAACATGAAACTGTGAAAGTTATACTATGCAGCATTCAGTAACTTCACAGAAGTCAACTGTTTTTTTCTCCCTCTTTGATATTAACAAAAGTTTTACTCCTTTTAAACATAAGTTTAATGACAATAAGAGCATGCTACCGTTGACAGATCAGTTCTAATACCAATAAGAAGGCAGTTTCTGTTGCATTCTACAGAGATCTGTATTGAAAAGTAGAACTGAACAGCTAGGCCAGAGGATAGGAATGGGTAGTAGTGCCATAGTGACCTATGTACCTTACCATTTTCCTTTTTTGTGTGTCTGATATATATGTATGTGCTGCTAAAATGCTGACCAATTTGTATGAGTATGGCCTCACAATGCCTCACCTTACCACTTCACTTTAAGTGCCTAAGCTTTACCCTTATCACCTTAAAACACCAGTAGCAACTATGCTTTTAAGTTGAAAATGAAACATGTTTTGCTGGTGAGGCAAACAAGCTAGCTCAAGCTATTTAACCAGCCGATTCAAGCTCTTTAGTCTTAAAAAACCTGATTCAGAACCCTTCTATCCCCAACTAGTTCTTCCAAGTTTCAAGTTTGTTCATCATGCATGAAAGCTACCAGTCATCAAATTGTGTTTATGATGTCACTATCTTCATGTCTCGAATGAGCAACAGGATTACCCTCAAACTATCAAGTCACTGTCTCGAAGTAGCAACAAGATGACAAAGAAGCTGTATCTGAGCACTTAATTTGCCAATAGTCAAAATACAGTGAAAATAGCAACTCATTGCCTTCAACTAGAAACAACATAACAAAGCAATTGCTCATATGCGGTAAGTATGTCTTTATGGGGGCAGTTGAATAAATGGTGGTAAATTGCATGTAAAAAAACTGCATACAGATCTCCACAATGGTCGATTCCATATAAAACAGCATAGTAGCCATTTTGTTTAACCACGGAAGCAAGCTAACTCTTGAGAACTCATCACTGCAAGGCTAACAAAATGATGAAAATGTGCACATACTACTTTCTGGCAGATATCAGAAAGGTCGACCTGATTTCCTCTTCCCAAAGATCACCTCCCACACCACTGGTGAGAACGGGCCTTTCTTGTCTAGGTGCTCCCTGATGGACTTCTCATCAATAGCAAAATTCCTATCCTGGAAGCTCCTCACAAGCTTCTCACCCTCATCCACCCCCTTCTTCTTGCACACCGCATCAACCAAGCCCACAAACGTCTCAGCATTCGGGGCAAGCCCAGCCTCGAACATCTCCACACAGAACCCAATCGCATCATCCAGCCTGCCCCCCTTGTACAGACCTTGTATCAGGAGCCAGTAGCTGAATGCATTCGGGATGACTCCATTCCCCTGCATCTTCCTGAAGATCCTCACGGCGTCGTCGAGATTGGCCACCTTGCAGAAGGCCTCAACGACAGCGGTGTAGATGACGACCTCCGGGATGGCGCCCTTTTCCCGCATTAAGCCGAACAGCTTCATGGCGTCCTGCACCAACCCGTTCTTGCACAGCCCGTCGAGCATCGAGACGGCGTTGGGGATAAGCCCGGTCTCCTTCATCTTCCGGAAGATCTCGTCCACGTCCACCGGCTGCGCCGGCGCCGGCTCATCCTCAGGCTGCTTCCGCTCGGCCCCGGCTCCCGTAGCGGCGGCGCCAGAGGGGCCATCGCCCAGCTTCAGCTTCTCCAGCAGCGTCTCGCCGACGGCCTTCTGCGCGCTCCGCTCGGGTCGCTCCTGCTGCGGCTGCGGCTGCCTACCAGCGGAAGCAGAGGCGTCGGGGCCTCCCCTGCCACGCCTCGGCGGGGGGGGGAGGGGGTTGTTCTCGGGGTCGGCGCCGAAGTTGAGGGTGCGGAGGAACGCTTCATCCTCCTCGTCCTTCTGCGCCTCGCGGATCACCCGGCGGCGGCGGTCGCCCGTGGAGTAGAGGCGCGGGAGCCCCCCCACGCCGCCCAGGAGAAGGAGGCGGCGGAGGGCGCCCGATCTCGCCGGAATCTGCAGGCTCATCTCTCACTTCCTCTGACTCCCTCTCTCTCGCTCGTGGCGGCGGCGCCCACCCGATAGCAGAGAGAAAAGCAGGAGAACGGGCGTGCAGCCCGCAGCCCGACAGCCCAGCACGAAGCCCAGTTTTTTTTGCCCGTCTCAAGCCCAGTCCGGCCCGTAACTCTTCGGGCTCGGGCTGGCCCAACCTGATGGCTCGTGCCGGGCGTGGGCTGGTTTCTCGGCCCGACGCGCAGCACGGCCTGGCATGATTTTAGCATCGGGTCCGAAATGACCCGTTAACCTCCTCTCTACCGGCCCAACAACAGCAAAAATGCTATCTGCGTTTAACTCCCACCCATTAGGCCATCACCCCATCCTCTCCTATCTACTGCCCTGCCCACGTCAACCTCCAGACTCCAATCCTCCACACATCTCTCGCATCTTCCCTATCGGCGGCGCAGGGGCCAGTGAGCGGCAGCGCGAGGAGATGGAGGCGTGGGGGGCTGGAGAGCGGCGTCGTTAGGGGATGGCGGTGTTGGGGGCTGGGGAGCAGCGACGCGGGAGGACGGCAGCGGCGGTGGTGTGAGGCGACCGCGGCGGTAGCGCGGGGTCCAGGGAGCGGCGGCGGCGGCGCGGGAGGACAATAGCGACGGCGGCGGCGCGAGGGGGCAGCAGCGCCGGGGGGCAGGGAACAACGGCGCGGGGGGACGGCAGCGACGGCGCTGGAGGCCGGTGGCGGCACGGGTGGACGGCATCGATGGCGCGGGTGGACGGCAACGATGGCACGGTAGGGCCCCTGGCGGCGGCGCGAGGGGATCGTAGCGGCGGCGGCCCGCCGTGCCTCGCGTGGCCCGAAGCCGCCCGGGCTCTTCGGGTCAGCCCGGCACGAAAAAGACCTTACGGGCCCGTGCTTGGCCACTGGTGAGGCCCATGCTGGCGCACGGCACGGCACGACGGAGTCGTTGTGACGGGCCAGGCCCGGCACGAAAATTAACGGGCCCTGCCTAGCCCGTGCCGGATCGAGCCGGGCGGCCCGAATATACATCTATAGAACGGGGAATAATTAACTATAGCCATCCTTACAAAGGATGTGAATGGCAACCCATTTGTCGTCCTGCCCCGCTCTAGTGACTCAGATGGTCCCATTTATCAGTGAGAGGGTGAATTCGTTTAAATGTCGCGGAGAATGGGGTTTGTACTCTAAAGATTTCACTATTTGGGTGTCAATTCAAGAATTTGACACCCAATTCACGTGCCTCCCAAAATTTGACACCGGATACGCGAATTATTTCAGTTCACGTGTTTCCCTCATTTATTTCATTTTATTTCTTTTCTTCTTCTTTTCCTGTACCGTTTTGCCCCTGCACGTTATCCTTTCGCCAGAACCGATCGAGAGGCTCCGTCGCCGTCCCGCCGCCCGTGCCGAGGCTCCCCGCTGCCCATGGCTCGCCGGCACAGGTGAGTCCGAGCCTCGCCCGCGTCTCCCCATGATCACGACGTTCGATTGAAGAACGGAAGCGACGAACTCAGTCGCGCCACCCGCAACGCCGTTTCGCGTCGCCGGCAGCAGAGGAGATACTTACCTGGAGCCCGCCACTCGGCAGCGCCGCGGGGCAAAGGCACTTGTCGGGACGCCCGCCATCCCATCCACTAGCGCCGGCGCACGGTCTTCCCCTGCTCGTTGAGGTGTCGCGCTTGGGCCGGACTGCGCCACAAGCCTGTACACCCGCGTGAGGGCCAATATGCGATGCTTGCAGTGCAGCTGCTTGCTGTGTTGCTTTGCAGCTTGCTAATTGAGTGTGCATGGAAGGAGCAGAGAGAGACATTAATGGGACTTGAGCTTGGATTTTGGTGCTGACTCAACTTGGATCTTGGTCCTACCTCGGTGGAGAAAGGAGCAGCAGAGGGACTTTGGATTTTCAGACCAACACGCAAGCACCGCTAGGCTGCACTGCTGCTGAGGGCTCGCAGCCTTCATGAGAAGCGAGGGGGCGGACGAAGCCATCCATGACGCGCGCCCACGGCGGTGCAACTGGCCTGTGCAGGCACCGGCACAATGGAGGAGCAGGAGCGTGTGAGGATAAGAGCAGGGGCAAAATTGACTTCTCACATGTGATAGAAATCGAAAAGAAAAAAGAAAAGGAGGGAAATAGAGAAAAGGGAAGAAAACACCTGAACCGAAAGAATTCGCATGTCAAGTGTCAAATTTTGGAAGGCACGCGAATTGGGTGTTAAATTCTGAAATACGTGAGAACTGAGAATTGAGATGAAATCTCTCTTTATGCTCCGTGGCTGACTAGTTGGTCCCACATGTCATTGTGACAGTGCGGAGGGTTCGGTTTCTAGTGGCTCTGCCCTTGACGCTTGATGCCACGACGACGCTCCGCACACGCGCCCGAAGCCATGTCTAAGGCCGTGGCGCGCATTCCGTCGAGCACCTTGACATCGCTCCTCCCGCGCGCCCTCAACCCCCACGTCGCCGTCGTAGACCTCGTCGCCACGCACCTCGCCGCAGCCGCGGACGACGCTGACGAGGCCAAGCCCGTCGACCTCACCCGCCTGCTCCCATACCTCGGCCACGACGAGCTCACCGCCGTCGTGCTCCGCGCTGGCCACTCCCACCCGCTCCACACCCTCCGCTTCCTCCTCGCGCTCCCGCCCCCCCTCCAGCCCTCGCCTCCGCACCTCGCTTTCCTCGCGCGCTCGCTCGCCTCCTCCCGCCTCTTCTCCCACGCGCTCGACGCGCTCTCCCACCTCGTCCGCCTCCACCCGGGCCACGACGCGCTGCCCACGCTCCTCCTCGCGTCCCCCACCGCGCCTCACCCTTCCCTCCCAGGCCTCCTCGTCAAGGCCCTCCTCCGCCATGCCCGCCTCCGGGACGCGTTCCGCGCCGCCCTCCGCGCGGCCGCCGCGGGCGCGCCCCCCGACGCCGCCGCCTTCAATGCACTCCTCGCCGCGCTCTCCCGCGCGGGGCGGTTCGATGAGCTCTGGGCCGCGCGCGCGACCATGCGCCGCGCTGGGGTGCGGCCCGACGCGCGCACATTCAACATCCTTGTCGCCGCGCTCTGCCGCGCGGAGGACGCCGAGCGCGCGCAGGGGTTCCTCGAGGAGCTGGAGGAGCAAGGGTTCGAGCCGGACGTGGTGACGTACAACACCCTCCTCTCGGGCTACTGCCGCAGGGGGAGGCTGCAGGAGGCGCTGCGCCTGTTTGATGTAATGCCGCACAGGCGCGTGCCGCCAGATTTGGTCTCACACACAATTCTGATAGACGGGCTGTGCAAGGCCTGGAGGCTGAACGATGCTCGCCGGATGTTTGACAGGATGGTGCAGAGTGGTTTGTGCCCTGATGCTGTTGCTTATAGTGTTCTGATCGCAGGGTACTGTAATGAGGGGCGACTAAGGGAGACGAGGTCGCTGCTGATGGAGATGGTTGGGAGTGGGCTCTCAGCGGTAGCATTCGCTATCAGGGTTGTGATTGAGCATCATGTAAAATTTGGGAAGCTGCTGACCTGCTTGAACATGGTAGCTCCACTGAGGAAATATGGCGTTGTCATCCCATCGCAGAGTTATAGCTGTTTGATTGGTGCATTGTGCGACGATATGCGCCCTAATGCTGCGAGGGGTTTGCTGCAGTGGATGATAGAGGATGGGCACAGTCCTAGATTGCAGATGTACAATATGATTGTGGACTGCTTCTGCCGATGTGACAATCCAAAGGAGGCTTTGGATGTCAAGGTTGAGATGATCTCCAGAGAAGTGAAACCAGACTACGACACTTACTGGGCACTCATAACCTGCCTTTGCAGATTGGGAAGGAGCTTGGATGGTCAGTCAGTGATGGTGGAGATGATTGAGTCGGGTTCCCAACTGAACGAGGCCATTTGTGCTGCCTTGGTTTGTGGCTTCTGCAAGGAAGGTGACCTTGATAGAGCAGCACTAATTGTAAAGTCGTTCGTGCTCGATTTTCATATCCACTGTAATGAGAGCTATAATGCATTGATGAGGGCTTACTGCGAGACTAGGAGCACGGCAGAGTTACTAGCACTGCAGGACCGGATGCTAGAGTTGGGTTTTGTTCCAAACAGTGAGACTTGTCGATCTATTATCTATGGGCTTTCAAAAAGCTCTGGCTAAGTTGCTGGCATCTGTTATGAAAGGCACCAGCTTGATACTTCTTATTGAGTGGTCTACATGATTGCTCAATATGCGTGCGTGATGTATCCATTTCCAACAGTGATGGTGTTACAAGGTCATACTGGAGGCAACATTTCGTTCTGGTCTGACATAGGATGCTGAGGCCAAATCTGCTGGTCAGAGCTGAGTGGTTCCTGCATTATCAAATTCTGTTAGCAAATGCTGTAGAGGACGAAACATGCGAAAGGGCACTAGTTTGATGAGGAAGTTAATTGTAAGTTTGGCAAGCTAAGTACTGTATATATACAAAAAAGAATACAATTTAAAACAAACATAAACATACAATTTTTAAGGTTTTTTCTTTCAACTATTCTATTGAAGAAAAATCTCTAGATAATGCTATAGAGGGTGGAGTTCCATTTAAATCATTAAATAATGTCCAAAAGGGGAAAAATATCATCGGTACTTATACCTAGTGTTATTGTCTCATCTATAGTACCAATACACAGATTTAAGTTGCATTCTTCATTGCGACTTTTAACCCTGTTTAGCTCAACATAGCTTGGTGCATAGAGCCCCTTTCTAAATGAGTGATGGATAATACTCGTTCCAGGCATCAGACATCAGTATCAGTTGCTTCAAAGTTTCCATTTTTTATCTCAGGTACTGACAATAGCAATTTCTGTTGTTGGATCCATATTGTGTGGGATTCCCATTTTTTCATTGGTATTCTTGTGACAGGATGGAACAAATGAAGCTTTGAAAAAAGATTTGGATTATAAACAAATAACACATATGCAAGTGCAGAAATAAATATTCTGTTGGTCTTTTACAGCTCTTTGATGCTTATTTACCTGATACTACAGAATGCAATCCATTGCATTCTTGTAATATCTGAAGCATAACTTGTTAGACATTGTCAGAGAGAGATGATGTTCATAGTAGGAGTAATCGGATCGTTTACACATTCAGCACTAGAGTCCTTTTCCTATTCCACTTATGCACTCTATATATTGCCCCTTGGGCTGTTCAAATACAGTTATGTGAAGCATAACAGTTCACTTGTGTAATTTTACATAGCTCTGATGGAGGAAACTCTTGCATTATTTTGGTAGCATTAGGGTTCAATATTTGTGTGGACCTCAAATGTGATGATGACAATGATTCTTGAACAAAATAGAGAATAGAGACCAAAAGACCTCTGATGCCTGTGTTTCACTGAGCTAAATGAGAGTGAAACTAAATTACCTTGTTGGAAACAAATGAGAATTGACAGAATATAAAATTCACTGGATGGTAGCATGTTTTTCCCCCTTCATTTATTCAACTGATTTCTAAGCAAAGCAGTAATTGATTCATTTAGCTAAAACTTTCTGTGGTTCTTTTGCTTTTTTATATGTTGCAGCATGTGAGAACCTTGAACCTGTGAGAACTGAAAGGGGCCAGGAGAATTGACAGCATGCAACAAGATTGCTAGTACGTGCTTTTTAACTGGTGTACGGTATACTTAAGGGTTTTATGTGGTTCCTAACATTTGCACTTTTTCAGAACATTATAAGTGGGCCTTGGATGAGCTATTCATTAAACATAATCTTGCTCGAGTAATCATTCAGAATGTCCGACATCTATGATTATCCTTTGGCCATTTATTAGTATATATTTTTGTGTTCCAACACGTTTTCATAATTTGTTAATAAATGACATAGAGATTGGCCTGGATTTTTTTTATTACTTTGAGGCTGCAGCTAAATTACTTGATAATGGCTAGTACATTACATTATTATGCTTTCTACTTGAAAACAGAGGAATTCAATATGTAATTTTCTCAATCACCTTCCTTGTATTCTAATCATCATGGAAGGATGATTATGGCTGTTTCTGGCCAAAAGCTGTTTGTTAACGATCCACGTTAGTACTATGATAGTCCAACTTTCAAATTCCTTTCTCTATATAGAGGGAATACTACTCACTTTGCTATGTACATTTTGTAGAAGCACTTTACCACTCGGATTTCTTTCCTGGGCGTGGATTGAACTGTCATCAAAGTGGCCTAAAGCAAATGTTGCCTAGACATCATTTATTACTACGTATGCTATTTCCCCACCTTTTATCATCTAATTCTTCCTTGACAAGATTTTACTTATTGGGATGATTGGGTGCGGCTAAAGGAGGTACATGGAAATATATAATTCATACGCCTGGAAATCTGTAGAACATATAATTTTGGCAAACATGTACATTGGCTATTCTTCCTCAATTTTTTTAATTAAAATACTGGCAGTTGCAATAGGAATAGGAATAGCAATCACCAATACCAAATTTCTTCATGCGGCCAAGTACCACATTTAGAAACCAACGGATATCAGTTTGTTGTTGGATCCATTAAATTGTGGCCTCTCATTTACACTTTGGCATTATGCTTTCTTTGCAGGGATCAAGCTTGAGACAATTCTTCGAGCAATATTTGGAGCCCATTAAGCTAAATGATGTTCATGTATGCAAAATTTTCCATATTATTCATTTGTACATCAACTCCGCCTATGTTGTCTCACCCTAGTAAAGGATGAGGGTTGTGATAGGCTTGGTGAGCTAACATTAAACCTAATGGAGATGAAACCTAAGAGAAATCTGTTGGGGGTGTAACCTTGTTAGCAACATGTCGTATCGGAACTTGGGTATGATGTTAAATGGGCAAGGGCCGGTTCATCTCCTCATCTCCCTCTTGGTGACGCGTCGTGTCACGATCTAGGCATGGTGTCAAGTGAGCAAGGATCGAGTTGTCATTTCCTTAGTGGCGCGCTACATCGGCGTCCGGGTGTAATGAAAAATGAGCAAGGGTTTTCGCATCTCTCTCGACGGGTGCGAAGGGTGTTGGTATATTTAACGAATGTGAATAAATCCGCAAGCACACGGATACCGTTGTAGCTTTCACCTCAGAGTATTCTAAGGGTATCGAATCCAAGGGAACGTGTGTGTACTAATTACTAGTTTAGTCGGTCCAAGGATACACTAAGATAGGTGGTGAGGGTAGAGAGGATTCCTAAAGGTAGCTCTATAGATGAGTTAAAGGTCGATCTCTCGGGTCAAATACTCGCTTCGGGCACCGGCTTACCGGCTTACCCTGAATGAGTCTGGCGCCTTCGACCAACGGCTCTACGCTATATCCGAACGTGGAGGATTACAAAGGACCAATAGGGTTGTCACCACCTACGGCCTACCTCTAGCAGCCCGTGGGATATAAGGCAAACGAAGGACAACCCTTAGCCCATACACCACGTCTACGCTACTAATTACTACCGCAATCTAACTACGTTTGGTATCCCATAGCAAACTATAGCACTCTGTAAGCGACGAATCCGCGAGTAAGAAAACTGATCTCACTCAAATATAAGTACTACTAGTGTATACTATATCAAGCTCTAAAGGCATACATGAGAGCTTACAATCCTATACTATGATAGCAAAGGTATATGACTAGCATACGAGCATATAAGCCAAGCATATAAACATAGCAAGGATATAAGACTACTCATGCATAAAAGAACCAAGTATAACACTATAAGAAGAAATCACGAATACAAACTTACTTTACTCGAAGGAAGCCAGCATCCGTAGAGGTACAAGCTAAGAGGAGAGTGCCGACACCTCGGCACTCCTCCCGAACACCCCTCACTCTCTCCCTACTCTAAGCACTAGCTAGGCAGCGCTTCGCCTTTGCAATGGAGCACTAATTCTACTCTTGAGTGGTATGTGTGAGAGGGGGTCCTATTTATAGTGTGGAGGTGCCTTCGGAGAGTGGAGATGCTCCTAACATCCTAAGGGACTATTCTCCTCCAACTCCTCTCCTTGTGTCACCTAACAGGATCTGAGGCTCCGAAATGGTAACTCTTGGTGAAACGGTCACAACCGCCTTCAGGAAGTCACCAGGAGTCGCCACATGGAAACTGACACAAGTGGAGTCAAAGGTGGTTCGGCCAAACCACAAATATTCACCAACCCTTGTGAAAATGGTTAGTAATAAACCCCTACCACTAGGTTGGTGTTCATCTTTCCGGTATTTATGTAGGAGTTGACGGCCTAGAATTGGTACTTAAGAGCCGCCAACAAAGGGCAAGGAAGCTAGTTGAACCAACTAGGATTCGTGTAGGTAGTTGGAATGTAGGGTCTCTTATAGCTAAGTTAAGAGAGTTAGTTGACGTATCAACTAGGAGGCGTGTAAACATCTTATGCGTTCAAGAGACTAAATGGAAGGGACAAAAGGTGAAGGAGATGGACATTACTGGTTTCAAGCTGTGGTACATAGGGACTGCTGCAAATAGAAATGGAGTGGGAGTTTTGATTGACAAGAGCCTCAAGGATGGAGTGGTGGACGTGAGAAGGTAAGGGGATAGAATTATCTTAGTTAGGCTTGTTGTTGGTGATATGATCCTAAACGCAATTAGTGCGTATGCCCCCAAGTAGGCCATGATGAGAGTGCTAAGAGGCAATTCTGGGAAGATTTAGATAGCCTGATTAGAACTATACCTTCAAACGAGAAGCGTTTCATAGGAGGAGATCTTAGGGCGTGCTTGGTACTTGGGCCAGCCTCACCTCAACTCGCTAGCGCTCGCCTTGCTTGCCCAGGCGAGCAGAAATCCCTCTCCCCTCAAAAGCAAGCAAACAGCTTGCTGTCACAGACTCGAAGAAAAGCTTGCCTAGAAACCAAATACTAGTTTTCTTGCCTAGCTAAGCAAAGCAAGTTCCGACAAGGGATCCAAGCACCCCCTTAATGGGCATGTAGGTACAACATGTACAGGTTTTGAGGCGGTTCATGGAGGTTTTGGGTATGGTAGTAGGAATTAGGAGGGTGAGGAAGTCTTGGACTTTGCAATAGCTTTTGACTTGATGATAGCGAACACTTTCTTTAGGAAGAGATAGTCCCATTTAGTGACTTTTAGTAGTGGCTAACACTATAACTAGATTGACTTTATCCTCATAAGAAGAGAGGATAAACGGGCATGCTTGGATTGCAATGTGATACTAGGGGAATGTGTTGTTTCTCAACATAAGCTTGTGGTGGTGGCTTTCATTTTCAAATGCGCGCACGTAGGGATAAACAAGCCAAGATTGTAAGAAGAAAGTGGTGGAAACTGAAAGAAGAGACGTTAGAGGTCTCCAAGGAAAGGGTAATCAAAGAGGGCCCTTGGAAGGAAGGAGAGGACACAAACAACATGTGGAAGACACTTGTTCATCACTCTAGTATTTGTGAATCCTAGCCCTCCAAATTTATTAGGAGTGGCCATCATTGTCCAGTTTGCCATATGATACTTCTTTTTCATTTGAGGTCCATGCCAAAAGAAGTTTGCTCTTGCTGAATCAATCTTGTGATGTATCTCTTCTTGTAGAAAGTATACACCTATTGTATAATTAGGTATGGAGCTCAATCTTGATTCTATCAGGATCATCTTACCTCTTGAAGATAATCCCACACTCTGCCATGTTGGTAATTTCTTCTCTACTTTCTGATGTACATAAGCCAAAGCAGATACAGTCATATGTTTGTTATTAACCATTATTCCAAGGAATTTCATAGGAAGACATCCTATTTGGCAGTTGAGCAACTCAGCTACCTTTGTTCCTCATCAGATCCACCAATAACCAGAACCTCACTCTTTTGATAATTGATTCACAGTCCAGACATGTTTTCAAAAAAACATAATAGGAACTTAATACCGATAATAGATTGATCATCCATCTCCAAGAAAATTATTGTATCATCTGCATACTGTAAGTGAGTTAAGCCACCCTATACCAAATGTGGAACAAGCCCCTTAATTTCCCCCGCCTCTCTTGCATTGTCTATCATTGTTGCCAGTGCATCACTGACCAAATTAAAGTGTAGTGATGATATTGGATCTCCCTGCCTTAAGCCTTTGAATGTATTGAAATAGTTACCAGGGGATCCTATGTTTATCCCCACTTTACCCTCTTCCACTATTTGTTTCATCCATTCTATCCATTTAGTAGGAAAATTCTTCTTCCTTAACACATCCATCATAAAACTCCAGTGAATCTTGTCATATGCCTTTTCAAAGTCCAATTTCAAGATTACCCCTTTTAGTTTCTTTACTCTTAACTCAGTCAACACTTCATGTAAGATTACCCCACCCTCTTAAATATATCTCCCTGGTATGAAAGCAGTTTGGGTCTTGCTGATTAATTTCTCTGCAAACGGTGTTAGCCTTAAAGTTTGTACTTTTGTAAACCATTTGTAATCCATATTGAGGAGATAGATCAGTCTATACTGTTTGATGTTGTTTGCTTTCTTCAATTTTGGAATCAGGGATATCATGCCGTAATTTAGCCTATTGAGATTTAGCCCCCCTCTATGTAACTCTTGAAACATTTCAAAGATGATTTCCTTGATATCTTGCCAATACTCTCTATAAAACCCCACTAGCATTCCGTCAGATCTAGGTGACGAATTTGCATCCATGTCTTTCAGAGCATCTTCCAGTTCTTTCATAGTGAAAGGTTTGATTAGTTCCTATGCTTCCACATCTGTAACTCTACCACTTTGGGCCCACATATTTGCATTTAGGTTTATTGATCCTTTCTCTTCTAAACCAAAGAGCTCTTTGTAGTAACTTTCAACATGGTTTCTAATTTCAGCTGCATCTCTAATCTCTCTGCCTCCCCCTCTTCAAGTGAGAAAATAGAGCATTTCTTTTTCCTTCCATTGGCAACTCCATGGAAGTACCCATTGTTAGCATCTCCTTTCAAAATCCATTTCACACCACTCCTTCTTTGCCATTGTAGTTCTTCAAATCTATATATTTGCTCTAGTTACTCCTCTAAGCCGTACCTTGTCTGCCACCGATTAACATCCAATCCTCCACAATTATCATCCCTATCTAGATCTTGAAGCTTTGTTAACAACATTTTCTTATCTCTATTTAACTTACTATTAAAATCTACTCCCCAACCTTTACAAAACCTTCTTGTGGCCGCTTTTATCTCTTTCCAATGGTCCTGAATACCTTCTTCCCCTCTCTCTAGCCATCTCTCTTTAAAACTGGATTTAAACACTTCTTGAGTGAACCAAGCCATATCAAATCTGAAAGTATGCTGCTGTTTTAGTCTGGCATCATCTGTATTCATAATTATTGGAGAATGGTCCGATCCCACTCTAGTAAGAGATTCACAAGATGCTCTCCTGTGATGGTGATCCCATTCTGGGCTTACAAACAATCTATCTAAAATACTCATAACAGGATTTATTTGTTTGTTAGTCCAAGTAAACTTATATCCCTTCCTCAGCATTTCTTTAATTCCATTATCTGTCACAAAACCATTGAAAGCATCCATCCACCCCTAGTCCACATTATCTGATGATTTCTCCCAGACATACCTTATCATGTTGAAGTCTCCACCTATTATAAAAGGACTGGTTATAGAAGCTATTTTCTGATTTAATTCCTATAGAAAATCATATTTTCTCTCTATTTTAACTGGGCCATAAACATTTACAATTTCCTACTTGAACTTATCCCTTCTATTCTCAATCTTAATAATGGAGAAAAACTCTCCTTTATCCTCCTCTATTATATTGACATCATCTTCCTTCACTCCTATTAGCGTTCCACTGTGGCGGAACCACCTCGGGTTAACTTAACTAAGGCACGGTTAAGTCGCCTGACATGCGATCCTCATGCCTTAACCAAGTTAACTCAATGTGCCGTCGGATTTCGTCCGATTTAACCACTTGACAGTACCGAGTTAGCATAACCCACACGAAGGTGAGTGGTTCCAGAGAATACAACAGGTCCATCATTAGATTAACAAGTTGTTGCACACTTGGTTAAAAATCAGAGTTTTACAAGTTCGGAAGAAAACAACAGAAGATATAAACAAGCGGAAGCTACTCGTCGGGGTCGGACGTCCCTGGTGAGGCCAGCCAGGACATCAATGATCCCATTCCCCACCGTTCAAGGAAGGATCCCACTCGACCGTCCAACCCGGAGGGAGCTGGGGCGGCCAAGTGCCAGCAGCAAGCTCAGAGGCTGCAACTTCACCTGAAAAGAGAAACCACAACAAGGCTGAGCTTCTAAGTTCAACAAGACTTAACCGATCGGTGGTAAAACTACTCCACCACGTCTAGACATGCAAGGTTCTTTGGGTGAGGGGTTTTGTTTGCCAAAAGCGACTATGTTGGGTCCTTATTTTTCAAGTTTTAGCTCAGATTCTAGTTCATTAACCAGTCTATGTTGGCAACTTATTCTAAGCAAGCATAGATCCAACTTTATGTATATAAGCTCAACATCAAGACCGTGTCATCATCAGATTCCTTTATTACTCAGTGTGACATTATGATCAAGCAGTCTCAAACTGTGAGAGGCAGACGAATCGATTTGAGTTCTTTAACCATGCATGGTGAACCTAACCTCACGACATCCGCGCACCACCGAGGGTCGCTTTCTATGTCAGCCTTCCCCATCAATTCCCTAACCCGTGTCGGGCCCACTTCCATTGGTGCAAGGTTCCACAGACCCAGCCTCTGTCGTTCTGTGACCACACTTGCCACCATGTGCGGCCGCAGGGGAACTTCGTTCCAAGGACAGTGGGGCGACCGCTCACGTCTAGGTTCAATCAGGTACTAGGCTTCCCCATCCCATACTGAGTATGAGGTTAGTACTTTCAAACACTTGATCACGAACACCACCACTGTCGGGCCTTAACAGATTCCATAGACGGACGGGGTGATCAGCCGACCACCAAAAAAGTTAACCAAAACCCTGCCTCGTCCGTCGTCCTTATAGTTGTAACAGAAGGAGAACAACCAACTCCTATAACTCGCGAGTGACAGGAAATTACTTGACTTTTACCGAGTCCTATTAAGCAATGCAACTACTCGGACTCGTCAGACTAGTGTTCAGATCAAGGGAACTAAGTCATGCATCTATGGTTTCAAACAACTCCTGTACTTAAATGCACATACAAATGAAGGAAGGCATGTGTAAGTTTAGGAAGTTGGGTTCATGCTCCGAGGCTAGCCTTGAAGCGGAGGGGAGGGAAACTGGTCTTCAGCTGGGGCGGCTTCGGCTTCTGGAAGTGGCAGCTCAGCTACAGCTCCGTCTTCGGGCGCCAGGTGTAGCTCTTAGACGCCGTCAGCGAGGTGTAACTCTACACGAATGCAATGCAGGAGTTAGTGTTTAGACGGTTATTTCAACAACACTTGCAGTTTAAGCTCGAACACTTGTAGCAAAGCTACAGAAAAAGTGGGGGAAGTTTACTTTAGTTGGTGGAGAGCAAGATAAAAGGGGTCGGATGGGGATAAACTTGTTATCTGACCCTTAAACTTTAAGGGATAACTGTGTTCGGGGTCCTCAGACTTAACGCAGAGAAGTCCCGATCTTTTACACAGATACCCTCGGGTCAAGGAAACAGATACAGCTGAGCCCTCGGGCGAGGCGGATAAGGGTCGGCGGAACAGACAGGGTCGGGCGAGACGGAAAAAGGGGTCGGGCGAAACAGACAGGGTCGGGTGAGATGGAAAAAGGGTCAGCAGTTTACCTTTAGGCCTACTGGTGAAGCTTTGGGGTCGGGAAGAACAAACTTGGGCGGAAGGACTTAAGCACTAAGGCTTGGGCGGTGGCGATGTCCGGCAGTGCTCCAGCGGCGACGAAGCTTCTTATGGGCAACAAGGAAGCTCTAGCACAGCATGGAGCAGAAGATGGCTGGGTGGATTGGGAAAGGCGAGTGTTGAGCGGAGAGGAGAGTTCTTCAAGAACTTAGGTGGCAGCGCTTGAGCACGAAACAGTGGAAGATGCGGCAAGGCAACTATGGCAAAGGGAACTCCGGTAGGGCTTTGGTACTCCTTTTTATAGCTGTGTGGAAGAGAGAGAGTTGAAGTAGCACGAAGACCGGAAGAAAAGGATGGAGTGCGCTGCCATGGTGGCGATTGAGCGACGATGGGCGGCGGAACAGGACTTCGGAGATATCGTCTTCGGCCATTGGGCACTGGAGACAAGGCGGCGCAAGCGCGGTTTTGCCGGGGTTGAGATTTGGCAGAGGCGGGCGTCGTCGAGCGGCGGATCTGATTGGTGTGACAGGGAGAACGGCGCTACAAGCGAGGTTGCAACAGACGAAGTGACAGGGCGAACGGCGGCTGCGCGAGTGAGCGCGAAATAGCGGCTTGCCGGGGCACAGTTCTGGCAAGACGGAAAAGGAGCTGTCACGGCTGGAGTCGGGGTTGGCGATGGAGGAATCGTCGCGTAGCGAGTTCGTGGGCGGCGCGACTGTGGAGAGGCGGAAAAGCCGGAAGGCATCGGGGCTTGCAGCCGGGTATCCGGCGAGACGATGATGGGCGCGCGTTGCGAGGCGGTCTGACGCAGCAACGGCAAAACTCTGCCACGGCGGCGACGGGGCACCATGGCGCGGCCGACGAGGGCGCGAGTGAGACGAGGCGATGCAGAAAGGGTTGCAGAGGGGCTTCCGCTGCGATTGGGGAGGAGGGCGTAGGAATCCATCCTGTCGCGGCCGGCGGCTGGGCGAAGCGGCGGGCGTCGGAGAGATCAAGCCACACGGCGGAGAAGCTCTGAAGCGGGCGCATGCTGCTCTGGCGCGTCTGCCTCGGGAGATCCGGGGAAGAGATTTGCGGGTCCACCAGTCAGTCTCGGTTTCTCCTCTGTTTAAGAGGAAAGGAACACTGCCTTAGGGATTCAAAAGGAACCGACGGGGTTGGTTGGGTTCTTCAGGGGTCGGGATCGGGAACTGGAGGTTGAGCGCTTAAGCTCAGGGGAGCTGAGTCAGTGGGATTAGGGACTCAGATTAGGATTAACTCGGCTAATTTAACCAAGGTCGTTACATCCACCTGAGTGACCGCGCGCCGCAGTTCAATTCTAGTGAAACTTTCCTCCCTCATTTAGAGTAGCTGGTTCCCCTACTGTGAAATCAACTTTAATTGTTTTCTGTAAGTAGATTATGTCCACTCTATTTTGTTGCCGGATCTCTCTAAGTTGCTTCCTCCTCCTCCTGGCTCCTAAGCCTCTTATATTCCAGAAAAGTGTTTTCATTTCTTGGCCCTGGAGTTGTGACCCATAGTCGCTTTACCACTCTTAACACTTGCTCCTTGTCATGTTCTTGGCGGTTTCTTCGGAGGGCGGGGTAGTTCCCCTTCCTCTTTAGAGCATACTTCTATCTCACTATCGCTAACAGAAGGAACAACTTCAATCGAATTGTTTTGGTTTGCACACTCTATAATCTCTTTGTATTTTTGAGCATCCACCCTCTTTTTTGCTGCCAAAAGTGTTGCCTTAGCCATTTCATTTGCTTGTAAGGTATTAATGGTGGAGGCAACTTTCTCAGATGTGTCTCGTAACTCTATATTGCTTAGCTCAGCCAGTTTCGCCAATTTTGCAGGATCAACTGAATTGAAAAGAGCAAAAGATGAAGTATTATCCGAAATCTCATTATTCTTTTTCTTGATGGCCTCCACCTTGTCTTGTATCTTGTCTTTGGTGTTCTGATTCCTATTGCTCCTACATAGCACTATCCCCGGAGTCTTCTTGGTCTTGAAAGGAGTAAAACCCTCTTCCTTGTTGCTCCCATATGTGTCTTTGATCATTTCCCACTCTACATCATCAACATTGTCACCAATCTTTGTATCATTAGCATCCCCCATGGGTTCTATGCTTTGCATCTCCACACTGTCATTCTGTGGTTTGTTAAAATTCATAACATCAGATAGCTTTCTAGCCCTCTCTTCAACTTTGTTTTCTAAGTTGGCCATCTCCATTTTCTCTACATACAGGGGATCCTCATCATAGTCTATTAGCTCTTCTTCCCCTACTTCCTCTTCCACACCATCCATTTCATTTTCTTCAATTGTGTTTGCAGTATAGATGTTCTGTTGTGTTGATAACATTGCCTCCGTTGTATTCAGTTGCATCTCTCTATCATTTTCTTCATTGTCAAGATGGACATCTCTCTCTTGTGGCTCAACTTCATTGACCTCTTCTGCATTTCCTCCTTTGCAGGTATTCCTTTCTGTTGTTTGTGAGAACTCCCCTTCCACCTTTACTTGTGCTACCAGTCTGTGTTTTCTTTGTAGCTTCCTTAAACTTGGACACGTATGGATCCTGATTATTATAAGAATGTCCCTCTATTTCTCCATCTTCATCATCCTCATCTCTCTCCCTCTGCCTATCAAATTTTGATGTTGCAGCCTCCTTTGGTACCTCCTTTTTCTTAGATTCAACCTCCTAGCTAAGTGCATTAAAGATGAAATGGAGAACATCTTGGTAAAGGATGATGAAATCAAACATAGATGGTAAGAGTATTTTGATAAATTGTTCAATGGTGAGAATGAGAACACAACCTTTCAGTTGGATGACTCTTTTGATGACACCAACATGCACATTGTGTGGAAGATCTACGAATATGAGGTCAGAGAGGTGTTGAAAAGGATGAAAAGTGGTAAGGCGATGGGCTCGGATGGTATCCCAATTAAGGTGTAGAGATGCCTTGGGGATATAGCCATAGTATGGCTAACCAAGTTGTTCAACCATATTTTTCGGTCGAACAAGATGCTGGAAGAGTGGAGAAGTATATTGGTACCAATATACAAGAATAAGGGAGATATTCAAAGTTGTACTAATTACCGAGGACTTAACTTGAGTCATCGAGTATCGTTTGAGAAGGATAACGTAGGTCTCTATGAACCAATTTGGTTTCATTCCTAAAAGGTCAACCATGGAAGTTATTTTCTTAAAAAGACAAGTTATGGAGCGGTACAGGGAGAAGAAAAAGGATCTATACATGGTTTTCATTGATTTGGAGAAAGCGTATGACAAAATACCAAGGAATGTTATGTGGTGGGCTTTGGACAAGTATAAAGCCCCAACGAAGTACGTTGGACTTATTAAGGACGTACAACAATGTTGTAACTAGAGTTTGAACAAGTGATGGCGACACAGGTGACTTTCTGATTAAAATAGGACTGCATCAAGGGTTAGCTTTGAGCCCTTATCTATTTGCCTTGGTGATGAATGAGGTCACAAGGGATATACAAGGGGATATCCCTTGGTGTATGCTGTTCATGGATGATGTAGTGCTAGTTGATGAAAGTCGAGCAGGAGTAAATAGGAAACTGAAGTTGTGGCAGGAGACCCTAGAGTCAAAAGGTTTTAGACTCAGCAGAACTAAAACTGAATATATGAGATGTGACTTTAGCACTACTACACATGAGGAGGGAGATGTCAGTTTGGAAGGCAAGTAGTGTCCAAGAAGGATACATTTCAATATTTGGGATCAATGCTACAAGCATCAGGGGATGTTGATGAGGATATTAGCCATAGAATCAAAGCGGGGTGGATGAAGTGGCGCCAAGCATCAGGAATTTTATATGACATGAGGGTACCATTGAAGCTAAAAGGCAAGTTTTATAGGACGGCGATTAGACCTGCAATATTGTACGGTGCATAATCTTGGCCTACAAAAAGACAACATGTCCAGCAGATAAGTTTGCGAAAATGTGTATGTTACGTTAGATTTGTGGTCATACAAGAAGGGCTCGAGTCCGGAACGAGGATATACGTGATAGGTTAGGGTAGCACTAATTGAAGAAAAACTTATCCAACACCGCCTGAGATGGTTTGGACATGTCCAACGGAGGCTTCCGAAGGCACCGGTGCATAGTGAAACCCTAAGGCGTGACAGTAATGTGAAAAGAGGCAGATGA
This sequence comes from Setaria italica, assembly GCF_000263155.2. Lineage (NCBI taxonomy): Eukaryota > Viridiplantae > Streptophyta > Magnoliopsida > Poales > Poaceae > Setaria > Setaria italica. The sequence goes on from NC_028454.1 coordinate 24,893,768, forward strand.
AGACCAAAATTGACATGGGAAGAGGCAATAAAAGGAAATTTGAAGGGAGGAATATACCCAAAGATTTAGCTCTGGATAGGAGTGCTTGAAAACAACTATTCATGTGCCTTAACCCTGATTTGTAGCTCTTGTTGGGTATCCCAACTTGCCTGGAAATGAAAGGCTACATTGTTGTTTTATTCATTTGTACATCCTGTTAGGTACTTATCGTTGAAATTTACTTGTCCCATATATGTGGCCACAGATTGACTAGAATTCTGAGGATCTCCTGACTTACCTTACCTTGGAGAGGTAAGAACTAATTTTTATTTCGGAGGCTAGCATTCACATAAGAATGTGCCTAATCAGTTTTTTTTATACTTTATGGATAAGTTTTTAACCAAATTTAGGAAGGTGGTGGGCAGTTTCACACCTCTCCATGGATCAGATGTTGTGTTGAAAGGCCACAGCATGGCTGCGATGCAAGGATCTAATACAACGACCAGGAAGACTTTGGGCGGATTGCTCATCAATTTGGAACATTCGAAGAATGGAATGTCAATTCTTAACCCAAATCTAGATAGTTTTCTCAATTATGTGAAGAAACAGTTTTTCATATGTTGTATAGGCAGTTCTTTGCTCTGTTAGCAATTGCCTATTTGGATTTGTAAAGTGGTAGAGTGTATCTTAGTTTTTTTTTTCTTGGAAAAAAATTCCAGGATGGCATCCCAAATCAGCTTACAAAGGAGTAGAGGTCTTCCGGTACAACCGTAGTTCAAGGCAAATATTTCCCATCATCTCTGATTCGCTTTGTCATTTTGTGGTGTAGTGGTGTTGAGATGGTAAATTTCATCATGGAGCAAGTGATCCTTCTTTTTATCAAAGCTTGAATGCAAATTTTCAGCGGATGCGTGATTTCTGCCAGCATGGTGCAACCAGGATGCATGCCGAAGAACATTTATTGGAATATTAGCAGGATTCGTACATCAGTATAATGTTGTTTTCCTGAATCCTGCAGTGTATTTAGGGTTTATACGATGCTGTGGTATACAAACATAAGAAAATGTAGCAGCATCTTACTAGCTGACCTGACATACTCGATCTTTAGGGTAAAAGAAAGGTGATTTTTTATGACTAAAAAAATTTCATGTGATGCTCCTAGCTCCTTTGCTCTTGGTGTGAAGGAGTCCAGTGCCCGTGCATCTTGGAATCAAGGACGGATACCATATATTCCAACAAATCTTTTAGCATCGTGCACTTTGGAGTATAGCACCCAATCCATTCAGTTGAGTTAGGGTGTGTTCGGAATCAAGGACTGAGTATAACACCCAATTCATTCAGTTGAGTTAGGGAGTGTTTAGTTGCATGCACCACATGATGAATATATGGATGATCCTGAATTTTGTGGTTCATCACTCCTATTAGGAGAATAGTATATTAAGTGGGACGCATCCTAGATGAGTTGGTATAATTGACCCAACCAAAGATCACTATTATTTTGAACCATTTCATACACGAACCAAATAATACAAGTAACAAAAACACTCTTGTTGTGCCGTTTTGTTCCTCGTCCTAAATTGTAGATTGTTTTGGCATTTCTATATTCATAATTTTTATCATTTATTTAAATATGTATTATATTTGGATACATAGTAAAGTTATGAACCTAGAAATACCAAAACAACCTGGAGGAAGTACTTGTTTTTACTTTTTGTTGCAAATTGAGTCATGAGTGGTATCCAACGGTGGATTATCCAGCTAATAAAGAACATCCAATTAATTTCTATATACAAACGACGTAATAACAGTGGATGGTTTGTGTGGAAGACTTCAGGATACGATGCTGTTATTTGGATTACTTAGGGCCTATTTGGATTGAGAGTGTTAAAGTTTAACACCCTAGTTTTAACACTTTTTAACACTTTGAGATCCAAACAGATGTGTTAAAACTTAGGTGTTAAACTTTAACACCCCCAAAAACTTTAACACCTCAAGGGGGTGTTAAACTTGTTAAAATGTGGTCCTCATCCGGCTATTCCCTGGGTACCCTCCGTCTCTCTCCTCCCGCATCGCCCCCCGCCGCCAGTTCTCGTGCTGCACCTCCGTCTCTCCTCTCGCATCGCCCCCCACCCCGCCGCCAGCCGCCACCTCCCGCTCCGCCCTCACCCCATCCGCCGCCTGCAGATCCTCCCCGCCAGCCGTCGCCCGCAGATCTTCCCCGCGAGCCGCCGCCTTCCGCTTCGCAAGCCCCCCCATCCACCGCCCGCAAATCTTCCCCGTCATCCGCCGCCTTCCCCTTCGCCCTACAGCCATCTCCGGCCGTTGCTGCATTCCCCTTCCTCCCCTCTGGCTCCAATCCCCATCCACAACTCCTCCTCTCTGGTTGTGGATCCACTCCTCCCCACGCCGATCCAGATCCCATGGATCCACACCTTCCGCAGTCAAGCAGCTTTGCTCCACCGGCTTCCATAGAGGGCCACGACGACGATGGCCTTCAAGACTTGTTCTCTCAGGCCGATTGTTCTAGGGTTCCTCACCAAGGTCTCCAAGCTCTGGATCTAAACTCTCAGGCCGAAGACTTCCCCGACTTCCCCGACATGGACTCATACGCGGAGATGCTTCGCGAACCAACATTCCTTGGCCGCGGAAGCCGTACACTAGGCTTGCGCGCGTCGCGCCGCGGAGGAAGGGTTGGAGGAGGCGGCGGAAGAGTCCCTGTCGGCGGCAGCAAGAGTGGCAACGCAAGCAGAGGAGCTGGCGGCGGCAGCAAGAACACCGGTGCAAGAGGAGCTAGCGACGGCAGCAAGAACACCGGCGCAAGCAGAGGCCGTGCAACAAGGTCCCTGTTCGTCGGTGAGCGCCTTGACGGTGCTACCGCCGGCGATGGACGAGCTCGCATGAGAGGTGCCGTTGCTCGTGGTAAAGGCCTTGCAGAAGAGATATCTCATTTTGGTGGAGATGAGTGGTATGATGTTGATGAAGACAACTCCAATGCACAAAATGTGGAATGCATATTCCCAGGCTCGAAGGTAATTTCTGGAACTCATCTTCTTCACTGTGAATGAATGGTGCAATGCTTCATATGCTTGGATACAATGTGAATTGAATTGTGTGTGAATTGAACTATCCTGAGCTATTGTATATTCCTTCTTGCTTATGATGGTATTTACATTTCATTTACATCAGGGGACCCATTTTTCACTGATACCCACTGCTGATCCATGTGTGGTCCTTTCTTGAACTAGATTACTATGCTTATGTGCAATGTGAATTGAATTACTATATCTATTGAATTTGTGTGTGATTGGATTGCATGTTTGTGCTATGAACTAGATTACAACTGACAAGGCACAATGGTCTGAACCAAATACCCATGTTTTGTGTGAATTATGGGTTGAGCAAATTAGAGGCGGCAATTGCCACAAAGGGACCATGTCAGCAAGGGGTTTCAAGATAGTTGTTGACAAATTCTCTAAGATCACTGGTTTGAAACAAGACAAAGGACAGTTGAGGAACAGAATTAATCAACTAAAAATTCTCTATGGGTTCTGGAGAAAACTTCAAACACAGAGTGGCCTAGGAAGGAGAGCAGATGGCATTGTAACAGCATCTGATTGGTGGTGGAAACAGAACACAAAGGTGAGGGGCAGTATGTACAGTATCATGCAGTCCCTTTGTTTGAATTGTTGTATAACCTGAAAATGTATTTGCAGGGAAAGTTTAGGGAATGCAAAAAATTGCAGCATGGTACTCCTGCATATATGGATCATCTACAGGAAATGTTTCATGATGTTATAGTGGATGGGTCTACTTCTTTCCTGGTTGGATTTGATGATGAAGAAGGGGATCAAGAACAGGAAGCTGATGATGAAGATGGTCAGGAGGAAGAGTAAGAAGGGCCTAATGGGGTTTTTAATGATTATGAGGATAGCCCAGTCAGCACTAACAGCAAGAAGAGAGGCAGTACCCCAAGCACACAGTCCACTGGTACAAGTCCTACCAAGAAATAGAAAAGCCCAATGATGTTAGCCATGAACAACTTGATTGATAAACTGAGTGCCTCTAAGGATAGAAGTGACCATCTTTTGAAGAATGTGGGTGCTAGTTTAGAAGCCAGAATTAATGAAAAAAGAATGAAGCTAACACCTATGCAAGAGATAGCTCAATCAGTAAAGAAGGCACAAGAACTAGCTTTAGAATGTGGAGCAACACCTGATACTGTGGAGTTTTATGGAAGCAGGCACTTGTTTAAAGATCCATATGAGAGGGAATTTTTTTGTAACATTCCAACTCCTGAAGGAAGGTTGCTTCACTTGAGAAGATTTTGCAAGGAGAACAACATTGTCGAGTTTGCAACGTCTACTGATCCCAAGTAGAATTAGAGGTTGTCTCTTTAGTATGCATTGTGACTTATTGGTGTGCTAGCTGTATGAACTATTTGTATGCATGAACTATGTGTTAATGTTGTGAACAATTTGTATGCATGAACAATTTGTATGCTTGAACTACCTGTATGCATGAACTACCTGTTATGGCTGTTATTGCTGTTTGAATAATTAGTTCCTGACATTTTGAAGTTACTGTTATAGGATAATGATTCTGGTGGAAGTGATTCTGATGAGGACTTGTCCAAGGAGTTTCAAATATTCATGGAAATGAGGCAACATTGTCGTAAAAGGACTAGAGACATCATACAGGCTGCAATTATGATTGGTACGTACTATGAAAAACACATGGACAAAGCACCAAGGAGGGTACCCACTGTACCTGATATAGATTGGGTTCACGAAACATTAAGTAATAGAACCTCATGCTATAACATGTTTAGGATGTCAAGCTTAATGTTTCATCAGTTACATGACCTGTTGGTAGACATGTATGGACTGAGCCCAACTAGAGGAATGTCAACTATGGAAGCTTTAGGAATGTTTCTTTGGATCATTGGTGCACCACAGTCACTTCGACAGGTTGAGGATCGGTTTGTCAGGTCCTTAGAGACTATCAGTCGTACTTTTGATAAGGTTTTATCTAGTGTGCTGAGACTAGCAATAGATATCATTAAACCAAAGAATCCAGATTTCAAGACCGTCCACCAAAGATTGAGGAATCCACGATTTTCTCCATACTTCGATAATTGTATAGGAGCTATAGATGGGACGCATGTTCCAGTTGTGGTGCCAAATGATAAGGTAGTCCAGCACACAGGAAGGCATGGGTATCCGTCACAGAATGTATTAGCTGTTTGTGACTTCGATATGAGGTTCACATTTGTAGTCAGTGGATGGCCAGGATCGGTTCATGATATGAGGGTGTTGAGTGATGCCTTAACCAAATATGGGGATAGGTTTCCCTATCCGCCTTCAGGTACTCCTCTTTGTATACTTGGAATGTCTTAAATTTATACAAGGTTATACAAGTTTGGTGTCAATTTTGTTTAACATCATGAATTTGTCTTCTATTTTAGGAAAATTTTACCTAGTTGACTCGGGATATCCTAACCGTACTGGTTACCTCGCACCATACAAGGGTATAAAGTATCATCTTCCAGAGTTTAGAAGTGGCCCAATGCCAAAAGGTATGAAAGAGACATTTAATTACGCGCATTCGTCCCTTAGGAATGTTATCGAGAGGTCATTCGGTGTATTGAAGATGAAGTGGAGGATTTTATTGGGTATACCTAGTTTTCCAATGCACAAACAGAGCAAGATAATAGTAGCATGCATGGCGCTACATAATTTCATTCGAGAGAATGATATGGCCGATACGGCCTTTAGTATGTACGATACGGATGAAAATTTTGTTCCTTTGAACGAACAATCAAACTGTGAAGGACAAGCAACAAATACACCAGGAGGGGAAGAAGACTGTAATATGAATGCATTTCGTGATGAATTAGCTAGAGGGTTGTACAAGAAATCGTAGGTTATTTGTATTTTTGTGTTGTAATGACAAGGCAATATCTGTGTTGTACCGTGTGTTTTGGATAATGCGAATAATTTTTGGCTGTTTTTCTCCTTTACTTCTTTGATTTGTCATTTGGCCGAATTAAGAAAAAAAAATGTGCGTCAGCAGCGTCACCGGCGGGAAGTAGCAGAAGCAACGGTAGTTTTCCTGGCGGGAAGGACAGGGGTATTTGGCTGCAATTAGTAGGAAGAAATGAGGGGCAATAGTGGCAATTCCATCCTTTGGTGTTAAACTTTAACAGGACATCCAAACACCCCAATATGTTAAAGTTTAACACCTCATTTGAGGGTGTTAAAGTTAACACCCTGTTAAACTTTAACACCCTCAATCCAAACAGGCCCTAAATGAATATGCTTCATCAAATTCCAGATTCATAGGATATGAACTAATTGCATCGAACATGAGTTTGAACTACAAATCCATTGCTATTGCCCAATTTGCATTTCAGATGAACCTTTGGTGCTCCTGAATTTGCTGTGGTGGTAGACGGTGCCTGCTACACCGGCGTGGTCTCCTCCTCTGCGCCTACTGCGGCATCGGCAGCCACTGTCCCATGGCCACCGGCACGCGGCCTGCGCCTCCGCATCTGTGCCTTCAGCCGGCGCTGCTTGCGTTGCATCTGCGCTCAATGTGGCAGCCATGCCGTCGTCGCCGTCCGCGACAGGCATGGCCCTTTGGCCAACAGCGAGCGGCAGCCCACGGTCGTCGCCCGGCGGCTCGAATCCCCTCCTGCGAACAAGGATTCAAGGTACAATCCAACGCGAATCGGCAAGACTCCAAACCCTAGCTTCAGTTGGAGGAAGATGAAGAGAAAAATCGATCTCGATCTCGATCTCGATCTGTTCTGCTGCTACCCGAGAAACTCACAAAGAGCAACGAGAGAGAGAGCAGCAGGGTTCTGCTGGGCCTGCGGGAGTGCAGGTGCTGTTTTGGGCCAGCCCAACACGGTTGGGGAAACAGCAGGCTGGTTTGCTTGTTTGGGCTCCAATATGCACAGTTTGGCCTATTACTTCTATACATGTATGTATATATATAGTACATGGTATTTTTCTTGCAAAATTATTGGGTGTACATATCCATGTCCATATACTGCGTCCGCCCTGCATCGAGGAGATGTCCGGTAGCGCCGCCACGGTGCAGACTGCCGTGCTCAAGCTCAACGATCACTGCGACATCTACGGCCAGTGGCCTACCCCAAGCACCACAAGCAGATCGACGTGCACATACACCCAGTTGTCGCCAAGAATGTACGCCGTTTTTTGAAAGTAAAAAAAAACACACAACCATTTCAGAATACAGTCAAATCTTTTTCTTTAATTTTCTTGATCGTTTTGGAGATTAATTAATTTCTTGACCGTTTGCAGCGAGTGTTCATCTGCTCTTGTGGAGCCATTCGGCCTCACCCTGACAGAGGTAAAAATCTCTTAACCTCACCCTGACAGAGGTAAAAATCTCTTGACATGTTCAATTTCAGGGTCAGAAATTTCATTTGACTATTTTTTAGATGAAATTTGTTTTGATCTGGTTGTGGCACTGTCAATATAGGCAGGCCACCAAGAACGCCGGCCGGCGGACATCATCAAGGCGCTGCACAACGGGCTGCTGGTGGACCCGCACGACGCAGCGGCGATGACCCACGCGCTGAGGCCTGCTGGCCGACATGGCGCGGTACGGTGCCACGGTGGCTTGAATGCCGGCGCAACGGCCTCCGCAACATCCATCTCTTCTCCTGGCTGCAGCACTGGCACTGCCGCCTCTACCCGTCCCACGTCGCCGCCAACTGCGAGTCTGCGACCATCCGGCGACGCACCAGCTGCTCCGTGTCCCCGCCAGCCCGCGCCGCAGCCGCCGACGACTCGCTCTCGGACTCGTTCCGCCGGTGCCGTTCCACGGACCGGCCGGCCATCTCAGCCAGGGCGATTGCTTGGCTTCGCACCGGGCCGGCGGCAGAGCCTCCTCGTCCTCGCCGCAGACTCCTACAACGGCAGCGACGGCAAGATGGCACCGACCAGCTGAGGAAAGCTGTCGACATGGCACCACCGCCGGCGGCGGCTCCGGTACGTGCTGTCGACCGGCATGATCATCCCGACGGCCGCGGACCCGCTCAGGCCTTGCGGCACCGACCCGGCCGCCTTCGACGCCCTGATCTGCAGCAGCGGCGCGGAGCTCTGCTACCCGTGGATGGAGCTCTCTGCGGACGAGGAGTACAGAGTACTGCGGGCACGTGTCGCTCCGGTGGCCCGAGGAGCACGTGAGGTGGTGAGGGCTGCCGTGCCCAGGCTCGGGAAGGCCAAGGTGAGGGTTGTTTCTTGTTGGACATCTCGTTTCATCTCCTTTTCCATGGCGACGGCCGACGGCCAATTTACTGCTGATTCTGCAGGCGAAGAAGGTCGATTCGATCGACCCGGCAGTCACTGCGGTTCAGCGGATCCGGTGCAAGCTCGTGTACACGCGCGCGTGCACTCGCCTCAACGTGATCCCGCCGGTGCCATCGGCATCGCGGCCGCGCGCGCTCAGGTGACACCTGACATCTCGCATCAGGCTGAGACACGCGTTGCTTCAACGCTGCCAACTTGCCATGGCCATTTCTGAATTCTGAGCATCTGCTGCTCTGTCTACAGGTACCTGTCAATACAGCGGGGCACCTACCTGTCCAAGGTGGCCGTGCAGCCGTGCTCGTCGGCAAGAAGGGCGACACGAACCGCGAGCTGCTGCTCGCCGTCCTGCACAACACGCTGGTACTTCCGGGCTTAGATAACCACGGCAGCGAGGAGCTGCTCCGCGACGAAGACGGGTTCTTGACGGAGGACGTCGTCGCCAAGGGATCTAAACATCGCAGAAATCAGTTAGATCGCAGAAATCAGTTATATCTTAGTACTCCCTCCGTCCTAAATTAATATTCATTTCGACTTTTTAAAGATACGTAGTTTTCGTTATGCACCTAGATATGTATTATGTCCAAATATATAGCAAAAGTTACATAGCAAAAAAAATCAAAACGAATTCAGATTAGAATGATTATCATTCTAGTTCATCATGACAAATGTAACCTTGAATTGCAATTTGCAGCGCACACAACGTAACCTGGAAAATATCTTGTGTTATACCGATAATTCTGTAGTACACAATTTGTGTGGCTTTGCAACTCGCAAATTTTACATTACGCCTCACATGGAAATTTGAAACACTGATACAATTACAAATTGGTGTGGCAAATATCAAAACATGAACATTAGATTTAGATCATCACCTTCTGAATGTGATAACTGATAAGTAGATCCATTTCCATCAAAAGAAAAAAAAAACTAATTCCACGTCGTGCATACACGCAAATATGTGACATGGGCCAAGTTACTGTCCCTCCACGGTCAGGGTCCAAGCTTGCGCATGGTCAGAGTCCAAACCCAAATAACTACGGCCCAACCCAACAATACTTCCACGGCCAGAGCCAGCGACAACACGTCAACACAGGCTGTCTTCTTCCTCTCTTCCGCCGGCTTCTCCACCAGAACAAAAGGGAGGGGATTCGAATCCCTCAGGCGGTCAGGCCTCCGCGCACGCGCAACGCCCTCCCCCTTTCCACCGCCTCCTCTTCTTCTTCCACCAGCCTGCTCTCGGCAGCAGCAACTCCACCTCCATCCTCACCCTCCGGTTCCCACCCATCCTGCGAACCCATGGCTGCGCCCCCGCCTCCGCAGGCCCTGTCCATGGAGGAACTCCCCGAGGAAACCCAGCGCCTGATCCTGAGGCACATCCCGTGCAGCGTCGACCACGGCCGCATGTCCCTCGTGTGCCGCGCGTGGCGTAACATGATTCGCCGGCAGCGGAACCAGCTGGTGGGGCAACTGCTCCCGCAGCGGCGGCTGCTCCCGTGGCTCCTCCTTCGCGCGCCCTTCCCTGTCGGGAGCACCCGCGTCGCCTGCGTCCTCAGCGGCTGCCGTGTCCACCACTTCCTCAACATCACCCCGCCCGAGGCGCGCTGCTTCGGCTCGCACGACGGCGCCTGGCTCCTCCTCGACACCCGCGAGCTGCGCCCCCACAAGGCCCTCAACATCCGCACCGGCAACGTCTGCGACCTCCCGCGAAAGCTCCGGCGCCGGACCGATCCATACATCCACAGAATGGTCATCCACGTCGCCACGCTCTCATCCTCGCCGGAACACACGAACTACGTTGGCGCCGCCATCGTCACATCCTGGCGGAACCCAGCCCCTGGCGTCGTAGCCGCCCTGCCGCCACGCCGTCGCTGCGTCGCGCTCTGGCGCAAGAATTGGCGGTGGGTCTTTGATTTCGTGCCACCAGGCGATGGCGATGTTGCATTGGATGTTGAGGACGTCCTCTACCTCTACAGTGGAGCCTTCGCTTTCGTCACCCAGGGCGAACATCTCCGCCTGTGCAAGCCATTCCGGCTTCAAGAGAACATGCTGACAACAAACTGGGAGACGCTCCGGTTCCGTCCCCGTGGACGCCTCCACGACCAGTACGTCCGCGCTCGCTACCTCGTCGTGTCCCGCGAGGAGCTTCTCATGGTCGTGAGGTTCACGCCTCATCCTAATCAGCCGACGTCCAAGTTCAAGGTGTTCCGGGGGATCGAACGGAACATTGCTGACGCCGACGCCAACTTCCCCGTCGATATGTACCCCTTCGAATGGAGCGAGCTGGACACGCTGGGTGACCAGATGCTGTTCGTCGGGCATGGCTGCTCCAGATCCTACAAGGCGGATGAGTACCTCCAGGGAGGCATCTACTTCTTGGATGATGGAAAGTTCTATGACGATGCGGTGATCTTCGGCAATGGCAATGTGAATCACTACCCCTGCAGCGACAACGGGATGTGGTCAGAAGGCGGCCATGTCCAGCGCTGCTTCCCGAGGCCAGACCCATCGGACCAATCTGCTCCAGTTTGGCTTCTCCCTTGAGGCAGCAACAGGTGTTTCAACTTTCCTATGATCCCTAAGTGGATTTGCTTGAGATCATGTTAGGTGGCGTGTTGAGGTAGTTTCTGATTGCAATGTTCAGAGCAGGTAATCAATGATTGCGGTATTCAGAGTGAAGTAGTTTCTGATTGCAATGTTCAGAGTGAGGTAGCTTCTGGTTGCAGTATTCAAAGTGAGGTAGTTGTTGATTGCAATATGCAGAATTGCAGAGTCAGATAGTCGTAGAATGTACTGCTTCAATTGCTGAACCTGCATACTACCATGCATTTCCAATTTTCCAGTGCCTTGTAGTTTCCACTTTCCATTCGGTTTTGTTAACTGAATGCAAAACAGAAAGTAGCTCGGATTTTCATTATTTCAGCTTGGAAATGTGTTTGCTAGTGCTCTGTTTTTTCCTTATTTCAATACAGCATGGAATTGGAGTTGCATTGAAGATGAACTAGTGTGATATGGTACTTAACACATTACAGTCATAATGTGATGATTGCTCATCATCCTAGTATAATGCTATGGCGTGGTCCATACACCGAAGCTAGGAAAGCTTCCTTTTAATGGGAATAAATATTTGTGAGATCATTTAGCAAGCCTCCTTTTCTTATACCTCTTCTCACTACTCTATGTGTTTTTTATGTTTTGTTTGTTGGTTTTCATGGACTTATGCAGAAGATGTGCATGGAATTGGAAATGTGACTATTTCATAATCTTAAGCTCTTGCAGTACCCAAACTCATTGTTTGTCTCTATGTTTGTCTAAAGTTTGTGTTAGCCTTAAAGTTATGAGCCTGAATGTGGATTTCACATTTACTAAATGATGGCTCACTTATTGTTCATCCTTCCATACCCTGATAAATTAGCATTTGAAATTCTCTGCTTTTCTAGTGAGGAAATCAGCCTTTCACATAACTTGCAATGTATGTCATCTTTGGATAATGGACGTTTTTTAATAATAATTCGGTATCTAGCTATCTGCATAATTTTCTAGTTCATTATGACTGTTCAGTGACATGGTATTGCCATTTGAAATACACGTATTTTTTATTGCTGAGAACAGTGATTTGTCATAAACTCATGATATGTTGATTTTTTATGAGTCCGGGTAAATTACCTGAACTTTTGTCTTTCTGATCAGATCCCAGATGCCCCCATAGTATCATGATTGCTGATTCCTCTAGCACAATGCTATTAGTATTATCTGAACTTTATCTGCCACAAGATAGTGTACTTTCAGTTTCTGGAATCTTCTTTTAATATTGGATTTCATAAAGTCGAATGTAGAAATGCCGGCTAGCTATGAAATAAAATCAGAAATCCTTACTCCTTTGTGATTCTGATGTGTCCTCAAGCTCTTGCAGACTTACAGACTTACAGTACATTCATTTTATCATAAGCTCTCTGTTCTAATCTAAAGTAGGTAGCTTTGACCCTTGTTTTTCTAAGCCGAAATGCAGATTTCACAATTTCTAACTGATGAAGTCCTTTCCGTATGTTGATAACTTTGCATTCAACTGCATTCTACTGAACTTTCAATCTAAATCACAGCTGTGTAGAGTACATATTTATCTTAGTTTGGTTCTAGTTCATTAGAACAGAAGCGACATGCATGGTAAATTGGTAATGCAATTTGTAGTACACGATAAGTTAACTAGTAATGTCCTTTTGTTAATTCTGTATAGTACAAATGCTTATACTGAACCACATTTTCAAGGAAAATCTTGAGTTTTCTTTTCACACTTTTTAGAACAAATGGCAAGTGGGGACACCATGACTGTGTCGAAACTGCACATGGTGTCAAAACGGAAAATTTGAAGGGGCCAACATCTGGTATTTCGTTCTGGGGTGGTTAATCGAACTCCATCCATAGTTGAGGCGACAAATAGATTTCTTTTTCATAAAGTGATTGAAAAACAAAAAAGGAAAAAAATGTAGGGAATGGTCACTGGTCTATTGGCCCGTATCATATGGACTTGTTGGCCCAACCAAATGCGGCTCAACCAATATTGCAGCTGCTAACAAAACTGCTAGTTGAACATCTCTCTTTACATTCTAGGCCCGTTCGGTTTCCTCAGAATGGCCCGGAATGAGGCCCGTTCCGGGTGGTTTGGAGTGGCCCGATTCGAAGCCAGCTTGCATTGAAAAAGCTGTTCGTTTTGGCCCGGCTTGGAAAGAAAACCGGCCTGGATTGGACTCCTCCCACACTCCACGGCCCGGATCACAACCCTACCTCACCCTCGGAACGAATCCACGAGCGCTGAGGCGAGACGCGGGGACGCAAGGGCTCCGCTGGCGGCGCACGAGGTGATAAGGCGGCGGCGAGAAGTCGCGGCGCGAGGTGACGGCGTGGTGGCGTGGCACATCCCCAACAGCGACCGGCTCCCGTCCAGCCTTCACCCTCTCCGCCGCCTTCTCACCGGTAAGCGCCTCCCTCACTTCCTTCCCCTCTCCCATCCTCGCGTTCTTGTTCTTCATATCCGGAAGTTTCCCTTGTTGCGCTTCTTTGGTTGGTGGGCGTGTTGCTGTTTTGCATTGGCGATTTGGTTGGTGGGTGAGGTTCGTATGGATTCGCCGATCTAGGTGGCCAGGCTGGGCTGGCCGGTTCTTGTTTGTTGTGGGCGAGGTTCATTAGAGCAGGGGTACCAGCCTGGGGTACCAGCCTGACAGCATCAGCACAAATGATTCAACTTAAACTGCACACATCAACCCAAACTATATCAGTTTTTATCTCAACCTCCTACTCTAGACTTCTTTATTGCACCCTGATAATGGTTGAAGCTCTATTGCTCATCCCCAAATGACATTGTGTCCATCATGTCTAATTCCCATTCTCAACAAACTTTGAGTTCCTGCATAAATGATATAAATGAAGAATATCAATGATCCTGTTCTTTGAGAACATTAATTTCAAATGCTATATTGTTCCTTGTCTTCCTCAAGACCCAGCAGACTTTCTAAACCAAATATGATGAGTTCAATTTTTACTACAAAACCTTGAGCCAACCAGTTATTTGTGTCTTGAGATCATAAATAAAACCGGCATACACACCGCCAACCAACTGCATCTCCGATAAGTTTTATGTAAAAAAGAGTTTTTTTTTTGGCATTTGCATTTGCATTTGCTAACGCTGCTTGCAATGTTTAGAGCCTGCCTGGACTTGGTTTTTCCTAGAAAAAGTACCATATCGGAATCTCGACATTGAGAGGTGATTTTGCATTGAAGATACCATGCATTCACAAATTAGGGATACTCCCATGAATTAGGACTGCATACGTAGGTATTGGAGTACAAAAGCCCTGTCTTGTAGCAAGAGTATCATCCTGAATTTTTGGAGGGGAAAATAATCAAGTCTCAACTTCTCATATAGAACTTTCTGTCTTGGAATTAGTTTATGCATTTTTCCCTGAGTTGCTTCTGTTGCCATAATAGTGAACATTCCTGTAATGGCAACTCACGTGTATATTTAGTTCAGCAAGGGATTGGTTTATATATATGCATCTCCTTTTCTGGGCTCTGTCTTCTCAGGCCTCAGGATACAATTTGATTGATATGGTTATTTTTGATGCGGTAGGTTGTGATTCTGTGTGAGGTTTGTTGTCTCTTGACAATGATTGGGCATCACACTATTTAGTTCATAATTGATTCTGATTGTTTGTTGTAGATTTCTTTCAAGTCAAAAGATTAGGTAGGTCAAAACATTACTTGTTTCCTATTCTCTGCTGTGGTCACCAACCCATTGTTTTGGCTCTCTTTGTTGCTTTCCCTTTGATCCTCGTTTGGTCTTGTTACTTAACTCCAGGTTGTGATCTTGGTGCTGTTAACTGTCATTGTTTCTTGCGAGTTGCAATAACCGTGCAATGTATTGTGTTTATTGTCACGATCAAGGGTGGCAAGGGTGTTTATCCAATGGGTTTTTTTTAACAAGGGTGTTCCGCAGTCTAGGGGCCTCCTGATACTCCCATCCTTCCAACGTTTGGCCATTCTCTTTTACATTTGTTGGAGAAGCATGGCACATGCCATGGCAGATGTCAAATGCTAGCTTACCAGCAAAGAGAGGAGAGTTCCTCTGACCCAAAACTATACCATGGCAGATGTCAACGTTTATGTTTTTACTAGTCGTTTGGCATATTTGGCGCCTGACAGAAGATGTCTATCAAAGTCATTTGATATCAAGGTTTGAGAATTAATTAGGGGTGCCACATTTACTAACAGATGTTATGTTCAGCCTTGATCTTCGAAGGGATTGCATACTTGGTTAGCTATGCGATGCAGAGTACATCTGATAGAGCGCTAATTATGATTTTGTGCTGAACTCTTAAACAATAACATATTTTGCATTAAACAATATACCCTTTTCTTATTTCTTGTAGATCTCTCCAGCACCAATTAGAGTTGGGGAAGGTGAACCTCCACCTTCCTGGGATCCGGTATGAACTCTAGGAGGTACTTAATTCTGTCTACGTTTAAGCCTTTCATTTTTTCTATTTAACTTGTTCAGCCATTCATTTTTTCTATTGCAATGAGTAAAATTATCATGTTTAGCCTTCCATTTTATCTATTTAGCTTCTATATGAAAGTGCATTTAGCCCCCTAAGTGGATTTTGGTGTTGATGACATGCATGATTAAGGGATTAATGACTTTATCGAGTGATTGACATGTTTAAATTCTTAAAAAGTGCAAAAGTGTAAGAAAAGAACCCCAATTTCAAATAAAGAATGGTGTTGAGCTTAAAAGAAAACTTTTTTATAATTTCTAATTTTGAAATTGAGTATAGCAACACCATATTATAAACGGGGATGCAGATGGATAGCTTGAAGATATTAAAGTGCTTATTTGAGATGCTAACCACCCATTGAGAGACACAATTCACTCACTTGCATACTTATTTTCTCACAATTGCTGTGAGTGTTGGAAGTTCCGACAAGGGGGTTGGAAGTTCCGACACCGGCCGGAAGTTTTCAGAAACTTCTAACCGGGGATGCTCAGTGGATTTAATTTGACACCATCGGAAGTTTCGACCTTGTGTTGGAAGTTCCGATAATATGCACCGGAAGTTTCTTATACCTTCCGAAAGGAGGTTCCCAACCATTTTAGTTTAACTATGTCGGAAGTTCCGACCCTGTGTTAGAAGTTCCGACAAGCACATAATAGCATTGTAACAGCTAGTTTTTAGGGCTCAGGTATAAATACCCCCTCAGCCCTCTCCTTCATTGCTGCTGACCTAACTCGAGCAACACACCCCATAGACATTCAATACACCTCCCACTCCCTCTTTGAGCTAAATCCTTGAGAGTTTGAGCTAGGGATTGGGTGAGAGCAAGATTGGAGGTGTGAGACTTGAAGCTTTGAGTGTGAGGTTCAACAAGTTCATCTCAAGAGCACTTGAAGCATCTCCGGCCTTCGATTCGCGTTTGTTACTCTTGAAGCTTGCTTCTAGATGGTTAGGTGTCACCTGTTTGAGCACCCTCTTTGTGTGGTGGGTCCGGGAACATTTGTATCACCCCATCATTTGTGGATTCATAGTAAGTAACTCAATCCTCCTTTGTGGTTGATTGAGAGAGGTAAAGAGTTAGTGAGGACCCGGCTCTTTGTGAGCTCCTCAACAGAGACATAGCTTCCTTTGTGGAAGTGAACTTTGGTAAATAAATCCTTTGTCTCATGTGCTTGTTGTGTTCATTGAGTTCATATTGACCTAGAAGCTTGATTTGAGTTGATCTATAAATTTGTGAAGTTCCTTGCATATCTATCAGCTGTAGTAGTCTCTACTCATCATTTATCATCTTTTGATTCAAACAGAATTGGCAGATTAAAGTTTAATTTTGAATTTTGTTCAGCTCACTTCCTGCCGTCGGAAGTTCCACCCCTGTACCGAAAGTTCCGATCCATCGAAAGTTCTAGCACAGTGTCAGAAGTTACGACATATCTAATACCGCTGCGAGTTATTCAGGAAAATTTTATAGTGAGCCTATTCACCCCCTCTAGGCATCACAAGATCCTTTCACTATCTGATTTTAAATTTATATGCTTTAGTTTTGCAATTAGTATCTCTTTGTGAGATCATATTAGAAAGAGGAGGGAGGAAGAAGATGATGTCATGATGATGTTTCTATTCCCTACCTTATATTTGATGGGTTCTGCTAGAAAAGGAGTAAAGAAGAAACGTCATACATCTGTAGAAATAAGAGAGGTTAAGGTTCGTCGACTCCTTAAGGAACATGTCAAGAACTGTCAAGTTACATTTAGGATGGAACCCCACATCTTCAAAGAGGTGGAGACTTATCTTATAAGGAAAAGGCTCATTGTTGATACAAGGATTACGGTGAAGGAGAAGTTGGATTTCTTCCTATACATGTTAAGTCGCAACGCCTCATATGAGGATCTCGTAGTGACCTTTGGGCACAACAACGACACCTTCCATCGTCACATCAACCACTTCTTCAAGAAGGTCATTCCCACACTTTCTCACCATTTCCTCCAGTCCCCGATCCTAATCAAGTGCATCTGAAAATCCAAGATAATTCTAGATACTATCTGTTCTTCAAGAACTGTCTCGGTGCCATTGATGGAACTCATATTCCTATTTCCAGATCCCTGAGAAGCATTCTCCTTTTAGTAATAGGAAGGGCACACTAAGCATAAACGTGATGGTGGCATGTGATTTCGATCTCAACATCACTTTTATTTCTAGTGGATGGGAGGGATCAGCTACAGATTCCAGAGTGCTAAGATCAACTATGAGCAAGGGCTTCCAGGTACCTCCAGGCAAATTCTATCTAGTTGATGGAGGGTATGCAAATACTCCATCTTTTCTCGCTCCATATCGAGGGGTTCGATACCATTTGAAATAATTTGGAGCTGGACATCGAAGACCACAAAACTCAAAGGAGCTCTTCAACCACCACCACACACTACTGAGGAACCATGTGGAAAGGACTTTGGGGGTGCTTAAGAAGCGCCTCCCCATTCTCAAAGTTGCCACATTCCAAACGTTGGAAAATCAAGTGAAAATACCTGTAGCTACTGCCATCTTCCACAATCTAATCCGATTACTTCATGGAGATAAGGAATGGTTGGATCATCAGCCGGATAATATCGATCCAACACACTTTGTTTCTCTACCCAATGGTGATCAACTCAATGACCCAGGCACTGCACAAAGCAATGCTTTGAGAGATACCATCGCTCAAGAAATGTGGGTTCAGTACCAGCAACATGTAAATTAGTCTTCATGAATAAGTTTTAATAAGTTAATTAGTTAATAAGCTATTTTTTATGGTTGTAATGAGTTAATAAGCTTGTATCAGGAATAAGTTGATGAATAAAGTTTTTCTGTGAAAGCGATGGTTGGAAAAGGCTCCCCAAAGCTCATGTGATTGCAAGGGGGTTGCCGAAATTGCGTAGGTTCCTGCCTACAGCAAGTGCTACTAAAAAGAAGCTTTCTCCTAAATGCAGTGGGGCAAAGAGGAGTGGAGGTTCACCAAGAGGTATGGTGTTTAATGTTTCTTCGTGCTTTCTTGTCAATTTTGTATTATTGATGCTATGAAATTTCTATTACTAATGTTTGACCATTGTTAATGTAGTAAAATAAAAAGCGGATTGGAACCCAACTCTTGAGAAATCCCTTGTTGAAATTCTCCATGAGTATAAAGATAGTGGCTATAGAAGTGATAATGGTTGGAACACTGAAGGATGGAACAAGATGGTGAAGGAGTTCCATCTGAGAAATAAGTCTATCTCGTACACAAAGGTATAGATTCAAGATAAAGAAGGTCAGCTTAAGAGAGACTACAAAATACTCAAAGCGGCTAGAATGCTAAGTGGGTTAAAATGGAATGAAAAAAGAAATATGGTTGAAGGATGACAAGCAATGTGGGAGAATCTCATGGTGGTAAGTTAATTTCTTGAAGTAATTCTATGGATAACCTCATAGTGATAACTTAGTTTTTGATCAATGTTTTCTTCAAATGTGCAGACTTTCTTCAAAATCAAGAGGTTTCAAAACAACAGTACTTAGTGAAGTCTGCCTACGACAATCTGTTTATTGGGTCTACTTAGTTTGGACCCTGTGATAGGATTTGGAAAAGTTGGGCCCCGGGCAAGTGCAAATTCTTCTTGTGGTTGGCTGCACACAACAGATGCTGGACAGCAGATCGTCTATCCAGAAGGGGTCTCCCACATCCTGATCGGTGTCCCCTTTGCAACCAAGAGGATGGAACAATAAATCACTTGCTTGTCTCATGTGTTTTTACTCAGCAAGTCTGGTTCAGGCTGCTTCAAATGGTGGGCTTGCAAATTCTTACCCCACAACTGGATGTAACTTCTTTTGATGACTGGTAGGAAAAAGCAAGTGAGAGAGTTTCAAGTCAGGTCAGAAAAGGGCTAAATTCTATCATCATTCTAGGTGCATGGACTGTTTGGAACCATCGTAACTGGTGTGTGTTTGATGGTCTTTGCCCTGATTTGAATGGAGTTCACGAAGTCATAAGAGAAGAGCTACGTCTTTGGGCCATGGCAGGGGCTAGAGGAATTTCCTTTCTCCTCGCCCAGTGCCCTTACAAGAGCAGCCTGGGTCCTGGATCTGGTTTAGGTTTTGTGTTGATAGGAAAGTATAGTTCCTATTTTTGCTAGGGGCTTTCTGCACAGGTTTGCCCTTTTTCATAACGTGTGCTGTAACTTTGGGGTTTTCTTTAAACCCTACTCTTCTTAATATACTGATACACAGCTCTCCTGCGTGTTTGAAAAAAAATACTGTCACATTCATCAAGTTCTAAAAGTAATACCAATAAAATATATCTCATCACATCTGTCGCGTTAATCAATTTCTAAGAATAATAGCAAAAAATATACCTCATGGGATCGGGGAGCCCCATTTCCATATGTACACTTAAGCCCAAGTTCTCTTTATTTTGTGATGAAAGAAGTCAAATAGACAAAATTATGTTAGTGGTACGAAAAATGAACCGGCAAACAAAAGTGATACTATTGATGAAAATTTCTGTTTGTTCATATGTCGCCGGAGTTGCGGGGTCATAGAATGTAGATATCTTAACTATGGTAACTGATTCTGTACTGTTGAAGCGTTTGAGAGGTTCCTATATGTAAACAGGCTTCTGGCATGAACCTCACACCCATGGCAGTCATGCGCTCCTGAATCCATTAGGAGCCACTTATGTGATATGTACGCTGACCTGCTGAAAGGTTAATTCACTGTAGTGTTTTGATATGCATGGTACCGTGTACTTGCTGAATAATTGACCTGTACGAATACAGGCCCAGAATTCGATTGTGCACTATATAGCTAAAACTAATCATGAGATTCATAGACAAGCTATTGCTTCTTTATTTATTTCATCTCCCTTTATTCTGTTGCCAGGAGATAGTGGATTGGTTCAAGTTTCTTGCAGCTCATATTGCAAATTTGGGTCGTGGAGGAGACCAAATGCCATCCCATCATCTTTGTGCTCATGAGGGAGAAGTTGTCTACTGGGAGAGTGTGCTTCGGAAATCAATGCGTAATATTTGGCCAGTTCTCATTTTGTTAATGGGAATGGTAGGGGTAGGTTTGTTTAAAAGGACTTAATTAGTCATCTGCTTAAGTATACTTCCTCATGTAGTTTGTCACACACATTTGACTTCATCTCTATTGTGAACAAGGTGCCATTGCTTATTTGTTTATTGGAATTTGCGCGGACATTTACTTCACTCTATACTTAATAATTATTCAATTCGGCTGAATTATCTTTTTATCTCAAAGGATGCATGTGCTTGAATCTGCATTATTCAATTATGCAACCCCATCTGCATAAAAAGTTAGCAGAGGTTTAATCACAAGGTAGGCATTTCCAATTGGCTGAAGAATATTCTTAAAAAGGTAAGAAATGTACTCCGTCCGTTTTAAATTGTAGGTTGTTTAGCTTTTATAGGTTCATAGATGTTTATATGCATCTAGACATACACTATATTTAGGTGCATAGCAGCAGCTATACACCTAGAAAAGACAAAACGACCTACAATTTGGGACGGATGGAGTAGCAGTCATGCCTTTTGCATGAAACATATGCGGTTTTTACTGCCTAAGAGAAATAATAAGATGTCACGCAATCTTAGAAATTTTTTTAACAAAAGACAAATGGAAGGTTCATCAATAGTTTGTAAACAAAGAGTGCCCCGAGTCAATTCACAAACAGTATGCAGCTTTTGCTTTTCCGACAAATTGTTTTTCGCATTTTGCTGTTTGCAGCTCTCTGAAGTCTTAAGATAATCCCATTTTTGTTTCAATGTCTCATGAAGAAAAGGGAGCCTTGATGTTGTAAGAGATGTCAATTTCTCATTAAGAATTATTAGTGTTTTAATTTGCTGTACGAACTGATGGTGGTCTTGGTGGTGCCTAAGAGATAAATTGACCAAAGAAGAAACAAATCAAATACGCTGCACAACTGGCAAGATGAATTGACCTTGTTTACTTCCCAAGTTGGAAGTTGCAAAATTGGCAATTTGCCATAAATGCGACACTGTAGCGTTTCGTTTGTATTTGTGAATTATTGTCCAAATATTGACTAATTAGGCTCAAAAGATTCGTCTCGCAAAGTACAACAAAACTGTGCAATTAGTTTTTGATTTCATCTACATTTAGTACTCCATGCATATACCGCAAGTTTGATGTGATGGGGAATCTTCTTTTTGCATAGTGTCAAAGTTGGGAGTTTGGAGGGAAGTAAACAAGGGCTAAAGATCATGAGAAGCATCCACAATAATATATGAAGTTCTCTGACAATATTATCAGACTTGCTTTGTATAAAAAATATTTTCATATAGGAAGGGAAAAATTGACTGATTCAAATCACAGAAAAGAACAAAAACCTTCTCATAAATATGTTACGATTATGTGTGGCTATGGCTAGCAAGTAAACTAATAATGCCTTAGAAAAAACAAAACAATGGAAAATGACACCAGAAAGAAGATCGAACAACACAAGATACAGCTCTGTTCGCATAATAATCTAACAGAAGCTATATCTACGCAAACTATATTTAAAATGGATAAAGGGACGACAATACTTAAAAACAAATATACCATGAATATTTTCACAGCATATTCAGTAAGTCATACAGCCTTCATACGGCTGACTCAGCAAAAAAAGAACAAGAAGCAGTATTTTCGTATCAATTCATGGCACACATGAATAACACCAAGATAAACGTGAAATATGGTGAGGGCAAGAGGTTAAATGTCAAAACTTGCATTACAGTTTTGGTTAACAATATTAATCCGAACTCCATACAGCATTCCAAAGAATCGGGAGACTAGCATTTCACAAAAATCGAGTATTCAGTCTTTAGCCAAAGAATCATCTCGCAGTAGTCCACCTAAATCTGAATGGGCTTTGGAACTGACAATAGATCTGCGAAAACAATAATTCTCAGTGCTTTAGTCCACAGTAAATGACAAGGGCTAACTGGATGGCAACAGGTGGAGTTTTGAAATAACTGATGCTACATATACATGGAAAAATTGAATTGAAATGCAACATGATCATGTTGTAGTTATCAGAAAAGAATTATTGCTAGGTAATGTTACCATCCACACTAGTTTTCAAGAAAAAGGAAATACGGGACGTTGTCAGTTTCAGAATTCTAATATAAATGTGTGTTAGATTCAAAACATAAGACACATAATTAATTTTCTCTCGATATTCTAAGCATAGAGGAATAGATGGTCAATAACTTGTTTGAACGTTGTCTTCACTCTGCATTGCAAATATGGAAAATTGCAGGTTTATATGGACATTCTATCAGTCCTTAACAGTGAGGCCCACCTGTTGATTTGCCAAATGAAATATCTTAACAAATATAACAGGCTTTGATTACCAACCCTAACCACATGAACAACTATCAAATACATTGTGCCATATCCTACTGTAAGATCTCAAATACACACAAGAGTTGCATATTTTAATTTCATCCATTCTTACGAGGGGAAATTATTACATTAAACAATTTTTCCTGCAGAGCAATATATGTCATTTAAAAGAGTTTCCTTAACCCATCTCCTAATGCAACTAATTACATGTTCAATTGGTCACCTCTACCATCAAATCATTGTTAAAAATTAACACTACAATAAACACTCTTCATACCGGAAAACATACACCAGACACTAAACTAATTAAACACTTGAATTGGAACCGTGTAGCAACATATTCAGATTTGTGGGATGGATATCGTTTCGATCTAGCACAATGGTCATGGTCTGAACAAGCAAATTAAACACGAGTGGCAGCCGAGGCAAACTCTATAGAACAAAGCAAATTCGCAACCGGAATCATGTGAACACGTAAGAATCGAAGTATCTGAATGAAATTGTTTAGTTGATCTCATATCACCTAGCTAGGAAGCTTGGGGTGACGATGCGTCCTGAGATCCCTCCGGCGGTGCTGGTCCATCATCTCTGCCTAACTTCCTCGCTACGGCCCCCCGCAAGAATACCATCAACGCCAACACCTGAAGCCTCTCCGGCAGATCGCCGTGCTGGAAAATGGACCACATCGTCAGCTCCACCAGCCCGAGCGTGGTGCGCAAGACCAGCTCCTCCGAGCCCGCGACGGCGCGCGGCGCGGAGCCGACCGTGGAGACAAGGACGCCCTCAACGAACGGCATCTTGTGCTCGAGGCGGGAAAGGTCGGGCACTGCGGCGTCGTGGAGCCACCGCGTCCCCTCCTCGTGTCGGCCGAGCACGTGGCAGAGCGCGGCAGCGTAGAGGCGCGAGGTGGTGTCGCCGGGGCGCTCCGCGGCGAGGCGCGCGATGGCGTCGCTCGCGTCGTCGAGGTGGCCGTCACGCGCGTCGAGGAGGGCCATGTTGATCCGGTCCATCGCCGCCTCCTCCGACGCCGCGTGGCCCTCCGACTCCGCGGACAGGATCTGCGCAGTGAGGTAGTCGCGGCCCTGCCGGAGCGTGCTGGGGTAGAGGGGCGCGCAGCGCAGAGCGCCCGCGAGGAGCGCCTGGGTGGCGTCGACGAAGAAGGAGGACGGTGTGAGCATCGCGCCGAGCTCGCGGAGGCCCGGGTGCGCGCGGACGAGGGCGAGGTGGCCGGTGGCAGCGGCGGCGGGGCCGACGGACGTCGACGGGGAAGAGGAGGGGGAGGCCGAGAGCGGGAGGGGCGAGGAGAGGTTCCACGAGACTACTGCAGAGGACAGGCCCCCGGCCGCTGCGGCGGCGAGGGCAGCGCCGCGGAAGAAGCGCGACATGGCCGGCGGCGGAAGCGGAGGCGAAGCGGTTGGAGGCGGCTCTTTGTGTGTGCTCGGGGCTTTGGCTCGTGCTGATTGGGGGATGGTGCTAACTGGTGACTGCTAAGAGGAGGTGGGGACGGAGAGGCCTTTTTGCGTGCGCGCGCACGCTAGCTGTGAGCCTGTGACGGTGCCTGACGGGCGACGGCTGGAGGGGGAGGGGAACGGAATAGAGCAATGATTCCAAAACTGTTCGGCGCTGCGATATAACCTGCATCTAAAGGCTAGTTTGGAAGCCCAATTTCCTGCAAATTCCCTGCCATTTCCCGCGGCCTTCTTCTGCGCGGAAGAGTTCCACGGGCCAATCAGGCGGTGAATTGGATGCCTGCTAGAAGAGCCCCCCGATGCAGCCCGTTTTCACTGTGAAAACTCACCCATTTTCTTTTCTTTTTTTGATAAAGATACATAATTAGAAGATAACAAACGAGACGAGTTCGGCGGCAACCACGCCATCCACGTCGGTAAAAATTTTTTACGCCATCAGATCTTGATTTTACGGCTTACGTGATTGGTCGGCAGTCCTACACGTTGCCATCTCTCGGCGAAAAAAAAAACCTCCCTTGAGGAAACTTCCTCTCGGGTGGAGTTTTGGAGCTCCAAAATCACCTCTTTTGAACCTCCTCATGAGTAGTAGTGCAACTAGGGGTGGAGTTTTGGAGCACCTCTTTTGCGGCTCCAAAACCACCTCTTTTGAACCTCTTCATAGAGTTGGTGGGTAATTACCCACCAATACCATTGGTTAAAAAAACGGTTTGATTCTATTTCTCCCAAGCCCCCCGCGCGGTGACTCCCTCCCTCCCACGCTGTCATCTTCCTCCCCCACCGCCCCTCCTGCTGCCCCTCCCGGCCGCCTGACCCCGCCGCCCCTCCTGGCTGCTGGCCGGCCCCTCCTGCTGCCCCTCCCGATCGATTTGGAATGCGGCGGCGGTCGGGGCATGGGCCGTGAGCGCTGGAGCAGCTAGCCGACAGTTGTCGGGCGTACTCCCTAGACCCACGAGTAGGCCTTGGACGGCCCACTAAGGGACGTACTCGGACATGATCAGAACAAGGATAGGCGTATCCTTCTCGGACTAGTCTTGTATGTTTATGGAAAACTACTCAGGCCAATACCGAGTAGAACTCTGTAACAGTACCCGACTAGGACTCAGACTTGTAACCCTGCCCTCCCGAGTATATAAGGCCGGGCAGGGACCCCCCTCAAACAGAATCCCTCGAGACCAGAACTTACATCAATACAAACCAACACACAGGACGTAGGGTATTACGCGATCTAGCGGCCCGAACCTGTCTAAATCGTGTTCCTTATGTCACCATTGATTTCTTGATTCTCGACGACTCTTACCGCATAAAAGAACACCTAGAGTACCCCCTAGGCGGGTTGCCGGTCTAAAACACCGAAAGCTAGCGCGCCAGGTAGGGGGACTCGTCGAGTTTCTCAACGCGAGCTCAATGGCGAAAGTCATCATTAGGCCCGTCTTCTTCATCGAAGTCGGCGCCTCCTGAGTTTTTGGATCCTAGTTCTGCGTCGCCGAAGGCTCGGGATCGTTCCGGCGCCAGATCGTCGACACTCAGGAGAAGAAACCAGAAAACCTGACCAGAAAAAATCAAGATTTCAAAGTCAACAAGTTCGAGTTCGACTACGCGTCGGATTCAACTTCGCCTCGGATTACTCCAACGTTTCGCTCGGGGGTCGGACACTGCCGACCCCAGGACTCAGGGTCGGGCGAGGTGGAGTCTCGCTCAGGGGTCAGGCCCTCTCGACCCTAGGACTCGGGGTCGGACGAGGCGGAACTACCCCTCCAAAGGGTCGGGCTCCGCCGACCCCAGGACTCGGAGTCGGGCGAGGCGGATTTCCACTCAGGGTCGGGCGAGGCGGAGCTACTCCCCCAAGGGGTCGGGCTCAGCCGACCCTTGGAGTCAGGGTCGGACTCACTTCGGATTCGGCGGCCCCAGTCAGCATCCAAATCAGGTTCGACTTCAAAGCGGTTCCCGCACGGACTCAGCAACGCGACAAAAGTCTACCAAGGTTTTCTTGCTCGAACCCCAGTTGAACTCGGGCATGACGAGGATGTTGACTCCGACTCATTCTACTCACCAGAGATACCATTATCTGGTCCAGCTCAAGGGTTGGTAATAACTTCGACATCACAAGGCAGATTCGTCCACTAGCCGGGATTGCGACCATCTTTTCTTGACTGTGACTACGACTCACGCCTCGTCGCCCATATAGACAACCTGCCATATCAAGAGGGCGTTCGACTTACGTCCAACCACGAAGCAAGCTACACAGAGATTGCTACATCAAGTTCCGGAAGCTACTACCCGGACAGGGAGATACTTGTTATTACTCAGAATAACAACTCGGGTACTAGCCAGAATAGAATCCCAGGCGACTAGCACAAATCGACAACATCTCTGAAGATGAGTCTACAGCCGACAATGAAACTCCCGAACAGCGCAACCAACGAAGGGCGCGCAATGCCACTCGAGCTGAGCGACGACAGTCGATGGCTACAAATATTCCTATAACAAATCTTGAACGGGCTTTCAACGCAGTCCAGGCTCAGGAGCACAATACTCCACTCGCGGCTATCGCTTCAATCAACCTTTTAACGACATTGATGCCTCAAGATAAGGATAACGCAGCCACAGCTCAACTCGTGCAGCGTGGCAACGGCCTAATCGCACAACTCGCAGAGCAAGCCTACAAGCTACTCGACAAAGAATCACCAATCCCATCCATTCCTCGCATTACATCGCATCAAGACGGAAGCAGGGGGGCTACAGATAAAAATGTCACCCCACGAAACGATGATGCAGTCAACCAACCCCGGCAACACAGCCAAGGTCCAAACAAGCATAAAGCTCCTACTCAACAGAAGGATGTGGGTGAAGCCAGCTGCACCAACTCGGTTAAAATTATTTGCCCTACTCGGAAGATCCGCGAGATGTCCAACTTCAGCGATCTACGAGAAATCCTCAATAGTCGGCGCAAACGAGAAGTCGACAGCTACAACCACTTTCCTGCTTTCACAAATCGGGTAATGAAAACAAAATTACCCAAAAAGTTCAAACCAACCGGCATTACCAAGTACAACGGCAAGCAAGACCCAGTTCAATGGCTGCGCTGTTACTCGCTAGCCGTCCAAGCAGCCGGGGGTAACAACGACACCAAAGTCATTCATTTCCCCATATGCATGGAACCCGCGCCACTAACCTGGCTCGAGTCACTCAAACCCAAGTCCATTGACTCTTGGGCCGACTTGACAAAGGCTTTTACCAACAACTTCGCCGGCTCCATGGCTAGACTAGGCAACAAAATCGACTTAAGACAAATTAAGCAGAAAGAGGGCGAGACCCTACGCGACTATCTGCGACGGTTCTTCGAAAAGAAGGCTACTATAGTGGACATCTCCGAAGCAGACGTCATCGAGTGCTTCCAAAACGGACTCTATGATCGATGAACATACCAAGACTTCGGTCGCCGACGACCAGCCGATGTCAAAGAACTCAAACTCATGGTGCAACAGTGGACCGATGAAGAAGACAAAGAACGAGAACGGTTCGGTTCCCACCACAACCGCGGACGCGACAACATCCACACCAATGACACGGATAAAAATCGGCATAACGATGCTCGGAACTCCTATCCGGGTAACCACAATCGCAAAAGGAAGCCCGACAACACCGTTGCTGCCATGACCAGCTTCGGAAAAAAGGGACATCACAGAAACGACGACGGACCAACCTTCACGGAGCTACTCAAAAAGCAGTGCCCCTGGCACCCGACTAGCAAGCACTCCACATTAGACTGTTACAGTATGCGCCGAGTCATGTAAGACTTACCCGCACCACCAACCCCTGAAGAGTACGCCAAAAAAAGAGACAAGGGTAAAAACAAAGCCCGCAACGACGAAGATGAGGACGGCGATTTCCAACCAGCCTCAAAAACCGTCAACGTCATTTTCGGCGGCATTCCCGGCACTGCATCCAAGTGAGCTAACAAACTCGTACTCCGGGAGATCATGGCCATCGAGCCGACGGACCCCACACCGCTAAAGTGGTCGGAAGTTCCAATTTCTTTCAGCAGAAAAGATCAATGGACAAAATTTTCAGAACCAGGCCATTTTCCACTAGTCCTGGATCCAGTCGTGGTAGGTTCAAAGTTAACCAAAGTACTCATCGACGGCAGGAGCGGCCTCAACGTTATCTTCGCCAAAACATTAAGGAAAATGTGCCTCGACATCACTGAAATGCTTACCCCAACAGATTCACCTTTCTACTGCATTGTACCCGGAAACGCGGCCATACCACTGGGACAAGTTGTCCTTCCAGTCACCTTCGGAACTAAGGAACATTACTGCACCGAGTACATCAGATTTGAGGTCGCCGACTTCGAGACATCTTATCACGCCATACTCGGACGGCCAGCACTAGCCAAGTTTATGGCAATACCACATTATGTCTACCTGGTACTCAAGATGCCAGGTCCCAAAGGAGAGCTCACGCTACGAGGAGATCTCTGGAGATCCTACGAGTGCCACACCGAAGCCGTGGAAATTGCTACGACTACTCAATCTCCTAGTCTCATGCAGCAAGTCTTCACAGCTTCAAAGAAACTCCATCCCACTGAACTAGAGATCCCGAAAAACAATTCGGGCTTCGCAAAGGTGAAACCCGCCAGTGAGCAAGACTTAAAATCGATCGACCTCCAGACCGGTGATCCTTCCAAAACAGCCCTAATCAGAACAGGGCTGGATCCTAAATAGGAATTCGCGCTCGTCAGTTT
This sequence comes from Setaria italica, assembly GCF_000263155.2. Lineage (NCBI taxonomy): Eukaryota > Viridiplantae > Streptophyta > Magnoliopsida > Poales > Poaceae > Setaria > Setaria italica. Next base: position 24,922,713 of record NC_028454.1, read on the forward strand.
CCTTCGGGCTAACCATGATATCTTCGCTTGGAAGCCGGCTGACATGCTAGGTGTGCCCAAGGAACTGATCGAGCATTCTCTCAACGTCAATCCCAAAGCTACTCCAAAACGGCAACGACTACGCCGGTTCGCTCAGGACAGGCAAGACGCAATCAAAAAAGTGTTGGCCAAGCTACTCGCGGCAGGATTCATCAAGGAAGTTTTCCATCCTGACTGGCTCGCCAATCCCGTGCTTGTTCGTAAGAAAAACAACAAATGGCGAATGTGTGTCGACTACACCGACCTCAACAAACACTACCCGAAAGATCCTTTTTGGCTCCCCAGGATGATCAAGTGGTTGACTCCACCGCCGGATGCGCCTTGCTATGCTTCCTCGATTGCTACTCCGGCTATCGTCAGATAAGCCTCAAAGAGGAAGATCAAGCCAAAACAGCGTTCATCACGCCCTTTGGAGCTTTCTGCTACAAAACAATGTCCTTCGAACTCAAGAACGCAGGAGCAACTTACCAAAGGGCTATACAGATGTGCTTCGAAAAGCAGCTTCATCGCAATGTCAAATCTTATGTTGATGACGTCGTCGTCAAAACAAGACACCGGGAGGAACTCATTGCCGACTTGGAGGAAACTTTCTCCAGTCTCCGCGCTTTCCGTTGGAAACTCAATCCCACTAAGTGTGTCTTTGGAGTACCTTCTGGCAAATTACTCGGGTTCATCATTAGCCATCGCGGCATTGAGGCCAGCCCGGAGAAGATATCTGCCATCACAAACATGCAGGCACCAGCCAGCATTAAGGACGTGCAGAAACTCACAGGCTGCATGGCCGTTCTCAACCGATTCATCTCGAGACTTAGAGAACGGGGACTACCCTTCTTCAAGCTTCTCAAACGCCAGGACAAGTTCAAATGGACGGAAGAGGCAGATAAGGCATTAACACAACTCAAAGACTTTCTGTCAAAGCCTCCTGTACTCACCGCTCCCTCGTCGAACGAGGACTTGCTCCTATACATCTCCGCTACTACTCATGTCGTTAGCATAGCAATAGTAGTCGAAAGGTCTGAACTGGGCCACGCTTACAAGGTCCAACAACCTATCTACTTCGTCAGCGAAGTACTCTCGGACTCCAAAACTCGGTATCTACTGATACAAAAACTCCTATATGCTATTCTGCTCACCTCCCGGAAGCTGCGCCATTATTTCCAAGAGCACAACATCACAGTCATCTCCGACTTCCCGCTCGGCGAAATTCTCCATAATAGAGATGCCACGGGTAGAATCTCCAAATGGGCAGTTGAACTCGGAGCTCTTACTTTGAACTTCAAGCCAAGGACAGCCATCAAGTCTCAGGCTTTGGTCGACTTCATAGACGAGTGGACCGAAAATCAAGTACCAACTCTAGTCGAACGACCAGAACATTGGGTAATGTACTTCGACGGATCCCTCAAACTTGAATGCGCTGGCACAGGCGTCTTACTCATCTCCCCCAAGGGAGACCAACTCAAGTACGTGCTGCAGATATTCTGGGAAGCATCTAATAACGAAGCCGAGTACGAAGCTCTACTACACGGCCTTCGCCTCGCAATCTTCCTCGGCATCAAACGACTACTGGTGTACGGCGACTCCCTAGTCGTCATAAACTAGGTCAATGAGGAGTGGGACCGAAACAAGGACAACATGGACGCATATTGCAAATAAGTCCGTAAACTGGAAAACAAATTCTCCGGCTTGGAGTTCCATCACATCATCCGCGACAACAACGTTGCCGCCGACATCTTATCCAAACTGGGCTCAACTCGTGCAGAAGTTCCAGCAGGAATTTTCGTACACGAACTATGCAAGCCATCCATACCAGAACAGGTCACACCGCCAGTAGTCCCGACTACTGATGCCTCCCGAGAGATCATGATGATAGAAGTCGACTGGAGGACACCCTTCATCGACTACATCAAAGATCACCAGCTACCATCCGACCAGAATACAGCTGAGCAAATCTCCCGACGAGTAAAGAATTACGTTCTAGTTGGAGACAAGCTCTACAGGAAAGGTGCATCATCTGGAGTACTCATGAAGTGCGTCACCAGAGAAGATGGCCAAGAAATCCTAGAAGAGATTCATAGAGGAATCTGCGGCAACCACGCCTCTTCGAGGACACTAGTTGGCAAGGCTTTCAGGGCAGGGTTCTACTGGCCAATGGCTCTGGCTGACGCCAAGCAACTAGTCCAGAAATGCAAAGGTTGTAAATTCTTCACAAAATAGCAACACGTGCCAGCTTACAAGCTAGTCACAATACCTCCAACATGGCCATTTGCCTGCTGGGGGCTCGATATGATTGGCCCGTTACCAACTGCGCCAGGAGGATTCAATAGAGTACTCGTGGCAATCGACAAGTTCACCAAATGGATCGAGGTCAAACCGGTCACTTGCCCCAAGGCAGATCCGAGTCCTCGACTTCTTGGATGAAATCGTACACCGCTATGGTTTTCCCAACAGGATTATCACAGACCTCGGGTCAAACTTCAATAATCACAACTTTTGGGAATATTGCAAGAATAGCGGCATCGATGTCCGCTATGTCTCGGTTGCTCACCCACGAGCCAACGGTCAAGTCGAGCGTGCTAATGGCATGATACTCGATGCTCTGAAGAAACGACTACATGACGTCGGCAACACCAAAGGCGGCCGATGGCTCAAAGAGTTACCCAATGCCTTGTAGGGCCTACGTACCCAACCATGCAAGACTACGGGACTATCACCCTATTTTCTGGTATATGGCTCAGAAGCCATATTACCTGCCGACATCATGTGGCAATCACCATCCGTTGAACAATACGGATATAGACAGTTTGGAAGGAACAAGATGCGCAGCACTAGTGCAATCTGCCAGATACCTTGACGGTTTAAGGCGTTATCACGATCGCAACGTCAAGGAAAGATCTTTCAACTCGGGCGATATGGTCCTTAAGCGTATCCAAGACACGTCAGGATTGCATAAACTCAATTCACCGTGGGAAGGTCCTTACTTTGTATCAAAGGTGGCAGGACCCGGATCTTACAGGCTCCAGGAGTTCTCAGGAGAACAAGTGCCAAATTCTTGGAATATCGAACATCTCTGTCGCTACTACCCATAAGCAGCACCCAAGTAGTCACTTCAATATCCCTACTCGGGCCAACTGCCCGACTACCAACTTCAAGATAACTTCGACATGAGTTCTCTACTACAAGGATCATTGCCCCGGTACAAAACTCTTCATATTAATCTCTACTGAAACAAGAATACATCAAGTTACAAACGAGTACAAGGACTCGGCTTACACGAAGACTACAAGCAACTGCCTACTGGCGGGCTGCATTTAAGCCTCAGGCTTTTACTATATCACAAGGCCACTCAGGTCTGCCGACCGCAGGAAGGGCCCACACGCAAGGAAGCTGCGAAAAACGTAGCCATGCCCAGGTATCCTACCCAAGGCACCGCCAGGTACTCCATCACCGCCATCGCTTGGACAACGGCAACGCCAAATCTGGCAAGACGCACCTAGAGGGAACCAAGGCTGCTCTTTTGCTAGCCTTGCGAAGCCCATCTACTCTATGGCCGCACCTCCACCTCTTTCAGAGCGGGATGAAGACCGCGGCACTCATCACCCATCAGTCGCGAGTTCCAGCGCGTACTCCACTGGATCAGGAGCTGCAAGATGAGGCGTGCGATGAAACCTCCTACGAGGATTCTTCTAGCATCGCGGCTATCCCTACGAGCGCAGGAGTCTATGGAGCGAAGGTGGCCTCAATCTACGAGGAATCTTCTAGCACCGGTGCACTCTTTGATGTCTCTCTACACTCAAACAGAAGCAACCGCAGGCAATCCATCGCTACTCAGGAGCTTGAGTTGGTTCGCCCACCAGATGGCCCTATTTATAGCCGAAAGCTCCAGCTACCACCTGCTCAAAAGTTACTATGCACCCGTGATTAATGAGTCTGACGACTCCTGATTCTGCCCATGTGACTGCACTCAGGTCGCAATGGACAAAGGAGCACAGTACACCCGTGCATCCGCAAAGGACAAAAGAGCACAGTACACCCGTACATCCACAAAGGACAGACGAGTACAGTACACCCGTGTCCCTCAGAAGATGAGTACTCAAACAAGTATTACGACTACTCGCCACTCGGGACTACTACGAGCCAAGCATAGCCTACATGTCGGGGGCTTCGGCTAACTCCGACCCCAGGGTCAGGCGAGGTGGAGTTTTCACCCTCGACGAGGTCAAGCTTAGCCGACCCCAGGACTCAGGGTCAGGCGAAGCGGAGCCTCACTCAGGATCCGGCGAGGCAGAGCTACCCTCCCATAGGGTCGGGCTTCGCCGACCCCAGGACTCAGGGTCGGGTGAGGCGGAGTTTTTCACCCTCGCAGGGGTCAGGCTTTGCCGACCCCAATACTCAAGGTCGAGCGAGATGAATCCTCCCTAGAGGGTCGAGCACAGCAGAGTTGCAATACTTCGGGTTTCGACAAAATGGAGTAAAAACTACTCTTCGCAAGACAACGACAACAAATCCAAAGGCTTGATATTCAATAGTATCAATGTACTCGGTACAAAAACAAGATTACACACAAAAAGCTCAAGGCTCTTCTAAGAAGACAAACTCCAACATCTTGGCTGCAATAGGCTCCGCTTCCTCGAGGTACTGCGCATATGCTTCCTCTGTGCAGTTGCGAGCCACGCCATCTCCAGCCACTGCCAAGTCTGCCCTCGGGTAGTAGGACTTCACAACTACAAGAACCTGTTTGCAAACAGTCTTGCAAAGTCCCGCCACTTTACTCGGGGCAGCTCTTAGTCGCTCGACTAGCGATTGCGGCCCTGCGCCTTCCTCCACGGGGGCTATAGCATTCACCAAGTCTTCGGCCGCTCCAGACAACTCTTGGAGTTCACCACGAAGCCTTCCCAAGGTCTGGGCATGATCTCTGCATGCCACCATGGCCATGGCAAGCATCACGCCATTCTGCATCTTTCGGTCCCGCTGATGCTCGCAAGCAGCTTGTGCTTCTGTGAGCGCGGCCCGAAGATGTTTGGCTTCATCTACCACCCGGTCATGAGCGTTCCTCCAATCAATAACTTGGCTCCTTGCAGCTGCCTCCTGCTTCTTGAGCTCTACAAAGCAAAAGGACTCAGGCCACAGCCAACTCCAGTTGGACACACCCAAAGTAGTCGCAATGCTTACCTTGATACTTGTTCAGGGACTTGTAGCGGCTCTCCAGTTTTTCCTGCAGAAACGCGTGATCCGCGCGTTCCACGGCAAAGGACTTTGCCCCGACTTCATGAACCCGAAGAGCTTCTGTCAGCCGGGCACATTCCTGCTCCAACTGACGGCTTCTTTCCTGAAAACACCCAAGTAGGGTATGGTGAGTTTCAAGCCTCACAGCTATCCGAGTCATGCAATAGCGAAATTTACCTGGAAGCTCCGGAATACATCAATGGACCTCTGGAACTCCAAATCAGAAGGCAAGCTAAGTACTGGCCTTTGGGTACTCTTCACAAGATGAGGAATCGTACCCAGAGCAGCGCCTACAACATTTAAAACGTCAGCTATCAACCACGACTACAATAAACAGAATACAGGCACTTACCTGGAGCAGTCGTTTGTTTGGATTTCTCAACAACAGCCAACACTCCGTCAGACGATGATGATAGACCGGCACTCCCCGAGCCTGACGCAGCAGCAGGAACCTCCACTGAGCGAATCACGTCTTGAAGCATCGACATAGTAGCTCCAAGACGGCCGGTGTCCACCTCGGGTACCTTTTCAACAATCAGGTCCTCAAAAGGAACAGATGTTGTAGTCGAAGGGTCTGGCACTATCCCTGTTTCTACAGGGATAGTGTCCTCTGCATCCCTACACCAACAAAAGTGTCACTGCATGATTCCAAGACAAAACCAACGTCATTCAAAAAGAAATGAAAGCTCACCGGGTTGAACGTGGTGGCAGTCGCACACACTTCTTCTTGGCGACAGGCGGCCGAGTACTAGGTGCCACGGGAACAGCCGCCGGCACCGTCTTCTCACCAAGATCTACAAAATCGAAGTCAAGACCAACAATACTACTCAAATGAAAACAATCGGAAGGGACAACGCTTACCACTGGCGATCACATTGGACAGCAAGGTGCCAGTAGCAAGTACTGGTGACACCTCCTTCGCTACTCCAGCCGGCAGCCCCAGAACCGCCTGGTCAGCAATGGGCGGCATAGCAGCTGACGGAGTTAGCGCGGTTAACTCGGGGGCTACCACAGTTTCTGTTGATGGCACCTTATCCAGCACCGTGTCAACAGCCGCATCACCGACTTCAGGGTCGGACATGGCCATTTCTTCAGAAATAGCCTCATCTACAGTCTTTACGAACCAAAAAGAAGATTCACCACATCAATAACGAATTTCAAGTTCGTCAGTAATACACAAGTTATCGACTACATACCTTGGTACCCCGAGACTTCTCAGGGGTCGAAGCAGATTTAGCCGTAAACACCTTGCGGACTACTCTACGTCTCTTGACGGGAGGAGAAGGCTCGTCCTCCGATTCCTCGACTTTAGCTTCCGACTCTTCTTCCAATTGCGCCAAGTAGCCGGCAAGAACTCGGGACTTCAAACAACAAATCGGTGTCAGCAACAAGAATCACAAGTCAAAGAAGAACAAGTCAGGAGGCAAATACTTACCACTTTTGGCTCGTACCAGGCGTCATACTGACGAAGGGCTGCAGGGATTACTGGTACTCCCTGGTAGTTCCTAAAAAACTTAGCCAGCAGCGCCTCTACGTCATCATCAGATATGTCCTCATCAGACATACGCGATGGATCCTTCAGACCTTCATACTCACTTCCCGAGTGAGCGCGTTTTTGAAGTGGCTGGACCCTTCTCTTCAAGAAGCTGGCCGCCACGTTGATCCCAGTCAAACTGAGTACCTTCAACTCGGTGATCTGCTGCATCAGGAGATCAAGCTCAGGGGTGTCCTCGGGCTCGCTTACCCAGTTTTCCGCATGCTTGGGCGCGTGACCAGTCACCACAGGCAAGCGAGGATCATGGTTCCCGATGTAGAACCACCTTTTCTTCCAATCCCCATGGGAGTCGGTCAGATTATACTCAATATACGCATTCGAGTTCCTGAGTTGGAACTCGGTGCCTCCAAAGATTTCTGTTCGCTGGGCACTCGGCTGAGGCTTGCAACGGAACAGCTTCCTAAACAACTCAAGACTTGGAGGTACTCCCAGATAAACTTCGCACAGATGTACAAATATAGACATGTGCAGCACTCCATTGGGATTCAAGTGGACGAGCTGAAGATTGTAGTACTCGAGAATACCTCTGAAGAAGTCGGAGGTGGGCACGGCCAGTCCCCTTTCCACAAAATGAGCAAGCATCACCGTCTCGGCAGGATGTTCCTCACACTGCCACGCATTGGGAAACGCGGGGCGCCATTCAAGGATCTCCTTCGGCTGAAGGAGCTTGGCATCAACTAGCGCTTGGACTCCTTCCTCCTTCATCACCGAGTGTTGCCACATTACCCCAGGTGGCGGCGGAGCAGTCTGGTTTGTCGGCCCCACCTTCGGCGCCGGCAGCACCAACTCCTTCCCTTTCTTGGATTTGACCTTGCCCACCGCCGGAGCCTTGCCTTGGATCTTCTCGGGTTTCTTGCCCATCTTCTTGGAGCGCATTCGATGGACTCAACCTCAAGATAAGGAAGAGGCTTCCACTCAGATCTATCTCACAAAGCGGCAATAGCGGAGGCGGCGGCACTGGCGGCGGCGAAACTGCGAGCGAAGGCGCAGAGGAGGAGGAAGAACAGATCTAATGCCCGTGCGGCGTCACAGCAACCGAAAAAGGTCTGTCCAGATTTATCTCTGCCAGCTCCGATTTCGACGCGTCAGTTGCACAACAGACAGATTAATCGCGTATTAATCGCAATAAACACCCAACGGCTACTGCATTCAACGGATTGCTGACCACTTCAACGACAGGAATCGCCTAAGTGCTCGGGGGCTGCGGGTACCGTACCTGTTGGTCAGTTTTTTATTTTTCAAGATCTCCGAGGGTAAAATGGGCAAAAGCTGGTTTGACCCTAAGCCTGATTCTTCGACTCAACCTAAGGCTCGGGGGCTACTCCATATGGAGTGTGATTGACATCGCACTACCATATAAAATTACTCAGGAACAGAGATAACTCGAAGCTGCAGAAAGAGTACCTTCCAGCCACGCGACAGTACTCGAACACTTCAGCCTGCAAAACTACTTGGGTAGTGCCTGCAGTGCCCAAGACTATGGCGCACGACTACAAAGTACTCGGGGGCTTGTTGGGCGTACTCCCCAGACCCACGAGTAGGCCTTGGACGGCCCACTAAGGGACGCACTCGGACATGATCAGAACAAGGATAGGCGTGTCCTTCTCGGACTAGTCTTGTATGTTTATGGAAAACTACTCGGGCCAATACCGAGTAGAACTCTGTAATAGTACCCGACTAGGACTCAGACTTGTAACCCTACCCTCCCGAATAAATAAGGCCGGGCAGGGACCCCTTCAAACAGAATCCCTCGAGACCAGAACTTACATCAATACAAACCAACACACAGGACGTAGTGTATTACGCGATCTAGCAGCCCGAACCTGTCTAAATCGTGTTCCTTACGTCACCATTGATTCCTTAATTCTCGACGACCCTTACCGCATAAAAGACCACCTAGGGTACCCCCTAGGCGGGTTGCCGGTCTAAAACACCGACAGCTGTGGCGAGGAGAGACTTGGGGATCCTGACAATGAGGACCTGCGAGGCGAAGGGAGCGTCGAGGCAAGTAAAAAAAAGGAAGAAGAAGATGATGATAGAGAAGATGACAAGTGGGGCCTGAATTGGGGGGAACAATGACAATCCACACTGAAATCAATCTTTTTTGGAGCTGAGAGCACTCTTCTAGCCAAACACCCTATCTAGACTACTCCAACTCCACCCAGAGCTAGCTCCACTTGGAGTTTTGGAGTGGAGCAGCTCCACCCAGAGCTGGAGCCATGCCAAATAGGACCTCAATCACGGCCGCCACTCCGCCCGAGCCTTCCGTGCCACCGCACTCCTACCCCTCATCCTCGATCCCCGCCGTTGCTCAGGGCAACTCCAACCGAAGGGGGCGTACGCGATCGGCCCGCCCCTCGCGCCTTGCCGACGGCGCCGCCAGCCGCGACCGCGCCAATGTGGGCAGCCGTGCATCACCCGTGCCTTTGCCCCCCCCCAGCGACCCGTTCTACGTGCGCACCGGTAGGTGCTAGTAGTGCCTGAGCGTCGCCCCGCCCTCCCTCCCAACCCTCCCTTGCCTTGGCAAACAGGACTAGCCGCCTCGCCACACGGATTTCGCCGTGCCATGGCTCTCCCGGCGCCCCTCCCAGCTGTTGCCGCGGGCTTCCCTCGTGTATTGCTACAGGTTGGAGCATGGCACCTCCGAATCCTCTTCCCACTGTTTTTGGGCAAGTCTTGGTGAAGGGAGATTTCCCCGTGATTTCTTTGTGATTAGAGATGGTATAAATCCATATTCTTCTTACTATTTGTGCTTGACTTCAAACCTTGATCTGTACTTCCTGTCCTTTGATCGACTTTTATCGGCTGTTCATTCTTAATGTGCTCAACTAATGGTTCCTCTTTGTTTCTGTCAGTGCAGGCTATGGGCAAATGGTTCACACCTAATTAATACGCGACAAATGTTAATCCCAATTTCCCCAGCCAATCTGTAATGTTATTTTAAGCACAACCTTAAGATTCCTTTCATATGTTTTGAGTATAATTGAATCATATATAGAGAAGCTAGAGTCAAATATCTGCAATACTCATAGACTATTTGAATAGTAGTCATCATCTGTGGCCTTTGGGTGATGTTATATAGTCTGGAAACACAAGTACTTTTCTTAGATCAAGAAAAAAGTGCCTTCTTTTTTTTTTCTCTCCTCATGCTGACTCTTTTCCATTTATCTTTTTATCTTAATGTTCTTTTCCTAACTTTTGAGGTTTTCTTTCCGGAATGAAGGTTGCACTGATGGTAGTGCATGTCTTTGTGCTGATTTGTTGCTGATAGTGCCAGGTAAGTCCATGCCCATACTTGCAGCATGTAACTTCCAGCTAACCATTCTGTTGTTAGCAGTATTGCTAATTGCTTTTTTCTTTTGAAAATTTAAGCTTACAAATTGAATCTGGTTCTCCGCTTGTTGTTGACGCAAAATCTGGACTTCAGGTTTCTACGTTGAACAACACGAAGGACCACGAAGATCTGCTTAACTCCAGTGCAACCTCCAAATCAGCTCGCGAAGGTGCAAGACGTGCCACTCAATTTAACATGTAATTGACAAGGAAACATTAAATTCCTAAGGCGAAAGGCGGCTAAGCCTTCGAGCACATTAATAGGCGTTACTTTGAATAAATGCCATAACAATTAGATTTTCAATATAATCATACAGTGTAAATAAACAGAAGTATTAATGGCATGTGCCATCGGCTATATGAGCTGACGGGCTAAGATAAATACAATATAAAACAACAGCCATAAAAGGAGCCCTTGCTAACCATGTGCACGTTAGATAAACTAAAAGATCTTAATTAATGTTATGAGACGTAGATTGGACTTAACCAAGACTGTACGACTGAGAGGGCATTAACCTCAATATGTTAATCTAAAAGATTAGAGCATGGTAACAATAACCTCTTACCTACCACTGACAAGCCCATTAAGCTAACGGATCTAATTAATATCATGAGACGTATATTCAACTTAGACAAGGCAATACGGTTGACAGGACATTAACTTCAGCCCACTAACTTAATAGACTAGCTTGCAGTAGCAAGGTCTCGTATGCACAACTATTGGCTCAAGGACGTCATCATGCTTCTGAGAGATATGGATGATACCCAGCCGATGCATCGGCTCTCAATGGTAGCGCTTTGACGTTAAAGATCTGACGGCTAACAATACGAGTGGTAGGGGTAAAGATCTATCGGACATAGCATATGTAAAGAATGTAAAGTATGCAAGATATAACCAGCTGATACGATTATATAACTGGTGAACGCTTAAACAAGATCAAGGAGTCGATAAAAACAACCTAATCAGATCTAAGTCGTTCGATAACTGTGAGCGCTTGATAAAATTAAGAGATCTATATGATACATCTTAATAAAACTAAACAACTCGATAACTATGAGCAACATCGAAGATAAATAGAATATTGGACAAAGCCTAGAATTGCAATCTAAGTTTACTCGATAACTAGCCACACGATCAAAGATCAGAATATTGGATGATACCTAGAAAGTTCTGATATAGAGAACGTAATGATCGGATGATGGTACTTACAAGCTCGCATGAGATCAAGCCGATGCAGCCATGTGCACAAGAAGAAACTCACCAGTTTCTACTCTACTTCTACTCCTAGGGTTTTGGTGGTGTGGTGCCGAAAGGTTGTATTGATTGATTGATGATTATTCATTACAAAGCTCATAAGTTTATATTTATAACCTGGAGCAAACTAAAATCCTAGTCGGTTACGACATGAACCGGTACAAACGAATCTAAAACTACTAAAGATAAATCTCCACGCTTTCCCTTATTTGGTGGAGTCAATTCTGCTTTGGATCAGATTCTTCTCTGTCTTCACTCGGCTTTTGGAATCCGGTCGCTCGTGGCTGCCGGTCGCTCGTGGCTGCCTTTGGTCAACACAGGGTAATCAACAAGCTTTCTTTTGCAAATCCATCAGCTGTCAGAATCTTATCTCATTGGTTGACTCTGGTAAAAAACCGGTGTCAACACATGCCCCGTAATTTTGAAATATAATATTATGTTTCAAAATTCTCTTCTCATGTTAGCACCCTCACAGGTTCCAAGCCGATATCCCTCCACAACCAAAAGAGTCGTTATCGCAATCATGACCCTTTTTCCCAGGTTTCACAATGGCGCCTCCCTCAATTTTTAGGATTCTCCAGGCAAAAGTCTTATTATATAACTGCCTCATCCTTTCATCTTCTTTACCAAGCCGACTAAGCTTTTTGCCACCGCAAATCAGAAACAAGGCTCCATCGGGAATCATCTTTAGCTAGGCGTAGCAGACGTCGAAGCTTCAAATAGCTCCAATGGCCACCTCCAGCCTCATCCCAGAGGTACTGTATATCAACGCCTCATCTTGATACTTTAGATCTGATCTGCCCTTTTACTAAATCCCTCTTTTTGATTCAATTTGTGATAGGAACTTAGAGATCATATCTTGATTCTGCTTAGCGATCTGAATGGTGCATCCTTCCTTAGCCCTATGGGCGATGAGGATCCCACCAATTTTATTAATGCTGAAACCCAAAGGATTCCTTACAAAACATCTTTCGTGGATTTAGATGACTGGATAGATGGTTTCTGCTCATGGCTGTGTAAACTCCAAGGTTGGAGGACATGGTATTATAGGGTGTCAATATCCAAAAGAGTATAATGGGACGAGCTGTGCATCGGCCATTGCATAGAACTTTCCTTGTCTGAGATGGAAAGGGATGAACCCATCTTAACCGCCGCCTCATATTTCTAGTCAGATACTTTGAATGCTTTTATGTTTGGGGATAGTCCAAAGGCTCCCTACTTGCTGGATGTTTACATGCTGACAGGTCTTGACATTACTTCCCCTGTCTCCCCATTTCACCTCAAGAGCATCAACAAGCACAAGTTGGACACAAAGGGTATGATGAACTAGAGCAGATATATCAACACCTTCAGCAAAACTTTAAGACCTGTCAATGACAAGGAGCACACAACTTTCCTGAATATGTGGCTAGAGAATTTTGTGTTCTATGGATCAACTTTAATTCCATCATTAGATTCATAATGTTCTGCCGAAAGCTGTCCATTGCTGGAAAAATCCCTCTTGGGCAATATTTATTGGGTGCGGTATATTCTCTGATGCATTAGGTATCAACCAAATTATGAGCCGGCTCTCCCATTGGCCCAACAATGGTCCATGGTGGTTTATCCAACTATGGCTCAATGTTTATACTGCATCAACATTTGGAAGAAACCCAACTACAAACTCTTTCCCATCTAAGTATGCCGTAGGTGCACATCCTTTGGTGAAGCAGCATCGGCTTGTCCTAGAGCTTCGTTGACAGCATCATCGGTAGCCGATCTGTTCAAGATCTTCTATAATGAATTCCTGCAGCCATCATCCCTTTGGTTTCCATATGCAGATAAGAACAACAACTTCAAATTCCCAACTGACTTAGACTTGGACCAAGTGGGCATCGATGAATGCAGCACATCCATCTGACTGACAAGTATCTCCCCTTGCGTACTCCCTGTTGGCTTTGGTCAAGGAAGATATCTAAAACCTTCCTATGAATTTTATCATCCATCAGCCTTTGCTCGTCAGCTGGGTTTTGGCCAAGTCCCAATCGGCCTATTCTTCATGGACAAAGTGAGAACCAAGGACCCTTTAGATCAATTCCTCAAATATGACAGATTAAAGAAATTGACCTCCTCATTGCCTTTTCCCATCTTATTGGAATGGAAGCGCCTCTCGGGATATGCATCAAGGCTCTTTGTCTTATGGTGGAAAGAATGGCGAGACCATTTACCCAACAAATCGGTTATGTACTACTGCAAAAAGATTTTCTCAGAATATGATTAAACCAATGAGGTAAAAGTTCTAACCTCAATTTCCCCAGCTCTTTTATCATCATATCTTATTTTCCTTTACTCTTCCCAGGAAGAAACCGACGCTAAAATCTTGGTTGGGAGTAATATTGGCCGGCCGATTGATTACGGTCCGCCGACTCCTACCCCAATCTTGGGAGCCAATGCCCCACCGGTGTCTGCTCTTCTCAAAGGCACCTCTTCTCTCAGCACACGCAAGTTGCCTACCAAGGATACACATCATAGGAAGAAGAGGCAACTACATGTTGGATCAGCATCAGGAGTATGGTCTTTATATTCTCTCCATTTCTTTAAATATCCTTTTTGCTAAATCTTCTTTTGCTCCAAGCATCACCAGATTTGGCATCGATTTCTCCTTTAGACGATGAAGTCTTGCAAGAACAGCACAATCCCATCCAGCAGGGACTGCTATTACCAATTTAGTAAAATTTATATTTTGAGATGATCAATATTCACAGTTTTGCCATATGTCAACTCACACCCTCCTTACAGGAAGAGACAACCCTCAAAGAATCAGTCAACCAACCAAGGGCCACTCCGTCGGCTTCAATGTCACCTAAGAATCCCCTTAACTCTCCAAGGCCTGCAGCCGATGAAGACAACATTCAAGTCGATGTTCATTTGCAAAACAGATTCCTGCCCAGGTATGAATCCTTTGCCCTTAACAGCAACACCCTTTCAACAAATAATTACTCATCCTGAACAATCTTATAGGTTGATAACCCATCAACATCAGCCCTCTTTTCCTTCAGCATTGACGAGTATGTAGATGATGAAAAGATTAGTTCAGGTCAAAAGAAAGCCCAAATCTCGCTAGATATCAAGAGTCAACTATCGGCTATACTAAAGATGCTTCATCAGGATACTTTGGTTTTGCTGGAAGATTCAAAGCCAATTCAAAAGCTATACAAGCAGATCAAAAATCATCTGGCTCTAGATCTGGCAGCAATGTTAACCCCGACATCTTTTATTGAGTCAAATTTCCTCCAAGTTCATGTAGCTCAAAAGCATATAGCCGACAGGCAGGCTAGCCAACAAGCTATGCTCCAACTTGAAGCTGGTCGTTAAAAGGTCAAAGAACTCAAGCAACAGGCTGATAATCTGGCAGCTTCTTCTTCTGCTGTAGAACAGACTCTAAAAGAATTGGAAGTCAAACATGACCAGCTGATGGAAGAATTAAACCAAGTCAACCAAGAGATTGCAGCCACCAAGAGTCAAATTGACACTTATCCTAGTGCAATCTAGAAAAAGAAAGAGGAGTTGACAGCTTCTATCAAGAAAATACCCCGCCAGCAACAGAACGTCAACCAAGTGTCAGGATCAGATGGGGAAGACTTTAAGCTAATAGCTGACGTAGAGGAAATCCACCTGCGCGCGATTGAGGC
This sequence comes from Setaria italica, assembly GCF_000263155.2. Lineage (NCBI taxonomy): Eukaryota > Viridiplantae > Streptophyta > Magnoliopsida > Poales > Poaceae > Setaria > Setaria italica. The sequence goes on from NC_028454.1 coordinate 24,937,789, forward strand.
CATTAAGAAGGTCTTGTAGAAAATACTTGAATTTTTTCTTACGTCGGCCTTTACACAACTCCCGTTTGTCCATCTTACTTTTAGTATCTTAATGATAAGTAGTGTTATGTATATCTCCCATTTAAGGCTTTTTCAAATACTTCTCCTTCAAGGGTCTCTAGTATGTATGCATTTCTAGGAACACAACGATTCTCTCGATAGGGTCCTTCCCAATTAGGTGACCATTTCCCAAATTTGTTATCCTTAGTCCCTGTCGGTAACACTATTTTCCAAACTAGCTCCCCTTCTTGAAAACTCTTAGGCACCACCTTCTTATTCTAGTATTTGGCAACTTGAACCTTATCTGCTTCAATTCGTTCCAATGCAATCAGCTGACAACGAACCAAGTCTTCCAACTCATCTTTCATCAAACCATAATATTCATCGGCCAAGAGATGATTTTGATTAACAATCCTTCTTGATCCAGTCTTGATTTCCCAAGGTGATAACGCTTCATGCCCGTAAACCAGCTGATAATGCAAAACTTTAATGGCTCCATGATAATCCATCCAATAGGCCCATAATGCGTCGTTCAATGTTGTGTGCCACTTTCTGGGAGTTTCATCAATCTTGCATTTTATCAACTTGATCACACTTCTATTGGAAGCTTCTGCCTGACCATTGGCTTGAGCATAATAAGGTGAAGAATTTAACAACTTAATTCCCAATCCATCGGCAAATTCCCCAAATTCCGCGGACATTAACACTGACCCTTGATCAGTTGTAATAGTTTGAGGAATGCCGAATTGATGGATAATGTGCTCCTTAATAAAATCTATAACATTGCTCGAACTAGCATTCTTTTGAAGAAATTGCTTCTACTCATTTTGTGAAATAATCAGTTGCCACAATTATAAATTTGTGACCCTCACTTGATGATGGATAAATTTGACCAATGAGATCAATTACCCCATCCTCTAAACGACCAAGGTTTGATAATTGTATACATAGCCGACGCTGGTGCCCTCTGAACATTTCCAAATTGTTGACATTCTTGGCAACCCTTGTAATATTTGAAACAATCCTCTAGCATCACCGACCAATAATATCCAGTTCTCAATATTACCCATCGCATTTTATGAGCCAATTAATGGGAACCACAAATTCCCCCATGTACTTCATCTACCGTAGATTTGGCTTCTTCTGAACTTACGCATTTCAAAAGCACTCCATCAATCATCTGATAATACAAGGACTCATCAAGCAATATGTACTTGGTAGCCTTGTACCATAACTTCTTGGTAACCTTTGGAGAAGGATTTTTCAAATAATCAATTATCTCATTCCTTCAATCACCAGCTTGATCACCCGTAACATCCATAATTTGCTCTACTGGTCGATATCCTGATGCCATCTAAGCTAACCGATTGGCATCTCCATTCTACTCTCGAGGGATGTGGTGCAATGATACAATCCCAAACTCCTCCAATAATTACTTACAATCATTGAAGTATTCTTGCAACAAATCATCTTTGCATTGATAAATTCCCAACAATTGATTAATAACCAACAATGAATCACCAAAAATCTCAACAACGTCGGCTCTAGACTCTTTCAATATATGGAGTCCTTTCAATATCGCCTCATACTCGATCTGATTGTTGGTCATGCCTTTCTTAAACGGAAAAGCAAACTCAAATGTTGCCCCCCAAGGTGACACAATATATAAGCCGATGCCACATCCTTTGTCACATGACGATCCATCAAAGAATAAAACCCAAGGCACCAATTTAATCATGTCTACTGATTCATCCTGATGATGTACAATAAAATCAGCCATAGCTTGAGCCTTAACGGCCTTAGCCGATTCATACCGTAAGTAAACTCAGTCAGAGCAAAAATCCACTTGCCCATCCTTCCTTTCATGATAGGAGCTAACATTACAAAGGTCCATTCAAAGAAAAACTTATATGGAACACAGACTTCCCGGTACGTATGAAGTTTGCACATTTATTACATTGTATAACACGAATATTTCATAATTTATTTTTTCCGCACTGAAGTGCTTAAGACAGGAACCCGGGAATAATCTATGTGGCTACTACATCTGTGAGCACATGCACAGTTTTATGGGACCCAAGGGACTAAAGATGACGCCGCACAACTTTAAAGTATGTAAAATAAAACTATTACGAGTTAATTATTTTCTAGCTCCTTATATTTAATTGTTCGTGTAACATTCACAAATTTTCAAATTATAGATGTTAAATATTCAATAAGAACTCTTGAAGGAAGAAAGAGTAGCGACAATATGTGAAGGTCTCATTGGATTCCTAATGGACGAGGTGGTAAATCCAAAAGGAGAATTTTATTACGATGGACGACAATTAGACGCTTCGAGCAACACCTCGACGAGAAGATTGTAGATATATAGTTTGATTTATTTGTATATATAATACGCGCTAATTAAGATTGATTTGTACTAGTTGAATTGTGTATATGAATTGTGTATATATATAGTAATTGTATAATTACAAATTTCATTCGTTTAAATACTAGTTGATTTCATTATAAAAAAAATCTCAACTACTTAAAGGGTCGCGGTACTATGTACGTGATGCATGAAAATTTCAGGCGCCATGCAGGGCGTCATTTAGTCCTGGTTAAGAAATCCAACTGGGACTAAAGGCTAACCCTTTACTCCCGGTTGGGAAACCTAACCGGGACTAAAGGGTGACCTTTACTCCCGGTTGAAAGATCTGGGACTAAAGACCCCCCTTATGTCCCGGTTGGTTTATCCCGGATGGATTTTCGGGAGATATGCACCCTACCAACCGGGACTAAAGGCGAGTTCTCTACTAGTGTCTCTCTCACACCCCCAGGCCTGGAGGGTCCCTCCGCAGCCCCATCCACGGTTATTTTGGCGCGGGACAGAAAACTCCACGCACCTCCATCCTGCGCGTGGCAGTCCACTCGCCTCCCTCCATCTCGCTCGCGCCGCCCACCACCACCTCCATACATCCCGCGCGCAGACCTCTACCAAGCCTCCACCAGATTGCAAGGTATTTTTTTGTTTGATTGCTTTGTCATAAAATCAGTTTGGTTTTGTAGTTTACCGAGGCTTGCAATCGCGTCAGTACATCGAGGCTTGCATGCTCTTGTTTTGTTTATTTGTTTGATTTCGCAATTTCCAAGGTATGTCATGTTGCTGCTGGGGCATTCGGATAAGCAGCAAATAGGATTAGCATTCGACGGGTCAGTTTGGTGTTGGGGAATTTCTACAGCAGCGGTAGTGTTCAGTACAAAAATCAAATGAGATAATGAGAGATGCAGTGATGATTGCCCTGTTTTTTAGTCTAAAAAAAGTGAATATGCAATGTTACTAAGAGTCTCATAGAAATAGCTGGATGTTGTTTTCGTATACGGTCCATTAAGAACACTGTGTACTATGCTATTGTAGGACATGTTATTGTTGCGCAAAATGATCATAAAGGAGGTTTTAGCTCTCAGGAAGAACAGGTCAATGTGAGGAAAAATATTATATGGACATGCGGATATTTTAGCTTCATGTTGTTTTAGTGATAAGTTCACAGACCTATTGCTTAAGCTTTAGCATAATTTTCTTATACCGGGAGATGGTTATTTGGATGAAATATTTATACTGTTCCTAACAATTACTGCTACTATGGATGATATTTTTATGTATTGTCAGTGAGAACAAATTATTATTTTCTAAGATTCAAATGTATAATTCTTTGATATTGCCAACCACCAACTTATTTTTTTCTCTGCAGATGACAGCAGGAGGTGGTTCTTGGACTGGCCTCATGTCCGATGAGACTAATGTCGATGCATTGAGCTTATCAATGCCACTTGAAGACACACTGTCACTCCGGCAAGTGGTGGAAAAGGAAGCACCAAACGATCAAGCAATTACACTCCACAGGAGGATATGCAATTGTGCATGTCATGAGAGAGTATCAGCATGGATCCTATTGTTGCAAATGAGCAGCCGAGCAAGGCATATTGGAAAAGAATTGCTGAGCACTTCCATGCCAACCGCACTTTTCAGTCTGATAGGAATGTAAATTCACTTGAGCATCGCTAGGACACAATTAAGAAGGAATGTGGAAAGTTTCAGGCCTCCTATGAACAAGTTGAGCGTCAACATCCAAGCGGCGTACCATATGAGGAGCATGTAAGTGTAATTCTGTACTGATCATTTTATATAGATTCCTTTGTGTTGCCATCAACTAACACTTACTTTTTTGCAGCTTCTTGAAACCCAAGCAATGTTCACTACCATGCCACCAAAGAAGGCATTTCAGTTTATTCACTATTGGCTCAAGGTGAGAAATTATCCCAAGTTTCAAGCAATAGATAAATTGCACAAGAAACTAAGGCCTAGCGAGTCTTCCACACTATCTGAGAAAGGTGCTGAAGAAGAAGAGGGAGATGAGAATGGTAAGAGTCGGAATCCTGATTCAGCACGGGCAAGCCAAACAAAGAGGCCAATTGGAAGGAAGGAAGCAAAGCAAAGGTTGAAGACCAGAGGAGATGCAGGTCCATATGAAGAAGCTATTGAGGAGTTGATCTTGGATAAGAAGGAGCAGAAGAAAATGAGGGAGGAGGAAAAAAAACTGGAGGAGGAGAGGTGGAAGGAGACGAGGATGATTCATCAGCAAAAGATATCCTTGGAAAAGGAAAAGTTCATGTGGGAGCAAGAACAGAGGATCATGTTCTGTGATGTGAGCATCTTGAATCCGGATCAGAAGACCTATGTGTTGGCAAAGAGGGCACAAATTGCAGCACAAAAGATGGCTGCCTTCAATAGTGGATTTGGCAGCGGGTTTGATGGTGGGTTTAACTCTTCTAAAGGTGGTCATGTCAATGGAGCATCACAATAGGTATGTATTATGGTAGCATGCTTCATTATCGATCATTTTGTCTTGCGTTGTTCATTCCATTTGGCCTATTTAATTTTATTTGATGTGATGGCATTGTTCTATATCCACATGTATATGGAATTGATGCATTGAGCATTCTAGTATTGCAGTCCCTTGTTCTGAATTTTGGTACATGGTAGCATGTTACATTTCTGATTGCATATTTTTTTCCATGCAGGCTACAGTTCTTTGAAGGTTCCAGTGTCTTCACTCTCCAAGTCTATTTGCACGTTTGTTACAATTAGAACATTTTTAGTCTTGGTTAAAATATTTGTATTTTGTGGCTTCACATGGATGTAACTTCAACTCACGTTCTTGTTCAAACTATGTGATGGTTTTGCATTTTAAAGTTAGTGAGCTGCGAATATGCTCATTTTTATATTTAAAATTTTGAATTTAAATATGGATCGTGTGTTTCAAATTACGAATTTAGAAATAGTCCACTAGCATTATTAATATTTTAGGTTGAATTAATGTTGTGTGAAATGAAGAATATACATAGATGATATGTGTGAAAATAAAAGAAGAAATAAATAGGAGTTCAGATTTAGAGACCCTTGCTGGAGTTGGTCGTAGAAAACAGGCCCTAGAAAAGTAGGGGGAGCCCCTACTCAAGAACTAGGGACCTCCGTTTACGGGTCATTGCTGGAGTTCCTCTAAGTATACCAACAGCTGTCCAGCCCCATCACTTTCATCCTCACCGCACCTGCATTGTTGCAATTCACGTTAACAATGGCACCGCCGCTGTTTAGCATGTTGACCTGCCCAATCGGTGCGAACTGGGCAGTGACAATAGGAATTGTCATCACTGGAGAGAATGTGAAGAGCTCGAAGGAGGAAGGCTGGGATGGGCTCTGAATTTGGTGTCAGAGGAGTAGCTCCTTGGTCTGGTACAGGTAGACCGCGTATGATCGATGTGGCATTGACCATGGCAGCAGTGTCCTCCCTCTGCCCCCACTCGACATCGGTAGGCTGGACTTCTCCGCTTGTAGCAGTGGGGGTAGCCTCGGACACGGTGCTCATCAGGGTCCCACCTTGCACCCTAGCAGGTTGAAGGCTCCAAGGACCCCTCCAAACTGCAAGAAATAGATGGGCACCAAAGCGTGCAGGAGCTTTAAAGCTCTATCATGATCAATGTAAGGCAAGTTGGTGATGTTCGTTTTCATCTTATTCACAATAGTAAGAAAGCACTGAAATAAAGCATCAGCAGACTCATCGAGCAAATGAACAAAGTCTTCATACTCACGCCGGTAGGTCTCAACGAGTCATGCCTTCACCTGACTAATCCCCTCATGGAAACTCAGAAGTCGGGATCAAATCTCATGAGCCAGAGATAGATCCTCGACGCGATCAAACTTAGCACGGCATAGAATAGCAAATAGGATATTCGCTGCCTTGTTGTCGGTGTGATATTTATCTCTTTATTCTTGAGTCAAGCGAGTGGTAGGAATCACGTAAGTAACATCTTGAGTGATTTCCCTAACCCCTGCTCCTCTACTATTCAGATGGGCTCTCATTCGTATTTTCCAATATCGATAATAAGACCCATCAAAGTAGGGAGGCGCGGTTCAGGAAGAACGCTCAGAGGTCGCCATTTTGGATCTCGAAACAGATTAGGGTATGGAGAAATCTTAACCGGCTCTAATACCAATTGAAGGACCGAAACGGGCTACTAGGGACGTGAATGCGAGCCAATTCAAATTTCTTCAAAGAACCTCGACTTAAATCCCAAACAAAACCACAATCATCTCTTCTAGCAATATCAAGTCCTCTTAGCTATACAAAAGCTAATGGACCAAGGAATGGTGTTAGGAACTAATTTAAAGACTAAGGAAGCTAGAATGAACCCAAGCAAGTGTCGGAAGAAGAGATACGAAAACCAACATGAAATTACAGAAAACTCCAAAAAAATCTCCAGATAATCTGCAACTTCTGTAGAATCCGCACCTACGGATTTTCTGGTGAATTCCCTAAAGAATCCGCAGAAATCTCCGGATTTTTCCGCAACTTCAAAAACAACCTGCATGATGAAGTTGGAAAAATCTGAAACTCGATTAAATGACCTCCAAAAATCATGAAATTTGAACCATATGCCCATAACAATATACCAAGGCTATTCCCAAAAGCTTTCAAGTATTCATCATGAATTATAGAGAACACCAAAACCCTACAAAGAACTCGAGTTTTTGGGAAAACTTCAAATTCAAGCCGAATCCATGGGGGATTTGAGAGGATATCACATCATTGATGCTCACAAGGGTCCTAGCAACAATTTCCCCGAACAAACCTCGCGGGATTTGAGCTCAAACTTGAAGAATGAAAAAACCCACAAAAATACCCGGAAAATCCCAAAAAGAAAAATGGGAGAAACAACAAGATTTATCCACATATTTGAGGCACAAATTCGACTAAATCACGAAAATAACATCTGTACAAGATGAGGACTAGCCTCCACCCTTCATCCTCTTCCTAGGATGGAGAAATTAGGAGAAAATAAGCTCTCACCCTATCATCTCCCTCCTCTCCTCTCTCTAAACACTTAGATAGTGTCTAAGCAAATGAAATTAGGGTTCCAAGTACCCCCAAACTAGCCAACTCTAATATATATAGTCCATGGCTGATGATGAAAATACCCCTACAATTACAACTACGATAACCGCCCACGCAGGGGCATTTTGGTCCAGTTTTTTGTAGATGCATCGGATGGACACGCCACCTTCACAACTTTGCTTTGCCTTGACACAAGCTTCGCGATGATGCCACATGCCCTCCTTCTCGGAGATCCGGCCGCACCAGGCTCGCCCCCAGTTTTGAGGTCTAAACCTGGCTGCATGGTGGTTTTGAGGCCCAAACCACCCAAACCATCCATCTTTGCTAGGCCGCCACATGACCTCCTCGATGTCGACTCATGTCAGGCTTCCGCCAAGCCTCCCGCTCGACTCGACTGACGCTGTCTCCATCCAGTCATGTTCTCTCGCCCTTCCGTGCACCATGTGGATCGCCCATGACTTTACCCGAACTCCTTGGGTCCCTCGATCCAAGTCTACTCATGTTCACCCTTCACCGCCCTTGGTCCATCAGTATGAACCTTTTGCTTGACCTTCACCACATGCCATCGGCCACCATGTAACATCCTACACCTGCACATCACAAGATAAGAGCAACATCGTTCCACACAATGTTGTTAATCACTCATCATCCAAGGATGATGACCATTGGTCTTCATAATCCTTCAATTGTGCAATCTTTGCCTCAGATCCTTCAACTTCTGTGGCGGTGGCACCTCTTCACGCCAACTTCCTCTTCGACTCCTTGGGGGCAAGAAGGAGTCGGTCGCTACTGCAAAACCCACCGTTAGTCCTGGCTAGATAGGCTCAAATTTCTCTAAAAGTCCTTCGGGATAAATTTTTTGAGACAAAAGAGGGGTTCTTTAGTCCAAGTCATTCACCCGAGACTAAAGGCTCCCTTTAGTCCCGGTTGGTGTTACCAAACGGGACTAAAAAATTTAAAAAAAACATATAAGAAAAAGCCCTGCGCTCGCCAGCTGGTTGCTCACGCCGCCCGGCCGCTGCTCACCCGCACCGCCGGCGGCCTCCGCCTCCGCTCATGCCGCCCGGCCATCGCCGCATGGCTCCACCCACACTCCTCCGCCTCTACATGCGCTCATGCCCACCCACCTCGACCCACCGCTGGTCACCTCCGCTCCGCCAGTGCTGCTCCCCCACGTGTCGCCCGCACCCACGCGCTCCACCGTCTCCACCCGTGCCCTCGCCCACCTACCTCTGCTCGCCGCTGGTCGCCTTCGCTCCACCGGCACTGCTCCCTCGCGCGCCACCCTCACCCAAGCACTCCTCCGCCTCCACCTCTGCCTCCGCCCTCGCCCATGCCCACCCACCTCCGCCCGCCGCCGGTCGCCTCCGCTCCGCCGCCGCTGCTTCCCGGCGTGCCGCCGCCTGCCCTCGCCCCGCTGCTATTCCTCACTGCTAGTGAGGGGTGAGCAAAGGGGGAAGGGGAGGGGCAGCAAGGGGAGGGGTCGGCCACCTGTGCTAGAGAGAGAGGATCAGGAGGTGGAAGGAGAGGAGCAGAAATACTTGTGCGCCTGTGGAGAAGAAGTGCCGGGAGAAGACAAGGAAAGGGGGGAGGGGGTGGGGAAGGATGTTTTGTCCAGGTTGGGAATTCCAACCAGGACAAAAGGCCCCCCGTTTGTCCCGGTGGGAATTCCAACTGGGAAGAAATCTTTTGTCCCGGTTGGAATTCCCGATCGGGACAAAAGGGGGAAGCGCCGGTGGGATATTTTGGAGCTGTTACAACCAGGACTAAAGGAGGATATTTAGTCCTGATTGGTATTTACAACTGGGATTAAGGCTCTCCTCCCACGGTGGCTTTTGGGGGCATATTTTTGACCCAGTACTAAAGCTACTTTTGTCACAGGCCAAATATTAACCGAGATAAAAGGTGGTGGACGGAAATTGAATTCTCTGCTAGTGGGTGAACTCCGAGATGCCTTGCCAGACACCGGCAGGATCGACGGTGAGGAAGAACGCGTCCCACGTGCACCACCCAAAGCGGTCCACTATCGGTGTTAATGCCTTCTCCTGCATCAACCACCTCCGGATGCCCCACGTGTTCTATAGAGTTAGGGCTCATGTAGTAAAGATTTTGCAAACTAGTTTCTCCATAAACAGGAGAATCCCAATCAAACAAAAGATAATTATTAAGAGATACAGGAGAATCCGTATCAAACGATTCAAGGATTCTGAGGTGGAAGTAGAAACATTTCTCTATTTGTACCAGAAAAATAGAAACTAAACAGTCTCAAGAGAATTAGAATCAGTTCCTCTCAAACATTTTTTGGACAATCCGAACATGTGCCAAGCGGATCCTAAATTCAAGATTCCAGATTGAGGCTCCGACTCATTCGGCGGTGCCACCATTGGTAAAGGGACGGCCAAGAACAATCAGACTGTGGCTTGGGTGTTTGTTGAGAAAAAGGCTTGGCTAGCTTGAGGCGCTTGAGCTGATGATGATGAAGCGTGTTCCACATCCATGGCGGTATATAGGCACAGAGCAAGCAGGGAGGATGAAGACGCCGGCCCAGCCTTGTTGGGTTTTGAGTGGTAGCAAATGACATGTGCGTGTGGCCGGCAGATGTTCCGGGTGTAGGAGCTTGTTGCTGCGGCTGCAACATAGCGTTCTTCGGGCACATAGTCTTCTTCAAACTTGTGCCAGCAACAATTGACAGTATGGTCAACCTTCAAACAAACCTGGCACGTAGGGTGTGAGGAGCTACTGTTGTTGCCGCCATGCCGGTTGTTGAAGCCACCACACCCCGCACCAGTGTTCTGACATGAGGAGTTGTTATTGTTGTTGCCGCCATTGCCGGTGTAGCTGCCGCCGTTGTTGCGTCCAGCACGACCATTGCCGCATCCACGGTCATACCCACCGTGGCTACGATTGCCACCTCGACCACCCCAGTGCCATATTGGCAGATGAACCAGAGCTGCCTCCACCGGTGATGATCTCCAAGTGGGTTTCAAAGGCAAGTACTTGAGAGTAGAGCTCATCAGTAGGCATGCTCTGCGTCGTTGCCATCAGAGCAGAGACGATTGGATTGAAGAACTCATCAAGGCCCGTGATGATGTACTCCACGAGCTCAACATCTTCAAGAGGTCTTCCAGCGGCGGCCATCTCATCGCCTAGAGTCCTCATCTTGCACACAAACTCCGCAACAAATTGATTACCCTTCTGGGCAGTTGAAAGAGCGAGACGAGTGTTGAGGGGACGCGCCTTCATTCAAGACGTGAACATCACCTCAATGGCCATCCACAGCTCTGATGCAGTTTCTATGGCCAACACTTGGGAAAGAACGTCTCTAGTTAGTGAGGCGAGGACAAAGCCAAGCACCTACTGATATGTGACGTACCACTCTTCATACGCCGGATTTGCGACCTTGAGAATCTTGTCACCGTCCTTGTTGTCGATCACAGCTGCAGGGGCTATGGTGACACCGGTGAGGTGCCCCACCAGGCGCGCTCCTTGGATGGTGGCGAGGACTTGCCGCCTTCCACATGGTGAGCTTCTCGGTGATGACGATGCCAACAAGAGGATTCATGGTGGCAGTGGAGGAGGAAGCTGACATGAATGGTGAATCTAATCTAATATGTGGTTGTGGTTCTGATTACCATGTAAGCAAACAGAAGCGCTAAGAAGAATGGGCGGAACGCCGTGCCTCTTCCTGGCCGGTGGCTTCATGTTAAATAGAGTGAGGAAACTCCCCTCACGTGCAAGCTTGGCGTGCAAGTCTCTAGATATTGGCTGTTAGTTGTTGAGATTACAAGACATACTACAATTCTATATCTATCTATATGCACAACTAATTGCCAATCCTAACAACTTGCCGCATACAATTATACATGCAACATTCATATTTCATTGTCTTTTTTCAGTTTTGTGGTACGTGGAGGATGGTAGGGAATTTGCTCTTTATTTATTTTTTCTCCCAAATAATAGGTAGGTCTCGAAATTAACTAAGTCATTATAGATGTTTCGCTGTCGACGAGCACAACGTCTACCATTGAAAAATAGCATGGTTAAATTCTGAAATACATCTAAAAAATATTAGACAATTATTAAGTTGAGGATTAAGTTGAGGATTTGGATCTATCAAATTGCATTATGATAACCTTTCACGGCTTCCACCCAGTCGTTGAGATTGATTTTCTCAGTTTGAGTAGGAATTTAAGATGACCGCGTAATCCAAATGAGAACAGATAGGCAAAATTGAGAAATTTAAACCACAGGAAATAATCAAAATACTAATAATATATACAAAGGAATATAAAGAGCAAAAGAAGAAAAAGAAAAAGAAACAGAAAACGCGCGTGGGGAACTGTTGGGCCGCAAACTCCGGCGGCACGCGGGCGCGGTGGGCACCAGCGGCCCAGCTAACGGCCCGCGCCGAAACTACGGCCTGGTCGGCTTGTCGCCTCCGACTCCGGCAACTCAGCGGCTGCGCACTTCCAAGTTCCAACTACGCCGCCGCCCGAGCGAAGCCGCCGAAGAAGCAAGCGTGCCTTCCTGCCCTCTACCTCGCTCTACCAGATGGACGGCCGCGTGAAGGTGGTGGGGCAGGTGGAGCGGGTGGACGGGACGTCGCTGACCTACGCGGAGTTCGTCGACCGGTTCATGGCGCCCAACCGCCCCGTCGTCCTAACGGGGCTCACCGCGTCATGGCGGGCCTGCGAGGACTGGACACTCCCCGGCCCCGGCCACCGCCGCCGCCCTGACCTCAGCTTCTTCGCCCGCAACTTCCCCTCCCCTCTCCTCCAGGTATCCCCTCCTCGTCCGTGCTGATGGCCCTTTGCGTTTGCTACGCGAATCGTTTGAGGACCCGTACGCAGTGGTATCTATTGCGCAGGTCGCCGACTGCTCCTCGAGGGAGTTCACGGACCAAAAGCGGCTTGAGATGTCCATGCAGGAGTTCATAGACCGCTGGGTTGGACATGCTCACGGTGGCTCCAGTGCTGGGGATCGCGAGAGCTCCCTGTTTTATCTGAAAGATTGGCATCTCGTTAAGGTCTGCCCCCAGCACCCTGCTTGCTTTATTTTGCTCAACTATTACATTGGCTAGTATTTTTTTGGTGCAGGTAAAGGTTTATGTTATGCTAAGTCAAAACAAACAGCGAATCACTTTGTGTGCATCTCCTAATTTTTTGCTAATACATTTTATGGTAATAGTAAAGCATTTTGTTATTTTGTCCATGATGACTGCGATGTTTGTTTCAATATGTCGTGCTCATGTAAAGCTGGAAATATCTGACAGAGATGTTGTAGCTTGTAATGTTATGTTCACATGGTATGGAGTCAGTTCCACCAAGCAGCATGATATATGTTGAAACATGTATACCTAAATTATGTTCACATGGTATGGAGTCAGTTCCACCAAGCAGCATGATATATGTTGAAACATGTATACCTAAATTATGTTCACATGGTATGGAGTCAGTTCCACCAAGCAGCATGATATATGTTGAAACATGTATGCCCACTGATTCTATTCCTTCTCTCTCTTTTTTTCCATAGCCCAAATCTATTATTTGGTAACTGCTAGCTGCAAGTTTTTGTTCCAACCATACAAGTTCTAAAGCCCTAATGTCTCCTTATTTTAACGATATGGATTTCACCATAACGTCTGTGCTATGTACTCAAGGCTCATTTTGGAAAAAAACAATGTATGTGCCTATGCTTACAAGATTGAATAATCCTCAACAGCTCAACAGTAGAATGCAGACAATGCCTCTTTTCTTTTACCAATTGATATTTCATTTCTTGCTGCAACAGCAACATGGTTGTAAGTTTATTGTCTTAAATTTCCAGGAGTACCCTGATTATATTGCTTATACTACACCAACATTCTTTGTTGATGATTGGCTCAACATGTATCTTGACAGTCACCCCATACATAGAGATTCTGACATTACCAATCATAAAAGTGAAGTAAACTGTTCGGACTATCGATTTGTTTACATGGGAGCAAAAGGTATGTTCTGTTTTGCAATGTTTCTTTTGCCTCTGTTTTTACATGTCTAGCATTGTCAAATTCTGTGGTTCTTTATGCAAGTTACCCTGCGTTATACTATAATTATCTCCACACATACTTATGCTTGAGCTTCGATCTGTAGGAACCTGGACTCCTCTGCATGCTGACGTTTTTAGGTCATACAGCTGGTCTGCAAATGTTTGTGGGAGAAAACAATGGCTGTTTCTACCACCATCACAAAGTCATCGTATATTTGATAGGTAAAAAAGTTAGTTTTGGTATTTCCTATCATTGTTTTTTGAAGCAAGTTGGCAGGAGCTCTGCCTTTCATTATAGGTAGAAAGAAGAGGTTTTTTCAGAACAACAACTCAGGCCAGGAGACCATGGCCTGGCATCCTCCTACAGCCTCAAAGTATTTCTTATCACTGTGTATTGTTGTTAGGTAAAACTGACTTTAGTAACGTTGGTTAATGATAGAATGAATGCATACCAAGTGAGCCTGTTAGGTTAGTTCATGGAAAGCAACTATTAAAGCATCATTGTAACTTTTACATAGAACTTTTGCGTTTTCTAAAAGACACATAATATATGATGCAAAAATGCTCTATATATTCCCTCTTTCTTTTCTTTTCTTTTTTTTGGGTTGCAGTACTTTCTGTTGTTACCTGATAAATTGGTTGTTAATTGTGCCATGTAGGTACATGAGATCCTCGGTCTATAACTTAAATGATGATGTTTCTGAAAAGCAGTTTCCCGAATTCAATAAGGTCTCCCTCCCTCCTGATTTAAATTTAAATACCCTTCAGAAAGTTTCTTTTCTGAAAGGTGACTTAATGAAGTTTCTTTTGTAGACTGAATGGATAGAGTGCATTCAGGAGCAGAATGAAATCATATTTGTTCCCAGTGGATGGTATCACCAAGTCCAGAACCTGGTAAAATCTCCCCATATTTGCAGCCTATTTGCATGTTTATTGTTTGATGGTTAATCTGTAATGTACTGGTTGGGTGTTTTGCAAGTAGATATATATTCCACATTGTATGAAATAGTGACCAAATAGGATAATGTGAAACTGTTAATCATGGCCTTTGGATCAGATTTGGTTGTTAACATTGAATATTAGAATTTATTGGACATCTCTAAATATCACCAACCCGTTTTACATGTATATTCCATCTCAGTGACTGAGTGACATATGAGAGCTACTTTCATCAAGTTGTTCTCCTTCTCTTACTTTGGGGTTGGTGTCACCGGATGCGCACTTTGTTCTTTATTGAGCTAAAATTGTCATTGGAAACTGTTATGAATCTATGACGGGCAAATATTATGTAGAAGATGGCCAGGAGATTGCAGTTTGAGGGGCTGAAACACTAGAGCATAGAGAGCCGGGCAATAGATGAGAGAGAAAACTTTAGAAGATATGAAGATTATTCATTCCCATTGCTTGCACATAATGGATGCAAACTGATCCTTATATGGTTGGAGTACTATTCGATCACTAAGATACTAATATGGACGATTCAAAAGAAAAAAAACAGCTAATCATGATAAATTGCCAAATTATGGGATATGTGCAACTTCCTGATGATAAGATGATCCTTGAAACAACTCATGGGCAATATCTTTGTGCATGCTGCGCCTCCATACTGTGGTTGCCGCTGGACCCATGTCCATGGGAGAACTTTGAATCATTTGAGTCTGTTGTGGCATGTAAACTGATGCAATGGCTAATCAATTTGAAGAACATTTTACTCCCAACAACTAAATTGTAGTTAGTGAGATTATATTAGAAGTATTTATCAATTAATAATAGTGTAGCTAAATCTGAATGATATTCTAATGGCAGTGCATTCGTTTGTCTTAAAAATTCTTTAATTTTCCTGTACAATATTTGTTTAAAGAATTGTGCCAGTTACCATTATTATACCTCTAGCTGTTACACTCATGCGTTTTCCCCCTTTATGGCAATTACTATAGGAGGATACTATATCTATAAACCATAACTGGTTTAATGCCTACAACCTACACTGGGTGGTGAGTACATGTGTTTTTATCAAGTTGTAGAATAATAAAATTACGTTCTTGCTAATACTTGGCACATTTAGTGGATCTTGCTTTATGAAGACTACAAAGTTGCAAAAGAATATATCGAAGACATCCGAGATATTTGTGATGATTTTGAAGGGCTTTGCCAACGGAACTTGGCAGCAAATACAGGTAATGCTCCAGTATGTGGAATAATCACATGAACAACAAGAAATGTCTCTTTTTTTTACCATCTCTAATAACATCCATCTATTTTCAGGAATGAACTTCTATGATTTCTTTGTTTTCATAGTGCGGTTTGCTTTAGCCAATGTAATTGAGCTTTACCATCTTCAGCAGCCAGAGGTTGCAACATTTTCAACAGAAACTGCACACCATTTTGTCTATAATCTGAAGTCAATTCGTAATGTTGCATCAAAAATGACAACAACAGAGGCTTTCACTACTGAGAATCTTCGTAGTATCTCGGAAGATAACCGTAGTGCTTTCTCCAATGTTAAACAAATATTAGAAGAGGAGAGTTTCAGAAGGCTATTGATGACACTGTCAAAGGCATATGCACACATAGACAGAGGGCAAAGAAATTGCCCCAAATCTTGTACTTCATATCCGAAGGGCTGTTTGTCAGTGATCTGCTTGAAATCTGATTGCAATGTTGTTGATCACATTACTTCTTTGATCAATGAAGTTTGTGTACCTGCAGATTTGGTTACACTAGTTGATAGTGCTCTCTCTGATGTATAGTTTTAGTCCATCTAGCATGGTAAACTTATGCTTACATGAATCTTGATTTATGAGATAGGATGTATACTTGATCACTGTTGGATTATCACAGCCTGTCCATTGGGAAATCAATTGTGCAATACAAGATTGCACACTTTCATGCCAATAAGACTGTTAAATTCTTCCATGTAGAAGAAGCTTTCACTAAGGAACCTTTCTTGGTCAAACCACTCACCTTTCTGAGAATTGCATTCAAGTTGGATGGAAAAATTTGGCACTGCCTATATATTCAGATGATTTCCAAATGTTTTACTACATTCAACTTTTCATATATGGTAAAGTTGCAAATGATACGAAAGTACTAATTATTTTTTTTCATGGTTTGTATGGAAGATTTCATTTACAAATCACTGGTTACTTTTGTTTGCTTTCTCTGTTCCAGAAGACAGATGGAGAATCTTGAGAACATAAAGAGTTAAGAGCAATTTTGTGAGTCAATCAAGGCTTAAATGAGTGTTAAGCTATGTCTGAATGATGCATTGTACTATAATCTGATGAAAAGTTTTGTAGGTGAATGTTTTCTTGAACCACAGCTTAATTCAAAGAATCCAGTCTTGATCATCTATGTTTTATATTGATTAATTTGTTTATCCTAAGAGAAGACTAATATGAATGGAAAATCTTATGAATATTAGCAACTTTTTTTGGCTTTTTTGCTTTTTAACAAACTAGAAGGACAAAATGCTAACAGTGTAAGTAAAAAATGAAGTGTATCTGTCAATTTTTTAACCAATAATTACATGTTATTCACTTATTCTAATTTGTATCATGCTACTCTGATATATGATACCACTGTGCCAACAAGAGATGGTGTGGAGGAGCTGAAACAAATATTGACAAAATTGCTCTTCCCCAAATTACCGACTTGATGTCGAGATGGCAGATTAGTGCTGGTAATGGCCTTGTTTGGTAATTTGGGGAAGGACTAGGACTGGCTCGTTAGAGTGATGGTAATCAATTTGCCTCGCACCAATTCTAACTCCAGCACCTCGCTTGAGCCTGTTCATTTCAGCATCTTGTTTGAGGCAAGCAACTTTTCATGGATGGATCGAAGAGTGTGTCCATGAGGCAGTGAGGCAAGCTAACAGAAATTTTTGGTTGTCTCATCTGTCTCTAGTCTACTCTGCAGCCATCATAATTGTCATGAACCTGATGTTCCAAGTTGAAACTTGTGACTGTGGCGTGACCAAGTGCTCACCGTACGAAGAGGCATTTTAGGGGCCTTGATTGCATCGTTGTGTTTGTTGTCAGAATGATGTTTGGAGGTTTTTCATTATACTGTAAAAAGAACACTGGCATAGGGGTCGTGGTCTTCAATTGCTTCCGTGTCATCATCTCTATCTCTGCGTCCTGCAAAATTAATTTGACATCCATGGTTTGGTTTGGTTGAGGCAAGACTTCCTTTGTTTGATCAGGACATTTCCCCCCCTCCTTAGCCATTAAGATCTTTAATTTTAATTTAGCTCAGTTACATGCAATTGTTAATTCCAAAATTTCATCTGGAACAGCTATTTGCAATTCTGTGAAACATGATTCTAGTTGAATAACTCCTAACATCATCTGTGTGTAAAATGGTTTTGAAAGAGACGCTAGCAAATGCTTCCGAGACGAGGGCTTCTGCTGCAGGTTGGCAATGAGTCTGTAGTAGTGTTATCAGGTACATAGAACTTCCGTGCATGTGCTCTACTTTTGGTTTTGCAGTCCTCTTCCGAGATGCAATATCAGCTTAGCATTTGGCGTGCATGCTTAAAACAAACCTTACGATGTAAAATATCAAATTGTGTCCATGATATGTAGTTGCTGTACTCCTGTATGTTAACATTCCTGTTATAGCTTTGCCACTTGTTCTCGTCAGTAAAATTTAAGTAGGTGTAATTTTCCCTGCAATAAATTGCTGAAGAACTCAATAGGGCAATTTCACCACTCACCAGCTCACGAAAAGTTGCCAAATAGCTACAATTCACATTTGAGGAGTCCTCCATTATTTTCTAGTTGCCTGAGAACATGAACATGTAGAGGCTGGTATACCTGTTTTATATCCATTATCTAGATAAACTGACTGAGAGCAACTATATGACCAAAAGCTTCTTTCATTTATCAAAAGTTTATCCACACCATTAGACCGGCCGGCCTTGAGGGTGCAAATATCTGAAAACAACAGCTTCCATCCATTTACCGAGTCAATAAATTACCTGAATTATCATGAAATGGGGTCCTCTCCCCTCTTACACAAATGCGTGAGTAGCAGAGTATGCCATGTAAGTCGTTTAATACTGGATTGGAATGTTCCTCTTGGCTTGGTCTGGCCAGTACCTGACTGAATGAAACCCTGTCCGGTGGCTATGTGGCTGCAGTCTGGGCCGATGACTGCCCTGGCGCAAACACACCAAATTATTGCCTGTCAGGTGCTCAGATCCATTTGGGGACTAAGCAGCAGCAGGAGCAGGGACATAGAAGCAAGCAGACCATCCCTGCATGCTACCAGCAAGCCCTGCTTGGTTTCCACTGCGACTGTTGCCCCTGCCTCCTCTTGGTGTTGCCACCCCGTTCACCTTTCCAGCGCCACATCTTGCCCCTGTCTGCTGGATCGTTGGCCGTTGCTGGAGTCCTATGATATGCACTGTTCTGTTTTACCAGACATGCTGAAGCAGAAGAACAGGAGGAGCCACTCGAGGTTTCTCCTATGATATTCGTCAAGGGTTGATGGCTGCAAGTGGTTGATCTATAGGCGGCAGCAGCTTCTCCGTTTCGCTGACAGGTGCGTCGTCGGCTATACTTTGACCTGCATATACATTACTGTTCTGCATTACTATCATAATAGTGCTGTTAGTTTCACTTTCATGCAACCTTATAAATTAAGGCATTAAGCTGCGTTATCTTATCGCCCTCAGCCCCCATCAGCTTATGCCATAATAGCGTTGTCGTTGCACCTAACCTGATGGCTTGGGTTCTTAACGCTGCAGTGAATTCTGTCGCCTGCTGCTCATTATCCACCACTTGGTCGATGCATGCCGATGTCGCTGCTGCTCCTGTTGCCTGTAACCTAATGGAAGCAGGGCTGTAATGGCATGCTTAAATTTCCCTGTCGACAGGCAGGGGAGTTCGTTGCAACTTTATTGCCTGCAATTGCAGCCGCTCATCACATGCCTAGTACTCCCAACAGCAAGTGACAAACTCTCCTGCTGCAGTCTGCAAAGCCTGAAGCTGGAGCTGTTCCAGTTAGCAGAGAGGAATTAAACGGCCAAGAAAGACTAAAAATGGCTCTCACTTCTTGGTAGGTGTTCTGCTCCCAACACGCTTGGCTTGACCATTCTAGGAGATTCTTCTCTTTTCGGCTTTCGGTGGCTGGCCGTGTTCCTCCTCAGTCCTCATGCACGGCCATTAGATTCTACTGTGGTGTAGGGGCAGTGAAGGAGGCCAGCGAGGTGGGCCTGGTGATCTCGTCGAGTGTAAGGCTGGGAAATTGCATGCATGGATGGGTGGATTAGATGCTTGCGCTTTACTGCAACATGGATGATGTAACTTGGACGTGAAGGAAGGGACAAATGCCTTGGGAGGAAAAAGAAACAAAACACCTCTCTAGATTCTAGAGATGGTACTACTAAATAGCATGGCATTCCCCTAAATCCCGTCGTCTCTTGGGTTTCTTAGTCCGTTTTCACTCTCTTAAGGCGCGATCGATTGTTTCCCGAGGCGTCTGATTGCTTCTTGCATTGCTTCAACGTTGGTACAAGATTTTACATACATGTGTGACTGTTGCTTATAGTTGAAGCTTGATATAGAGTATGTTAACCCCCTTGTTCAAACATGATGTTTCTTTCTTTTGCCTCCTCTCATAACCGTTGGGGACTTTGAGTCAGACCCAAGGAAGGAGAAGAGTATGAGCGAACTGGCAAAAGAGAGCAAGGCCTGCTTGTGCTTGTTGTTGATAGACAATGCAATGTATATACTGCTAACTTGGCTACATTGTTCAGGGGCTTTTACATTACAGCTCATCACTACCTGATGACCTTGACTAGTATTGCACTGACCTCACCTGGCACTGAAATTTGTTTTAGAGCACCAAAAAAGAGAAAAGAAAAACGAAGAAATTACATGATCGATTCTCCCTTTTGAGAAATGAACCTTTTGCAAGAAAAAGAAAAGAAAGGACCAACATGGAAATTAAACCAAAAAAGTATCCTCCTCTGCATGACTGCCTCCTGTTCTTTAATCCCCTTGGCCCTTGCATTGCTGCTAGCCTGCTACGTGCATTTGACGTTCCTGCCTGGCCCGCCGTAGTAGAAGTAGTTCCCCCAGACGGCGTTGACGCCGCCCTGGATGTCGTAGCAGTTTGGGTGGTCGGCGGTGACGTGGAATCCGGCGGCGAGTGGCACGAGGCTGTTGTCCCAGTCCACCACCTCCAGGTTCCTGAAGTAGGAGGCCCGGCCGAAGCCCTCGCCGGCGAAGTGGCCGCTGCCCATCTGCGTGGCCGTGTGCGACCCCGACGCCCGCGTGTTCACCACCTCGCCGCCGAACTGCACCATGCTCGCGTGCGACGCCAGGTGGCTGAACAGCAGCGATGGCCAGTACCCCACCAGCTCGCCGGAGCCGAACTCCAGCCACCAGTTGCCGTGGTTCGGATCCTGTATGAATTCGGGTGTTTTTTCTTAACTCAGTTACTACCCCTCCAAAAATTAAATTTCAGGTTTCAAATAATAAGGAAAAAAGAAGAGACAAAAAAAAGGAGAGATTCAGCTTCAGCTCGACTGGTGGTCTGGTCGTACTCATTTCTAGACAGGATGTGAAAAGCCGTGCACTTGAAAAAGCCGAAAGGAGCAAGCAAGCGAAGTGCAAACTAAAGAAAGGACAGTGCAATGATGCGAGCTGTATGCTACTGTCTACCGCCGTGCTTGCAGAGCAGCAGATGCATTTGCAATGGGGAAATATGGTTGGTTACCTTCCAGACGAGCAGGCTGATGTCGAACTGGCCGGCGTTGTAGGCGGAGGTCGGGGAGATGGCGGCGCCCATGGCGATGCGGCTGTTGGTCTGGATGAACCCCGAGCAGAGGAGGTTGTAGCACCCAGTGGTCTGGTACGCGTCCGTGGTCCAGTAGGTGAAGAAGCGCGGCGAGTTGTCGCCGTAGAGCTGCGGGCTGACCTGCCACCCGGCCTCGATGGTGTTGAGGTCGTTGCCGAAGGAGCCCGCGATGACCCAGATCTGCGACAGGCTGAACTCCGACGCCGTGCTCACCTTGGGCGCCCACACGTTGATGCTCGCCTTCGCGCCGTAGTACTCGTCGCCGGCCACGTAACCCACCGCGTGCTGCAACCAAGTTCATGCTCGTTGTTAGAGGAGTCTCCAACACCATGAAGTCGCTCGTCATTGTTAGGATTGGACGTTTCGTTCCTAGGTTAGCTAGGAGCGAGACGCCAAGCTTTTTCTGGCGCCTAGCGCTTGTCAGGTTCTCGATCGAACTGCCGCAGAACTGGCAGCACGGACCCAGGACGTAACTGCCTCACCAACCAAAGATCTTGGCCCATGCAAGGCACGGCGGAACGAGCAAGGTAGTGGAATCGCGATCGATTGCAGAGAGAATACGGACCTCGTGACCGCCGGCGACGGAGTCGCGGCGCACCCTGGCGGCGGGCGCCCTGCCGAAGCGCCTGACGGAGCTGGCGCGGAGCACGTCCGCCTCCGTGATCCGCCTGATGGGCACGGAGCCCTCCGGGCACGACTCCCCGGACGCCGCCCACAGCTGCACGCCGGCGTCCGCGGTGTCATTGGGACTGGGGCGGAGGTGGTGCCCTTTCGGTCTCACCGGCGGGTCCTGCAGGGACGGGGGGAGAGAACGTTGTTGAATACTCTGCTGTTCCATCAAATGCAGAGGAAAACAGAACAGGTAGCAACTGATCAGAGATCACTGAATGTGAATTATATTCGTGCATTACCAATGGCTTCTGGCCGCGTAGCCTCGGGTGGTCGAAGGCCGGCTGCAGGTGCGCCGCCACGCAGTCGATGATGTCGCCGTCGGGGCTCTGCACGCGCCGAGAAAGCGAGGTCGCGCCGTCAGTGACATTGTCCGAGCCGAGCTCCGCTCAGCAACAAAAGAGAGAAGGCAAGAAGAGCATAGGCAGAGAGGTGCACGCACGCACGTGCCTGGATGGTCCGGAGCGCCGGCTTGTTGAGCCGCCTGAGCAGCGCCTGCACCCTCCTGTACCGCCGGAGCTCGTCGCCGGGCCGGAACGACCGCGTCTCGTTCGCTGCCGACGCCAGCGCCACCACCGTAGCAAGAAACAGAGCGACAAGGAGCACAAGGGCCGCGGACGGCGATGCGCTGGCCGCCATGTCAGTGCGGGGTGCTGACTGCTGGCTCGTGGAACCTCCTGCAAGGTTGATTCTTCTGCTCCTCGCTGCTGATGAGCTTCTCCCAGGCCGGCGAAGGAGAAGAATACATTGGCCGGCCCGTGGCTGCCTTGGTGCGCGCCGCTTGCTTGCTATTGCCTTGGGAGTTGGCGCTGCCGCTGCTGCTGCTACAAGTCTAGCTGGGCGCCGGCCGGCAGCGCGGCTCTGAAGTGAGATACTGAGAGTTGCGAACTGGCGGACGGGTCGTCGTTGCTTTGGGCAAACAACAAAGACGAAGAGGCACTCGTCCTCCCTGTACGCAAAGATCTCTGCTTCCAAGGCTCCCGAGGCGACCGCACCGGGGGCGCTATATACCACCCTGCCAGGCAGCCAGGAGCCAGCTAGCTAGCTAGGTGGCCAGTGGCCTGGATTACTTATCGATCATGGCGTGCAGTTAACTAGGGGCCCGACAAAGCATGAGGCTTTGCAGCATGAGGCAATTGAGTTGCGAGGCCGCGAATAATTTACTTGGGGCCAAGGAAGGGGGTGTGTGCCTGCTTTTGGGAAAGGCAGCAGGAGGCAGGAGCGCCCTGCCCAACCCAACCCATGCCTTGCAATGGAGTGCTGCGGCTGCGCGAGCGCGGCGCAATGAGTGGTACCAGGCTACCAGCATGGCATCATGGCCTTGGCCGTGGGGGAGCGCCTGCTCAATCTGAGATTGGGGACGGACGTTTGCAAGGAACCTCATGTCTCATGCCTGCGTGTTGTGCCCACCAGACCACAACAACTCTGCATTTGCATCCAACCCAGCCGGTGAAAGAGACAGGCACCAGGCAAAAGCAGCAGCGGTGGTCTCAACTCACCTGCTCGGCTGCTCCCATCATACGGCGGGGATACTTACAGGATGAGTATGTAGGCCAAAGGGGGCGTACGCTTTGGGTAGTGGTATTTGGCACCTCATCTATTGCTTGCCATGAATCGATGAGGGGTGTCTGGCCTGGGTGAACTTGTCCCCTCCCCTAACTAGCGAATCCGATGCCTAACATGCATCTTTTTTTTTCTTTAATTTCCGGATGCAAAAGTTGAACCCTTCACTGGCCTCTTTGATCAGAGACGCTGCTTGACCAGCGTAGTAGTAGACGTAATGTGACTTTCGTATATATGGTAACAGGAGCAACACATACAATTGCATCTCAATTTTACAGATACATGCCCCTTTCCTATCAGGATTTAGAAAATGCCTTCAAAGAGAAACTCAAGCCATTGCTATCTCTTATGATATAGACTCCCCCCGTTCACAGACGCAAGGAATTCCAGTTTGTCCTAAGTCAAACAATTCTATAGGTTCGACCAAGTTTATCAGATGTTACATAATGAATACCATTAAAACAGATTTGTAAAATGCCGGTCTTTTGTTACAACTTTCAGTCATCAGACATGCATATAATTTGATTAATTGTTAATCAAGGCTTATAATGTTTGGCTATTTTATGGCACCTGTAAAATAAAAGGAAGGAAGAGTACAAGTGCTCTACTTTCTCAAATTCGATAACAGGAACATACGCGTATAGTTAGTTAACTAGTTTTACTAACAGCAGTTTTCAATTTCCAAAAAGGAGGCATCGAGATACTAAAAGCAGAGGAGATAATAAGCCTTGAGCTTGCTTTGCATCAAGCCATGAACGGATGATGCTCAGATAAGAAACAACCAAGTGATCGAGCAACACATCCAACATAAATCTTTTTGTGATCTTCTCCCATATGCTCGCAGGCAGCAAAGCTTGCTTGACCATTTTAAACCCGGTCAATCTTCAACCGCAGGTGTTCTCATTGGACCGAGGGGGTGCAAAAAAGCAAGCCGAACCCTCAAGACAAAGAGGCAAGCAATGCAAATATGCAATGGGGGCAGAGTCCAGTGGCTTTGGGTTTGGCCCCCCTGTGTTTCTCTTTCTTTGCTCTATTCTCTCCTTTTCATCCATCTCCTTCCCTTTATCGCCTTCATTGGGCTCTGCACTCGGCATGCTTGCTTGCTTTGCCAAATGCTGGCTCCTATGGCTATGGCCACTCTACTCATCAGAACTCTCCACTGCTGTTCATCTGCAGCTACCTGGTGCTTGGTCCTACATGGAATGAAACTCCGATAGCATGGTCTCTGTGGTCCTCAATCTCCACACCCATGCTATGCCTTTCACTGCTTCCTATGTCCTCTACAAGACTACATGCTCCATGCTTGTTTTTTTCTACACTACTACATGGGGGGCAAAAGAACGGGAGCTTCTATTGTGTTTGCACTTGCAGGGGGCAAAGGAATTTTCACCTCCATGACAGAATGTAACTTTTTGCGCCTTGCCGTGACAAGCGCATTGCATGGGGACGAATGAACAGTGACCCTCAGATGGTAAAAATGGAAAAGCGTTCCCGGTGCCTCCTCTTTCAAACACATCTCGTGGCGCCCCGGGATCTGTTAGGGGGTTTTCACAGCACATCGTGCCTCCCTCTTGGTTTCAGACAAGGTTGAGAACCTCCCATGAACATCGTGCGTTCTCGAAAAGAAAAACTTTCGCCCTTGCGTGAGTGATTCTGAAGAAGAGTTTCTTTTATAAGGATTTTGAAGGGAATTGAAGAGCTAGTTTGCAAGCAATCCCTTTGATGTGCCGGCCATCATAAACTGAGATGGCACGAACCCAGTAGACGATGAACCTGGTACGGAGCAAGAGTTTGTTGCTGTACTTTTTGGCTGCATCAGAGTACACGCATGGGCGGCCAAAGGATCCTCTCTCTTCCCGGAACTCGATCCCGTTTCAGCCTGCACTGCAGCGTATCGAGCTTACTCAGCTGATCTCTCTCGTAATAAGCATCAACCATGCCACGTGCTTTACTGATGACGAGTATTCTATTTTTACCCCCATCTTTTGGTAGCTGTGTCAGCCGCTACTGATCCACTACACTAAAACCAGCAGACGCAGTCAGTAGTAATCATCTCCTTCGATCACATACGCTCTGCAAAATAAAGCCCTTTAGTTTGCAAAGAGATGGGCCTCTTTGAGCGGCTACCGTGGGCCCGGCCGTATCTTACTGTCCTGGATTTTGAGAGCAGCTTTGCTTTCTTTATTTAATCTGCTCGTAGCAGCACTGCTCTCGGCGCCTTTTGGGTGTGGATTCAGAGTAAAGAAGGCGCAGCCGGCAGCGCGCTAAGCCTGATTAGCTGGGTTAATTATGCGCTTACACCGCATTGCGCTGCCTGTTTCAACCGTGTAATCTATGCGCCCACGTCGTGTCAGCTGGTACAGGCATGTGGCGGTAATCATGCACTCCACGCCCTGGAATGGAAGCAGGGGGAGCCAGACATCCGTGCTTGCCTACAGGCTGCAGCACCAGTAAAATACTGTCATCAATCTAGGCACTATAGGTAAGTGCAGTACACACCGCATTTTTTTCTTGTCCTCCCCTCTGTCAAGCATGTGGGATTTTGGATTTCAGCTGTGTCGAGAAATTCAGAATTGGTAAGTTAACATACTCACCCCCCCCCCACCCCCCGTGGTATATATCCCACGTCATGTATACAATCCTAACAAAGAATGGACTGACATAATAACCCCTCGTTGCAGCCTGAAAAAAGACATGCAAGCTATGCTACCGAAAAATGACTGGACAAAGTGTGACTAGCTAAGTTCGACGTGCATCGGTGCTGTCATGCTAGGGACTTTTACTAATTCGGTGCATATTTCCCTGACTAGG